>NC_060910.1:9882347-10207347 GCF_014805685.1 Silurus meridionalis
GCTTATGATCTTATTAAAATTGACCCTGAACTGTCTGAAGCTTTTCATCATTCAACTAAATCTTTCGAGCAGTTTCATCTGTTGCAGACCAGTGTGAGATGTTTTAAGCCACTGTCCTTGAAAACACAGTGTAACATTATACAGGAAGTGACTGATATATCTGTATATGTCTGTGTGTGTGTGTCTGTGTGTGTGTGTGTAAGTGCAAGTGCAGAGCTGACCTTTCTCATACACAGCTGTGTTCTCCAGGGGATTCTTCCAGTCCTTGCTGAACCCAAACACTTTATTCACACCACTCCTACAGCCCATGTGTATGAATATGAAACGGTATGAAAGGTAGAGAGGAAGATCAGAGAACCTTGAGGAAACCCACACGGACTGGGGGAGAACCTTTACATCATTTTAAACATACAACACATTTCGAACATAATCTGCTTTCAAAGAGCAGATCTCACATCCACAGTGTCGCCCATCTGCACAGAACTTCCCACCGAACCAGATTGTTTTAAAACGTTTAATATGCTTTAATAAAATTCTTCAGCTCAGAACTTTAAGGTTTTCTTGTCGATTGTCAGAAATCGAGTTCATTATCCCATTAAGATCTGAAAGTGAGGTGAAAGTTGGTTAGTTCTACTCTGTACCACATGTTCAAACTTCCCACATTAACTCAATTTTACAGCAAGATGTTCAATGTGTAAGAAAAATGCCATTGTTCTGCGTGCTCAATAAACTACAATGTTCCTAAGTCACACTGAAACCTCTTCCAACTCCTTGGGCCATGTCGTCTACATCTCTTCTTTCGCCCAAAGCCGCAGCAAAAAAACCCATAAAAGCCTGTCTTCCTCCTGTCATTTGATGCTGTTTGACGAGTCAAATATGCTCGCCGCAAAAAGCATTATGGGATTTGTATAGGCTTATTTTGGCGAGAGTATCCTGTTTTTTAAGGGAGCTGAAAAGTAAAACCATAAAGCCGTATCCAACCAAATTAAATAGCAGTTTCCACCATTCAAAAAAGATAGATGACCATCATCGATCAGCAGACTTTCCCTTAATCCCATTAATCAGGAAGAAAACGGAAACGTCCCTCAACTAGCAAACACTTCTCAAACCTCCAGTTGTGCTGACTGCAAACGTACACTCGGCTTTAGAATTCCAGACTTTGCAAGAATATCCGCTATAATGGTCGGGCGGCTCAGACGGGGTCGTCCCTGTAGTAAAAATAGACAATGAAATATCAGCTTGGGTTTCCTTAGGAAGCAAAGTCTCACAGGTGATGCAGAGACATCCAATGGCTTCGAGTTTCAACAACAATGTTGAGTTAAAGCCCAAAACATTTCTTTCTGCAGAAAAAGAACATACTCCTGTCATTTTACTCCTGCAGGTACGGCTTTAATAAATACAGAAATGCAGTCTACCTCCGTCTCACAACCTCTTCTATGTATGGTGACAGTTTAGTTGTATCACAGCCTGATAAATGCTTAAATAATCAAGCTAAGAAGGAAGATGGAAATTAATATAGTGCTGAGATGATTTACACAGAAGCAGACGGGAAGAATTAATGACTGCATAATCAACTCCAGGGCTTTATAGCTCTCCATAAACCGAGTTCATGATTTACTGTGTGGTTATGGATCAAGAATCAGGAGCAGGCCGAGCATCAGATGTGATCTAGACACCCTTTGTAAGATCGTCTTGATTTGGCAAACGTGACACGACCCCGTAATGGAACACGTGACATGTGATGTCGATTCTCAAGCCTTATATAAAAATCTGTTACCAACTATAGTCATCTAATCTAGCACATTACCCAGCAGGCCTGCAAAAAAGTCTTGATATCAATCTCAATCTCTCTCTCTCTCTCTCTCTCTCTCTCTGACTTCCATATGGTCAGACAGTGTAAGGAAGAAGCTGATTATCTTTCTTGTGCTTTGTAATGAATCAGGTGTGACAGACTTTAAAACTAAATTCAGGGGCTGTCAAAGCAACTCTTCCAAATGTGCATCTGGAATTTGAGCAGAAAGGACACAAGGGTCTAATAGCTGATTTGAAACACACAGCGTCAGGACGGTTAGGTTTTTGGAATCCCTGTGTGTGTGTGTGTGTGTGTGTGTGTGTGTGTGTGTGTGTGTGTGTGTGTCTCTCTCTTATTCATTTGAACATCCTCCTGTACAGAACACACACTCTTCCAACATACTCTGAAAAGAATGTATGAATCTCAATTGGCCATAGACATGACCTAGATTTTCCAGCTGTGCAACATAAGATCTGAGACCCAAAGAACAAAACATCCAGTAGTTTTCTTGGCTTTAAATATTGCGTTTATAAAACTACAGATTACATTCTCAAGTGACCATTTTTTCATTAGCAGTGTGCAGAAATGTTCACAAACAGAGACACTGCATTTTATGCACCATGAAAAAAACTAAACAAAACTATCACTAACATGATGCACTGCTAAAACAGTTATTAATTCCACTAATGCACGCTAGATCAAATGACAATAACAGCATGAAAGGAAAAGAGCCGATACGAGCGGTCACACTTTAGGGATTAATAGCCTGTATATTGATTTTGTTTAACAAAACTGATGCTTCAGGAGTCAAATTGGTCTTTCAGTGAGTCATACGAGGAAAAAGCTGATATTTGCTGTGTACTTTTGGTCTGCCAACAATTTACCAGAATCTAAAACACCCATCTATTAAATCATCAGGCAGCTTATTAGAAAGAGAGATACTGCTATAATGCCAAAGTGCCATAAAGATCATGCGATTGAGATACATGCCATGCCAAATCCATCTGAAATGTCAGTGAACGGTAAAGATGTTTAGGACCTTTTAGTCCGTACGTTGGCACGTTCTGAATGTGGAAATGATTAAACGATTTAAAATGTGTGTTTTGATAGGTTGAAATTTGATAAGAAAATACCAATACCAGATTAGCATCAGAATATACCAAAAGGTCAATGACCATGGTATTGAAAATTTATATTTTAAATTCTCTAATTTCATTCCAGTGTGATGCTCAATGGGTGTAATTCAAAATAATTATTTTCAATAGCACGATTTCCCATTGCACAATAATGGCGATTTACTGTAATGCAGATGCGCAATTTCGGGTCAGCAGGTAGAGTGAGCTTCTAGAAACAGCTATATTTTGCATAAACAAACTTTTTCTTTGTATAGACTCCAATTTTCTATATTTGTATTGTAGCTAAAATCGCATTGTGCATTTCTCCTGGTTTTTTTTTTCGGGTTTTCCTTCTCTTGGATCCACGTGACATTGTTCAATCCATCTTGCGACAAGCCACAGTACTGGGTGACATCACAAAAACAGTAAAACACATATGAAATATTATTGCGTCACACACACACACACACACACACACACACACACACACACACACACACACACCGCAGTACACTGACCTTCGCGTGACTCTATACCACATCACGTCTTTGATACTGTGCGCGTGCACGCAGCGCCGGACCGACAGCTGCATGCATCTTTACAATTTTTCACAACATAAACCGGTGACCTGGAAAAAACTTGCATTCGCAGAAAGAATAGGAAACTTACTCGCTGATTCTTCGAGTTATTCATGTCGCTGTGAGAAAATGCAGGAAACAAAAAGTCCCGAATCACGCCGCTTGCGCAATCCTACACACAAACACGCGCGCGCGCGCACACACACACACGTGCGCGCGCCCAGGCTCTCGCGTCCAGATGCCCATTCAGTGTGTGACTGACGAGTTCCTGACAAAACGGAAAGCGATGGCAAACTGTCCTAAAGGTGTGCATACGGATGACATCTCAGTAGAGCTTGGTTAGTCCAGTTCTTCTCCCATCTGCCATCTCCTACAGTCCTGCCAGGCGCCCCGAGCCAACCAGCGCGTCCGGAGAGGAGGAGGCGTGGGCTTGCTTTAATGCAGGACTCGGTCTCTGTGCTTACTTACCACTTCAGACTGGGAAACGGTTTTAGAAGCGACCACATGGCATGAGCTTCTGGGAAATCTGAAGCATGACCCATGCAAATCTCCCTCTTCTCTCTCCATCCTGCTATTCACCCACTATTCCATCTTTCTATCCATCTGTTGCTTGGCCAACCCATTTTTCATCATGCATCTACCAATCAATTAGTCATTCCTCCCATCCATCCATCATCACAAACATCTCTTTATTCACCTTTCCATAATTCTATTAAACCATCTACACTGCATCTGGAAAGTATTCACAGCGCTTCATTATTTTCCTCAAAATTCTGACTAGTCTCCCAGCTACACATCCCCACAGCGTGATGCTGCCACCACCATGCTTTACTGTAGGGATGTATTGAACAAGTATTTTGGTTTCCTCCATGACGCTAGATTCAGGCCAAAGTTTTCAATCTTTGTTTCTAATGGTCTGAGAGTCCTTCAGGTGCCTTTTGGCAAACTCTAATATAACAGTCTACTAGAGACACTGACTCTAATATAACAGTCTACTAGAGACACTGACTCTAATATACCAGTCTACTAGAGACTCTGACTCTAATATACCAGTCTACTAGAGACTCTGACTCTAATATACCAGTCTACTAGAGACTCTGACTCTAATATACCAGTCTACTAAAGACACTGACTCTAATATACCAGTCTACTAAAGACAGTGACTCTAATATACCAGTCTACTAGAGACACTGACTCTAATATACCAGTCTACTAAAGACAGTGACTCTAATATACCAGTCTACTAGAGACACTGACTCTAATATACCAGTCTACTAGAGACACTGACTCTAATATACCAGTCTACTAGAGACACTGACTGTACTATATGGAGATTATTTCCATCGGTGTAATAAAAATGTCAAGAATGACCATGAGTAAGACAGTACATACAGGACACTAGTGATCTGACTTAGCGTGACCTGGTGGTTGGACTTAAGTCACAATTTTTGTGACTCATTGATCTAAAACTGAACCTTAACTCAATGCATTCATCTTGTATGTTCTGGTGTGTGTGGAATATGGGAATAGTGACTTAAACTATGCTACTACAGTAAAGATAGACCTCATTTTGACTCTGTATGGATGTGAGAGTAAGTTGACATGGAGTCACTTAAACTCAGCTTAAACATAAACTGTGGGTCATGATCTGCACAGAACAGGGATTAATTGAGGGATTAATTGAGGGCCGTTGCACCCATAGTCAATAGTCTTTATTCTCATAACACCCTCTGATGCAGTAACTGACTTCTATAACACTGTACCATTATCTGGTTTAATCACAGGACACCTCTCATGTGTTTGATCAGGTGGGCAGCTGGGGCTTGGAGGCTGCCAAGGCTCTGACACATTCATACAAAGATTAAGATGCCTCTAATGTGCTGTGCCAGGATGAACAGTGGGCACTATTCAGCCTGGTGGAAAACAGAGCAACATGCCAGCACTTGAGAGACGCATCCCAAATGTGGTGGGTAATGGAGAGTATTATTATATCAGAATAAATGTCAAAAAATGTGCATTGTGCTGGTGTGAAACCGAGCATTAAATCTGATCATACAGTGGATGGTTTAACTGCTACTGTTCTGCTCTTGATGGGGTTTTTGTGAGAAAAATCACAAGAGTGGGAGAAAGGGAGCATAGGTGAAAGAGAGGCGTTTTATGTGGGCATTGTAAAGAGAGAGTGAGGGAGGGCTGTTGAAGAGCATGCCAGGAAATGAAAGATGTTAAGGTAAGAAAGGTAAACAAATGCAGAAAGGAATATGGTATTTTTCACAAATCCGTTATAAGATAAAACATTGGCTGGGAGAGTGGAAGGAGTTGGCGAGGTTTTACAGGTGCCACCCGTTCCTGCCCAATAAAAGCCCTTCAACTCAACTTAATATACGTAGCATCTGTTTGCACAGAGGTCGTGTAAAAGCACATCTACAGCATGGATTTTCTAAGAATCAATTCCCATCGGTACAGTAATAGGATCTAGTAATGAACAGCTGCACGCATAGCTGTGAAACATGACGTCGGGGAAAATGTGATGGGAGAGAGAGTGTGAGAGAGAGAGAGAGAGAGAGAAAAAGTGGGGTGGAGAAAAAGCACAAAACGAAAGGCTTTAGAGGTGGTAAGAACAGGCTCTGAAACCTAAAGGTGTAGTATGTAGTTTTTTTGTTACCTTCTTAGACAAAATATTATTATCAGTTCATAATTCAGTTAATAAATTATTATTATTATCATTATTATTATTAATAATACAGGCATCAGTTGCCACTATATTCTGTTTTAGTGAAGGCCTAAAATCAACTCCACATTGGCACAGATGCCACAAATCTCCAGAACAGAACATGAGAGATGAACAGCGTTTATCTCAGAGATACAGTGCTGTATTATATAATTGTTTTTCAGATGATGGCAGTGGCAAATACTGAGCACCCAAATACAAAATGTTCATTCATACACCTAATAATAAATCCACAACTCCCATTCGGATTGGCTTAGACCATTTCCTCTTGCTTTCTTTGATCCAAAATCAAGGTCAGCTGGACCTGTTTGTCCTTTTTTATTCACTGCATTTTACAGATCATGGTGCACTATTAACTGCTTTATTCATGCTTCTGTATTTGTAACCCACTTTCCTCTGCTATAAATGGTTCAACGTGGCATCCATAACGTTTTTCTAAATCATTTCATCACCCAAACCTACTCATGTTTCTGTGGATAATCTCACCTAAATACTGACGTGTATCTGGGAGCTGCTGCTGCTGTAATCATAAAGACTCTCCTGCCTTTAGCAGCAATGTACTCATACTGAACATCCTTTAACGCACCTATTAATGTACGCATTTTCCCTTCTACTGTCTGCTGTAGACATATAACCATCAAACCTTAAGGTTTAATCTTTGTCTTAATCTTTTTAATCAATTAACAGACATATTTCAATAAATCTGCTTTAATAAGGATGTTATAGAATCAAGACTCCACAGTGTACATATCCTAAAGTCAAGAAGATCAAAACAGAAGAATCCAGAGTACCACAAAACACTTATTCAGTGAGGACAAGTGAAGTGCAGGCCACAGACAGTAATGCTTATCTGATCATAAAACAACTAAATAAACCTAAATCACATGTAGCTTCAACACTACATAATTAACAGTCTTAGCATACATACGACTGATCATGCACACGTATATGTGTTCACTGAAAGAAAACCACCCATTCTCTAAACAAACTAAATCAATCTCGAGAGCTTGCTACCTTACTCGATGTTAGCATTAGATTTATGCTCCGCAGATGTGTTTCAGTTAATATACAAAGTTAGTCAAAAAGAATGAACCCATTTCATTACGCAAAATATTTTATTAAGGAAAAGTAAGTATAAGTTCCAGCCAAGTCACAAGTATTATACTCACAATCAACTTTTATTTCCTGTCTTACAAGTGTTCAATGTGACCACCATATGATGATGCTTGAGAACTAAACCAATGAGTTATGATATCGGTTCATTCTTCTTAAATAGCCCTGTGTGTGTGTGTGTGTGTGTGTGTGTGTGTGTGTGTGTGTGTGTGTATATATATATATATATATATTTGTCTACCAAAAGGAAATGTATTGAGGACTTTGCTAATCAGCAGGGTAATGAGTGATGATGATAATCATTATGTAAAGCACTTATTACTGATAAAGCGTCCATGAAATGTTCACGCAGTAGATTACAGAAGTGTATTATGTAAAAACTAGCAGCTGGGAGTGTAAACCAAGCTTTTAATTCATTTAATAATTGCATTAACATGCTCGCTCCTGAGGTGCAGCTTCCTATTTCCCAGCTTCCTCAATGCAAGTGTTGCTTTAACAGGGAATAAACTATAGACTCATAAAGCTTACAGCAAAAGCATAACCAATAGCCAATGATAGAGTGGTTTAAACCAGTCTACTAACAGGATCTAAAAAAATAATTTGAAAACAGATAATTGAGGTATAGATTTTTGTATTATGGAAACAGCAGGTTCTGATTTGCTCATAATGGTTTCCATCAGGTTTCTTCCTATTGCACAGACTCTAGCATATATTATTTCCTAGTTCCATATAACTCTTGTTCTAATGTCTTGAGCTAAGCGCAATTCATTACACGAAAAAATATATTTCTAAAGTGTCACTAAAACATTTTATCCTCGTCTTTAATCCCCTGTCGTCTGCAGGTTTGTTTTTGATAAAGAAGAGGCTCACTATCTGCAACATCAGCAAATATTTCTAACTTCTACAACATTTATATGGCATGTAAAATACTATAGGTGGGATTCTGCCTGGTGTTGTGCATGATGGCTTTGTTCACCCTTAAGCTGTGTACACTAAAGCTCCTATTTCAACTACTATTTTAATACCTAACACATTACTGGCCACACAGCACTCTTTCACTTGCCCAAAGGTCACGCTTAAAATTCACCTACGTCACCCTAAACAACAGGGTTCACAGCAGGACGCAATCAGTGTAACACAAGCCGATTTCAAGACAGCTTTAGCAGGGACCACCCTTAAAATGCGACAATTAGGAGGATAAAGAGTCGACTGAGTGACATGACCAGGTGGAAATGCTGTTATTTTCAGCATCTTTTATAGATAAAAAAGTCTCTTCAGAGAGAGACCTGCATGCTCTGAGAACCACTACCACCACCGTGGCAGCAGCAGATCGATGGGGCTAGAAGCTGATGCAGCTTAGGCAACATAAAGGAAATGCGGTTACCCCGAGGAAGCTCATAAATCTAATGAAAGCATTTAGTGATAATGCAAGACACGAAGCACCGGGATAAAGCGCATCAATCTTGCATGTAATGATAGATGACTGAGTGCTTGAACACACTGACCTTCTGCTCCACTGTAGGAAAGAGAACAATTGGGTAATAGTGAGGTTTTGAAACAGGAATATAAATATCATTTTAATAACGAGAGTGATGTGTAATCTGATCTAGTCTTATCTGTGCAGTGTACGAGTGATAGAGCCTGGTGCAATCAGCTGTATTTAAAAAAAACAACACACAACTGTAGAAAAACATCTGTAAATCAATTTGATTTATGCCCGATTCCAGTTTACATTCAGATGACTCAATATCACAACCTTTCTGTGCTTTCTTAATCAAAATGTTCATCATTTTCTTGGGTAAATGTTTTTATAGGCACCGAAATGTGCTGTTACTACAATCCAAGTCTCACTCTCACTCCTGCTTTATTTATACATTTATTCTTAATTGCATTAATCAAAAACACTGATTCTTGTTTTTAAATGAATTATAATCTTTGCATTAATAATAATAAAAACAATTGTTTTAAATGTTTAATTAAATGTTCATTAAAATTTATTCTGATGGAAAAATATAAACGATTTACACTTGACCACATTATCTGTATATTAAATTTCAGTAACTCACTTATTACATGATTCGAAGCTGATTGATCGAGGCTCACATATTGTACCTCCTTATACATAAAATACACAAGCGCAGGAGCTCTAGCAGGTAAAAACATATTTAATTCATAAATGCTGCTGTAAATAAGGAACTTTAAGAAAATTTTGTCATATCCTCTTTGATAATTGAGGCTTGAAATCAGATACACGTGATTCCCCAGACCTGGACAAGTCCAACATGTAAACAAAATTGGGGAAAAAAACCTCTGCTTAGATACCAATAGTCTAAAGCGTACCAGAAGAGAAGTCAACCTCATCAACCTTATCTGTGGAAACAGTTTCCACACTCAAATCCTCCTCACTCTGGGGAGCAATCAGGGGGTCCAGCTGTACAGCTAGACAATGATACAGATGAACAAATAGTACTTCCAAAATGTTGCAAGAATCTTTTGAAATTCCAATCTTCCAGCACCTTCCCTCCTCTCGAGAGTTTCGAGGTGAGGAAATCACCCAAGTTGTTGTTAGAAACACTCTTCCTGTTTAGTCCAACTTCACAACAAGGCACACTTTAATTACATAACTGATCAGTAATAAACAGGAAGGCTGTTTTTAAAAAACATTCAAAAAAGAAGTTACTCTGAAGGAAGTGCACCTGCCGGCATACGTTTAGTCGGGTAATAACATCTACAAAACATTTGTCCTTACAGTAATACAGAACACAAACCATTAGACACGAGTTGCCACATATTGTAAGAAAAACTAACTAATGTACAGTAACGCCAAGCTGCAGTGATTTTTGATTTTATGACAGACTTTGCCAGGTCCATATTACATCATGTTTGCCTCTTGTTTTTTTATATATGGCTCCCATGACCTGCTTAAAGCAGTAAGAAATCGACTTTGTGTAAAGGTGTTACTTCGATGAGACCTTGGTGTAGCCTGTGAATTTTATCCTTCTATAAAATTCATAAACTTTTCCTTACAGTGAGGTGTAAGTATGTGTAAGTATGGTACATGATTTGTAGGTTGCTCTGGTTGTGCCAGCTTTGGGTAGGAGGCCATGGGTTGGAGCTTTGTGGTCCCAAACACCCAGGCTTCTGGGTGGTGTTTTGCAAAGGAAGCTTGGCTTTAGCGGAGGCTTTTGGATGGTTCCTGAGCACAGGCTGTCCTTTCAGTCAAAAAAAAAAACAAAAACGCCAGTGCTCTGGCCAGAGGCACAGAAGGTTAAAAAGGGGCGTGGGTGATGGAACACAATGCCTCCTTTCTCCGTCAGCCCATGCCCGACACTCCTCCAAACAAGCAAGAAGCACCCGGAGCTCACAGCATGTCGATTCAGTCACAAGGACACAGTCACACGGATGTCGCAAACCAGTACAAAAAGGCATCTAACTGAAGTGAGCAAACATGTAATTAATATTTTATTTCTAATCCGTCTGGAGATGTAGAAGATGTTCCTGCTAAATGGCAGGATGTAACCATAAAAGCTGTTTACATCCTGCTTACGATAAACAGGTGACCGGATGACCTTTGCATGTCCATTATGACCTTTGCACTTAGAAGTCTTTAGAGGGGAAGGAAAAAAAAAAAACAGTCCTTGCTGAAGTGTCTTATTGAATAGCTGGGGTTCGGTGTCTCTCAGTGACTTGTTATTAACTTGAGTCATTAACACGCAGAGTTAATCTTTTGCCTCAGGTCCACTTCGTTACCACAGATACCCATGCTGCAAGAGAGGTCTGGTCTTTACATACACTTTCAGAATTCATCACAGCAGATAAAAACGCAGGCCAAAGCCTAATGATCAAATATAAAAATAAAAACGCAGGCCGATTTTTTTTCCTTTGCTGAAAAACCCGTTGTGAACATTTGGTTCTATCTGGACAGTACAAATCATTAATTCACAGCTTTAAAAAATTAACAGTGCAGACATTAACAGGCAGCAGAGGTGAGTGTGTTCCAAAACTTTGAGGCGTGTGCAACTGGACGCACATAGAGCAAATTCATAGTGAATATTTGGTGTATGTTTATAGAGCAACCGCTGTATCCTAGAGCCAATGGTCCATGCCAAAATATTACAAATCGGAAAAAAAAGGAAAATATTTACCATCAGGCAAAACAGACGTTCATCTATTAAACTATTCTTTCGTGCCCAAGTTGCTACATAAAACATCTAAAAGTGTAACCATTATGCAAAAGCAATTCTCAGGAGTGTAAAGTAGCTGCACCATGCTGTAAAATGTACACTTGGACATTTATGGATGACGTCTTGACAATAGGTACGGGGTGCCAAAGTGAATAGCGGCAGGATGGGGACCCAGCTGGCAAACTTCCTGTACGGGAAATCTATGAAAATGCTGTGAACTTCCTGATTTGCAAAAACAAAACAAACTCTGGAATTTAATCAACATGAAAGAACCAGAAATAAATAACTAGTACATGCCTCTAATGGAAAGATTCTACAAATCAAGGACAATCACGTCGATTCTAGTCAAGAGCATTTCATTTATAGTGAAAGTCAACAGTCCTTATTAACAATATAATTATATAACAATACAAAAAATATAAATAAATAAATAAACAAACCAAGGATAACAGTAATTCATATGTAGATCATGTACTGTATGGAAAATGACTTTCAGAGCGATGAATTACTCTCTTTTCAACCACTTCCTGTTCCACACACCCAACATAGCAGTCATAGGAATCGTGGCATTCAAGCAACAAAAGCGTGTTGATTCCAGAGAACCATTCTCTGGGAATGTGTTATGGGTATAGGAATCTGTAGGAATAAAAGCGGAAGGCTGGTTGCCCTTATGAGGAAGACATGTTCAAACTTGGATCAGCTGAGTCAGTGAAGAAAATTCTCCCTACATCATACAACAGATACCGTATTTCCATCTGTATGGCAGAGAGTCAATCATCTTACACACTTCTCTTATTGCTTGCACTAAAGCCAGACATACAGATCATACAGATCTGAGATAACATCCATATGGGATTCCGGCTACACTTCTGGGGTGAAATGCTTCACAGCGATTCTTTAGATATTTTAAAGTATGAGCAACCTATTCAGTGAGCTTTACACAACAAGCCTATACAAAGAGATGTCAAGTGTCGGAGAAGTGACAGGTGGGTTGAGTAACTCACCAGACTGTAAATAAAAAATACAAATAAAAAAAAATGGATAAATACTGACCAGCATTTTTTCTGATTTCTCGGACAGTGAAATGAAAAACATCAGTCACTATACGATCATGACAGGGTCGTCTTCAAAACACACTCTCGTTTTTCTTTTCTTTTCGAAAAGATAACTAAATGAGATTGGAATTGAGAATGACACCAAAGCTGATTAACTTTAATAATAAATGCTGAGTCTGCGGTCAATTAAATGAGCCTGGAAAAAGGAATGTAGCTGAGCGTTTCTTATATCCTTTCTCTAATGATAATAAGGGTCATGGAGTGTGTGTGTGTGTGTGTGTGTGTGTGTGTGTGTGTGTGTGTGTGTGTTTGCAGACAGGGAGATGGCCACCTGGCTGCTTAGTGTGGAGAACAGGCTGTAGGGAAACACCAGTGTGCTGTAAAGTGTGATCTTAGCATGGGATGTGAGAAAGAAAAGAAAAAAGAAAAAGAAGATGGTGGAAGGGCAAGTGTTCCCCCAAGTGTTCCCCTCACCCAAAAGCCCTGTGAGGAAGTCAGGTCCTAAATTGTTTGAATGCTGCAGGTTACAAAACAAGATGTGCAGAGGATTTGCATTATAACTTATGCACCAATATGATGTAGGTGCATTTCTAGACACTGTTTAATCACTGTTAGTCATAATGCGCTTTTTTGTGCTTCATCCTTATGGAAATAATGTACAGAAAAACAGTGTACAATTTCTCTTGATCATGTTTATAACCATAAAAAAACACTTCAATGAAAACTAAACCATGTCCTTATTCTTGACTAAATCAATCATGGACACAAACACACTTCTGATGAAGTCTCAGCTCCATCAACATGTTCAAATAAATCCATACAGTAGTCCAAACTCCACCACAGTAAACATCTCAAACACAATGATTTAGGATCACAAATGTGAACTCGGGTTAAGAGTGTGTGTGTGTGTGTGTGTGTGTGTGTGTGTGTGTGTGTGTGTGTGTGTGTGTGTGTGTGTGTGTGTGTGTGTGTGTGTTATCTCCCTGTGTCCTACAAACTCCTCCAGCTGAGTGAGTGTTTACCTGTAAACTGAGGGCGATCTGGCGGATGTAGAGCATGTTCAGATCCTCCAAAATGCGCAGTTTCTCCTCCATGTCTAGTTTCTCTATCGGCATTATTCAATAAAAACTGATTTTGTAGGCAACCCTGTCTCCCAGCCGACTTCTCCTCCTCCTCCTCCTCCTCCTCCTCAGCGGTGTTGTAACAGTGAATTTAAAGCCATGCTTAATGTCGCTCATTCACTGAATCACTTCTTACATCATAGAAATTCCCATCCGAAATCAGTTGCGTGATTCCAGGGTCCAGTTTCCGGTCTGGTTTTTATTTTTAGTGTAAGACAGCCTGATGTATCACATAGCGCAAACTTTTAATCTCACACACACTTCCTTTTGATCTCACTCACACACACACACACACACACACACACACTCTTACAAAAAATGTCCAATCAAGTGCGCAAGAAGTTTTAGATCACACACAAGTCCACAAACACACGCTGTCACACTCCGGTAGAAACGCCGACGAGAGACTCCGAGTCGCTTTTCCCCACCTCTATACTAGAGCTATAAACTCTCCTCTACACACACACACACACACACACACACACACACACACGCAGCTCGAGACCGCCTCTCATTCACAGTCTCACGCGCACACACACACACACACACACACACACATATAAAGGACGCGAGGACACCACAGACCCCGACAATACTCACTCCAGTTACACATTTGAGTTGTACGAGCCTTTACACACATCGACCGAGTTCTTCATCAAAACCGATCAGAAAAATAAATAAGCACCCATCCATATAACTGATTACAACTCTAACCAGATGTTCAGTACATTACAACTCTAACCAGATGTTCAGTACAATTCAGTCCTAATTGTAGAACATGTTTAGCAATGGACATTGTCCCAAAGCAGCTTTACAGAGATAAATCGGTTCTAAAATATAAATGTATATGTTACTACCCATCAGTTTATTGCTGATGAGCGAGCCAGAGGCGATAAAAAAAAATCTCAGAGATGGTACGAGGAAGAAACCTCCAGAGAAACCAGACTCAGAACCCCATCCTCATCTGGGTGCCACCGAATGTCCATTCATTATAGTTTTATCATTGGTGAGATGTGCTGTTCGGTGAACTGTTCGCTGATGTAAACGCAGAACTGTTCATGCTAACTGTAGAAGAATGTATTTATTACTAATCCATCCTCACTGCTTTTGAGATGCACAGTAACTTCATAGATATTTCATCCAAGAATCCAGAAATGTACATGTATTCGGTCAAAAAGCGACTCTCTGGAAGCATTGTTCTCAAAATGGTGTCTGAGGTGAACCCCATGAGTTCCTGAAGAATGTCTAGGAAATTGCTAACTTTTTTAATCACATGATTGTGATAGTAATTACTGTTTAGTTCTAGAATTACTTTATATTATGACTGGTATCCAGGCTGCAGTGATTATGATGTGGTTATCACCACCTATCGAGACGCATGAAATGACATGTTTACATTATGTACGCATTTATCTTTATTCAATTTCAAAATCAAAATAAACAGAGATTTGAAGGGCTCAAAGCTGTAAAAGAAAAACCAAAATAATAAAATCAAAACATTTCTTACCAATGTTTTTACATTTAAACATGTGCAGTGATTTTTTAAAAGGTTCCTGGGAAATATAGGTTTTAGATCCACTGCTCTAAAGCTGTAGTTCTCAAAGGGACGTCTACAGACTGTGTGATTTTTCCTCAATTACACAAAAACAAGGATTAGTAAAATAAAGTCAATATGCACCCACCTGAGAATGAATTAAAATGGATTAATGAGTGGAGGGTAAAAAAATGTAATACCACCAATAAATAGCCTTGTATTTAACTAGTTTGTTTACGTGAATAAGACATTTTTTTTCTCCACACAGACTTACAATACTATGAAACAAAGAACCACGTGAATCTGGAAGAAGGCGAACCCTGAAAGATTAGTGCTTTCAGTTATATTATCCCGGTCCCGACCCCAAAAAGCAGGCTAATCAGCTAAAATTGTCTATAAGCATAAGCAGAAACCCTGCTGATGCACTAACGACACTGTGCAGCCCGAGCTGTAAAACCAGAGGAGACAAAGACACCATCTGTCTCACCCAGACAACATGACAGTGCCAGGTCTAGCAGTAGTCATCCAGGGCTGCGCCATATGTCATCGGCTAATAGCTTTCACTACACTGGTCGGCGAACAAATCACAAACTCTGACCAACTGGGGTTCAGATCGCGAAGTGACTAATGAAACGCGATAGAAATCGTATATTTCACAAAGTATGCTTTTCTTTCACAAAACAATAGACAAATCGATCATTCATTTCCCATCAATCATTTTTAAGCAATTTCCCATAATTCATTCACGCTCTGTGGAGTTCACAAGCCTAGACATTTTTTAATCTGTTCCTCAGAGCTTATCCTGTCAACATTTTTATTACGTTCCAGCTCTAAATAGCTGATCTGGGTGATAAAGGCTACGGATTATTAAAGATCAGGTGCAGATGTGTCAGAAATGGAACCACCAACAAAATATAAAGCACAGAATAACTATTGGTGCGTTTAAAGATTCAGAACGGGCCAAAAGATCATCAAGCTTTTGAGCTTCAAATGATATTTAAGAGTTATTATTTTAACTGTATAAGACGGTGTGTGTTGCCATCCAGGAAATATGGTATAGATTTATAGATGTTGTTAACTAAATGGAAGCTCACCCACGGGGGACTCATACAGTTTTAGCATTTCTGATAAAGAGCCTGCTTTTGTTTCCAGCTTATAAAAGAACGTTTACATGATCAGCTCAGTGTTGAAACAAAGAAACTCCAGCCCAGTGTTTTCCCCACACCACATTTTGCATCGCACCATGCTGGGAACCCCAATGGGAGATTTATTATTCTTTAGGATGCTTTGGGAGATGGAAAGAAAAACAGGCCGGCTAAGAAGGACCCCAGGAGAGCGGTATTTTCTATTTGCAAAAGCAGACACGGGGTCTCGACTGCTGTGTTCATCAGTGAAACCCGATCAACCACCTGGGAGAGTGAGTTATGTTCAGCATTCCTCTTCTGCGAAGACATGCCCGGGGGTTATAATGTTACAGGACCAGAGGCGTTCCAATGAAATGATTCCATTCAAAACAAGGAGCTGCGTCCAAAACAATATAATGCAAGAAAGTGAAATCAGATGGCGGTTCAGAAATGCTGATCCCTCTCTCTCTCTCTCTTTTTCTCTCTCTCTCACTTTATCTTTCCATCAAGCTTCATAATTAAGAATGGCTTTTGTAGAGTATATATATACACACACCATAATGCAATCTAATATATCAATATGACAAACTTAAAAATACATTTAGACAGCCTTAAATACTACTCAGTCTCTGAAATAACCCTTGTGAATGCAATGCAAAACAGCTATTATCTCAATTGAAGGCTACGTGAACAGGCCTCCCATTGCGATGTGGCTTTCCTGTAGCTTAGCCTGCGTCCTTTAGGACAAATGAGCTGCTTAGAGTCACTGTGTCGTCTTTGTCCGGCTGCCAGCATGGTCGTGTCCTGGGAGTTACCAAACAGGACGCACACACTTGAAGAATATCCATGTTGTGAATCAGAGTGTTTGGTTGACTGCCAGGGTTTTGACCTCATTTCCACTACCAATAAGCTAATCTGTGCCTTTTCGATCATGCTAGTCATGTTGCATAACAGGATAGCAGTGTTTAAATCAGACACAACAGAGCAGCCAGGGGTCATCTGAAGGACTTAACATTCTTCTCGTCAGCCTTTAAGTAGCTGCTTTGGGGACTCTTAACGGTGCATGGAAAAACTATTGTTTCTAAGTGGATGTTGGGTACTATATATGGGGGTCGGGGTGGGTCCATTTCCTTTTACTAATCAGGAAGGGAAGGTTTGGGTGGCTGATAAAAGTCAAATCTGCTAAGGTGGCACCAGGAATGTTGAAGGTGGGGTAGAAAAATGGCATACAGTACAATCAATGCAAAAGATGTACAGATAATAACCAGAAACGAAGAGAGAAAACTATTTTTCCATGCTAAATTCCCCAAGTCTAATAAAATCACATGAATGGTGGTAGCTTAGAGAGTAAATGTTCAATTTATGTCCATACAATGAGATTAACTATGCTGCGTTCGCTGCTCATGGGACTGTTGCTCGTTTACTACACATCTGCAGAACAAACAGAAGGGCTGTGGCCTCAGCAAGGCCCCTAACCACTACAAAGGCCCTCTGCTATACACCCCATCTGTAAACTAAATCCCAGCCACAGGGTAGAAAAACGCCTGATACATACAACACGTACACACACACAAAAACTTCAAAAGACTATAGATGTGACTAGTTAGACAGAGAGAGGTATAATTTGAGCACCACAGACACCTGTTTCATCTCATGACGTGTAAGTTTAGTGTGGAAATTCGGCTGCTTGTGACTCAAATGTTCATCAGTGAGGAGAGATACAGGAAGTATCTGATGAGATACAGTCAGCAGATGTCTTGCTCCATGAACACGGAGTGTTACACAAGAGTATGATGGAGAGAATGGAGAGAGAACCGTTTCTTTTTTCCATTGGGAAACGGGATCTTATGATGTCGAGACACCAACCGACTCCAGTAGAAACGTGAAGATTAGGCTTCATTATTCTCTCATTGCTTAAGCGCACAGATCTCCACTCTTGGCTCGCAAGAGCATCTTGGCGAACCTGCTGCACACGGCCACTTTTTTCCCCCCTCTCACACTCCTTCTTGTCAGCTGCTCTTTCTCTCCTGCTTCCTCTGGAGTCTCTCCAGCTCGCAGTCAGCTGCAGTCCATGTGACCTGGCCCCTGACGCTGAATCTTCAACTGCCTTCTCTCAAGTTAATGCTGGAAGCAGCTTGCCAGGATACAGGACTTCCAAAGCGTTTAAAACACTCACTGGATCACTGGCATTTATTTGAAATGTGTCCAAATACACGGATACAGACCATGAACATTTATGCAAACGTTTTTATTCGCACACACCCACAGAAACTCAAAAATTAGCGTAAGGAGGAAAAAATAGAAATGAGATCTTAACTGTGGTAGTTCAAGACAATTAGCAAATACTGCAAGACGTTTTTCATGTTTCGTGATACTCTTACTCTCGAAGATCGATACACAATAGAGCGTTTTTCACTCTACAGTTCAGTCACTCTTTGGATTTGCAGTAAAGGTTCATAGACGTTCAAAGACGACCTGTTCTGACTCAGGAACAATTGTCAGAAACACAGGCCCTGATAAAATACAGTTACAGATTACACCCATAAACGGTGCAATATCGCCCCCGTGTGGACATTTTAACTATTGCTGTGTTCACTTTGAATAGAATTAAGACCGCGTTTCTTGAACACAGAGAGAGAGAGAGAGAGAGAGAGAGAGAGAGAGAGAGAGAGAGAGAGAGAGAGAGCTCAAACCAACTACATCAGTGTTTAATGGCTCTGCTTTAGTCACGTTCCCTTTCCAGTACAGAGGTATAAAACAGCTGGAAGAAAACAACACATAAGCATAGAGAGAAATAAAGGAATATTATATATAATTAAACATGACCAGAGTGTTATAGGAAAATATGTGATACCACCCACAAATGTAATTTTCTTTTATTTGACTGCTTTTTCTAAATGCTTTTTTTTTTGACTGCTTTTTCTTTTTTGTTGCACAGCAATTTTCCTTCTTTTTGTTTATTGACAAAAGCTAGAACAATTTTAACCATTTATAGTTACATTTACTGTTGTGGAACATCTGGGAGACAAGTTAGTCCATGTTATCACTCACTACAGAGAGTCTGGTCAGAGACTTTTTGTTTATAGCCCCTATTAGCTTGTTTTATTGTTTTTCTCCAAAGTTAATAATACAGAAAAACTACAGCTGCACATGTGACTGAGAAACAAACTTTTTAGAAAAAGTTTTCTCTCTTTGTAGTACAAAACACTGACACTGGATACTCTAGATATGTTACATAAGTAACATATTATATATTATTAGTTTTAAATTATGGGTTTACAATCTTTCAGATCAGGGGTCACCAACATGGTGGGCATCAGGTAACCCGCAAGTAGCCCACGGGCCTTTTCTAAAAATAGCTGTTTCCTACTTTGTTAAATCATTGTAGATAATTATTATGAGAAATCATTAACATGATCACATAGATGAATATCATTAATTATTAATATTAACATATCAAACTGTGTGTATTAAACTGGTAGCCCTTCACTTTAATCGGTACCCAAGAAGTAGCTCTCAGTCGCAGATTGGTGACCCCTGTATTAGATCATGTGCATCATCATAAAAATAGGAGTTTGGTCAGAGCTTTTGTTTGTGACTAAACAAAAAGAAAACAAGGTCATTTGTGTTTGTTCCACACCAGTGTTATTTCTTTTAGTTAATTTTAGTCATGTTATTTAATTTACCCTCCAGATATCCAGTTCTACGAGAGATAAACACTACGACAAGTGTAACACAAGAGTACACACCTCAACAGAATTAATCATTAATAAGGTCTCTGACGCTCATCCATACAACGTATTCATAAATACATTCATGCACAGACAGGATAGAGCTGCGATTTCACAAAGTCAACACCTGTCCTCTTTAAGAAAATGCCGAGACACGGATGATGTCATTTTTCCCCTCCGGTCTAGTGGAATCTAAGAGATGTTCATCATGGCATGGAGGTGGCCAGGTGCAACAGCACAGCTGGATAATAATCACCAGACCAGACACATCAGACACGTGATGTATACGTGAGTCAGGTCTGAACAGTCATTACTGCCTTCATCTTACAGCATCAACTCTTCAGCCTGGAATAACTTACCTCAAATCTAGTCAGTTCATCAATGTTTGATGCTGCATCATATTTATTTTTATACAATTTGCTCCTTCAGAGTCATCGAGTCCAGTTAAAAAAAAACAACTCGGTCATTGACATGACGAATATTTGTACATATTTACTATTCAAATATTTATATGAGAATATTTGGTCTATTTATTTCAGCCATGGTGGAGTTTTTTTTTTTTTTAGGCTGGAAAGAAGAACACGTGACTTTATTACTGATGTTTTGGGGTTATCGGGATTAGGATTAAAACCTGTTCAGTTTAATAACAAATTATTAAAATCAAATATACGTCCATATCACAATTTTGAGAAACATTTGGAAAAAGTGAAAGAAAAGAAAAAGTGAACTAATTAACAAACTCTTTGTAGAAAAAAAAACCCAGGAAAGAGAGAGAGAGAGAGAGAGAGAGAGAGAGAGAGAGAGGAGAGAGAGAGAGAGAGAGAGAGAGAGAGAGAGAGAGAGAGAGAGGAGAGAGAGAGAGAGAGAGAGAGAGAGAAAGGGAGAGAGAGAGAGAGAGAGAGAGAAGAGAGAGAGAGAGAGAGATAGAGAGAGAGAGAGAGAGAGAGAGAGAGAGAGAGAGAGAGAGAAGAGAGAGAGAGAGAGAGAGAGAGAGAGAGAGAGAGAGAGAGAGAGAGAGAGATAGAGAGAGAGAGAGAGAGAAGAGAGAGAGAGAGAGAGAGAGAGAGAGAGATGCTGTGAAAGGTGATGTAATGACACTGGCTTGAAGCCCAGAGGTTATATGCTGCTCTAAGAAAGATCAAGGAGTCCACTGAATTGCAGCTGCTCTGGGAGGGAAAAAAAAAAAAAAAAAAAGAAGCAAAAACACTGGTCCACAAGTCCTGTCCATCAATCAGCAGCTTTTATATTTTATAAAATAAATAATAAATAATAATGATTACTTATAAAGATTTCTTGACACAGGTCAAGACTGTTTATGATGGCAGTGATAAGTCTCCATATTAAAGCATTGGACATCGAGGTTTGTGTGTTTTATGTAAAGCAGGACATCAAACGGGTCAGAACTCATTACAGCGCCAGCATGTACAGCCGATCAATAGTAAAAGCAACCAGGATCAAAAGAAAGAGGTATTGAGTAAGACGAGGTATTGAGTAAGACGGACTTTAGGAGTGACAGAGGCAAAGACATTTATTGCTCAAGGAACCAAAGAACAATATTCCAGATATGTAATTATATACACTAAATATAAACGATATAAACGATTTTTTAACTTCCCATTCCACGTGTCGTCCCCGTTATCTGTTATAATAACCTCCGCGCTTCTGGAAAGATGTCCCACATGGTTTTGGAGTGAAGGTTTGTGCTCATTTAGGAGAAAGGGAATGAGTAAAGGCAGGTACTGATGTAGGATGAGAAGATCTGTGGTGTCAACATTCCAATTCAAGGTGTTCGATAAGGCTGAGACCAGAGCTCTATAGCAGACCACTCAAGATCTTTCACTCCAACACATGTAAACCAAATCTTCACAGATCTTGCTTTGTTGTACAGGGGTACCGTCATGCTGGAACAGGTTCGGGTGTGGTTCAAGTGTAGGAAGAAATGTTATGTTACCTCATACAAAGACCTTCTAGAGTTTACAGGAGAACCTCAAGGTGTCCCAATACTTCTGTCCATATAATTACTGATCTGTCATATACTCTGTATCCATATTTAATACTCGTACTGTCTATTTTGTCTCACATTGTCTGCATTGTCTCGTTTTGTCTCGTGTTGTCTTGTATAGTACAAGCATGTGTTGTGTTATTTATGTCTGTATTTTTGAAAGTCACTAACAGCTGGAACCAAATTCCTTGTGTGCGTCAACAACCTGATTCTGATTTTGTATAATGAAACAGCATACAGTATTTTATGTTCTAGGATCCTTTAGAAGAATCTTCCACACACACACACACACACACACACACACACACACACACACACACACACACACACACACACACACACACACACACTAATTGTTTGTGACACATTAACCACGCTGTTTAATCAGTAATTATAATGGAACACTGTAGGGGGTGAAGACAATAAACATTAGCAAATCAAGTCAACAAAGTCTTCAGACTGGGACACAAATCTACCCCCTGTAGATTAAACTCTACTGACAACCCTGGAGGCAGAAACACTGAAGCTCAGCACAGCTCTCACTTCCTCGCTATGCAGTCAACCAAATATTGATTCACAACAAACCAAGCAAAAACAAACAGTCATAAAAGTGGTGTTACATTTTCTGTCTTGGAAAAATACAGAGGCTTGGAAACATCCACAAACACGCGACACGTGAGGATTTGAGTCATGGGCAGTTTTATAACGCATTGCTATGAAGGACCTCCAAAGGACAAAGGTCACAATTCGTTTCTAGACAGGTTTGGACATTGACAAATGGAACCAATGATATTTTTAAGTAGTGACTAAGAGTCAGTAACAGTTTGGACAACATCCAGTGATGATGTAGTGTAGCAGTGCATGGCAGCAGTGTCAAAGACAAATATGTTAGAGCGCCAACAACAACAGCTTTTGTAAAGTCTAGCTGAACGACACACTACAGAGTAGGGGTGAAACTTTCTCCAATCCATTTCTGGAAACTTTAAATAGGAACCTCATCTGGGGAATTTTGGAAAATCTGAACACTTATGAATTTATAAGAATTTACAGGAATTGATAAGAATTCATTAGAAATTCAGAGAAATTTTATATGAACTGAAATCATACGCAAACACATTCTGCTCGGTCGTAAGCCGACATGTAAAATAATGTTGATTTTAATAAATTTAAATTTTTTGACTTTAACTGTTTGCATGATTTTTCGATAGCTTACACACAACACGAGGACGTTTTAAAACATTAACATGTGATATTTTATTTATGCGAGTACTCTGACATTTTTGTGACGTTATTTTGTGTGCAGGATTAAAAAAATGATGATGTGTTGCGGAGGACATATGTTGCGCAGTGCATGTAGGGGGCGTGGCCTCAGTAAGTGCACTGTGTGCATGTGATTGGTGAATGTACAGGGTAGAAATTCAGCTGAAATTGCATTAAATCTGATTATTTTAACCAAAATGATCCTGCAAGAACCTTTTTAAAACTACGTTTAAGTTCTCTGTTGTAGGTTAACCTTTAATTTTGTAAATTCCCAGTAATTCCTGTTAATTCCCATGGAAAGTTTCCAGCTTGTAAAATAGGAACAAAAAAGAGATTTTTATGGTTCATCATATTACCTTCACTTCTGAAAATCTTTCAATAAACTTTCTTTCAGGTTCTCCCATTAGGGGTCGCCACAGCGGATCATCCGTTTTCATGATCCGCATGTTTAATTTGGCACGTTTTTACGCTGGATGCCCTTCCTAACGCAACCCTCCCCATTTATCCGGGCTTGAGACCGGCACTAAGAGTGGCTGGGGTTGGTTCCCTGACCGCATGCTAACCACTAGACCACCAGGGCCCCTAACTATTCATTCTTGAATTATTTGTTATTATTCCTTACTTAATTATAACTTCACTAAACAGCCTGGGCTCACAACACCTACAAGTCCAGCACGGTGAAGCGGAGAGAAAAGCCCTCATGTCAGACCAGCACACGAGATTACGCATGTCCCTTTATGAAAGGAACACAGAGCACATGAATCACTTCCTGCTTCATGCGAAGGCATGCAAGCAGTGGCGGTTTCCCGAGTATCTTAAATAATTCTTTACCCCACAAAGATTAACATGACTAATGATGACAGAGCGGCGATAAAACAAAGAACCCTGTTTAATGGAGCTTATTAGATTTTAATGCTGCTTCTTAAAGATATTATTTTAAAGATTTATATAAAAGAATAATCTGGCATTCGCCATCCTTTTATGATAATTTTTCCTATTACATGGGATAAATGGGAACACTCTTATCCCCTGCTTGTTCATGCAAATATAGAAAAAAAGCCGACCATGGGGCAAAACAGCACGGCATAGAGAGCTTTAGTTATGGCTACACATCGCACACGCCATCATGGATTTGGTTTAATTATTTCTGAAAAATGATCTGATCTTTTACAGAATTTAATTTATTTCAAATACCGTAATTTCCGGACTATAAAGCGCACACTTGTATAAGCCGCACCAACTGAATTTTACAAATATTTTTATTTTACACATAAATAAGTCTACATTGAAACTAATGACCTTTACACAGGCTTTAATGAAAGACAGTGTCTGTTACACAGTGTAACGGGTGAAATATGTTGTGGCTCCTTTAAGAGCAGAGCGGTATTTGGGGAATAGCCTGCTGCCGCATTTTTCCGCTATTACTGCATGTGTGCAAGACCGAGGAATATGTCCTTATTATTTTCTAAAGCTCATTTTAAGTTTCTTTGACTAACCCGTAACGCTGTTGCCAAGAAAAATAAAAAAGCACGAGTTTTGGAAACCTGTCTGTGCTTATATGATTTCTGTTGCAACTGGAGTTAGCGAGCTCTCCCTTCACCCAGACACAACACGTTACAATGGCTTGTATCTAAACAGTAGCCTACCAAGAAAGTCATTGTTCACTGTCTTCCTCCTTCCTTTCACAACTATTTCTCTCAGTAGGTCATGTTTTGGCATCGTCATGCGTTTAAAAATCACCACCAAGTTTTTTCTCCCGATCCCGTGCAGCTCAGAACACAGGTGGGGTGCGTTTTTTCGTTTCCGTTCGGAAATTTCATTGGTCTAATGTTATGGAGCTCAGTTTTTTGGCTTGAAGTTTGTGAAACAGGGAAAAACCCAGGAAAAATCCATAAATAAGCCGCTTCGTTGTTTAATCCGGGGGGTTCAAAACATGGGAAAAAAGTAGCGGCTTATAGTCCGAAAAATACGGTAATCTCACAGGGAAATTATTTCTTCACATAGCCCACGTAGGAAGCTGAGAGTCAGAGCACAGGATCAGCCATGTTACAGCATCTCTGGAGCACAGAGGATTAAGGGCCTTGGCATTACCGGGGCTTAAAACCTCAACCTTCCGATCAGTATCCTAGAGCCCTAAACACAGAGCTTCCACCCCCCAAATGATGTTTTAAAAAATAATAAATAAATAAATAAGGTAGAGGTAGTTCTTTACAATAAAAAAGCTTGTAGATTGGTTTGAGTTGCTACACCCGTGGTGTGCGGAACAGCATTACAGAATAAGGGAGATGGGCTACTAAAGAAAAAGAGCATGTTAAGTTTCGCTCAGATCAGGAATCCAACACTGAAGTGAGCACAGGCTCTGGACAAAACTGAACAGTTGCAGACCAAATGTTTTATGAGTGTCACATGAATGAAGCAGATGAAGTCATGACTTCGAGCAAATCAGCTGTTACTCTGTTACTTTTGAGTATATTTTGGAGCAGTCATGTTTTTACGGGTTGCACTGTAACATATCGGCTGCAGAACTGAACCAGCCGCTATATTTGCATTAGTTTGATGCGACTCTTTAAATGCCGTTTGCACGTATGTTAACGTTTGTCTTTGTTCTAGAAAAAGGGGAAGTAGGAAGTTGTGGCACCTGATCGCAGTTATTCGACTAACTTGTGTTTTCGTGCTGTCTATTTGTGGCTGTGGGAAGCTAGCCATAAAGAAAACCAGTCATTATAACAGCAGAATGTGCTTCCTTCTTTTTCTTTCGGCTTCTCCCATTAGGGGTCGCCACAACAGATCATCCGTCTCCATACCCCCCTGTCCTCTACATCTGCCTCTTTCAAACCAACTACCTGCATGTCTTCCCTCACCACATCCATAAACCTCCTCCTTGCCCTTCCCCTTTTCCTTCTTCCTGGTGGCTCCATCCTCAGCATTCTGCTACCGATATACCCCATGTCCCTCCTCTGCACATGTCCAAACCATCTCAATCTCTCCTCCCTCACCTTGTCTCCAAAGCGTCCTACATGCGCTGTCCCTTTAATAAACTCATTTCTAATCCTGTCCATCCTCATCACTCCCAACAACCTCAACATCTTCAGCTCTGCTACCTCCAGCTCCACCTCCTGTCTTTTACTCAATACCACTGTCTCTAAACCATACAAGATCTCAGGTCTCACAGCAGTCCTATAAACTTTCCTTTTCACTCTTGCAGATACCCTTCTATCACAAATCACTCCTGACATCACTCTTCTCCACCCACTCCACCCTGCCTACACTCTTTTTTTCACTTCTCTAACACACTCTCCATTACTTTGCACTGTTGCACTGTTGAGAAGAATGTGCTTCCTCTTGTAAAAAAACTAAAAAGAACAAATTACATTTGGTCTTTGAAATGAAGACAGAGACTTCTCTGATGGCTTCCCATGAAAAAAACAATTCAAAAACAAAAATTCGGAGACGGTCACAGTGAGGCTTAAGGAGCAGCTGCAATTATCTCAACAAGGCAGCAACATATCAGCCGTGCAATGTTCAGATAAGATAAGATCGTGCTTCACATCCTGGTGTCCTTGTGCTCCAGGGAAATGCGAGGTCAAGTCAAATAGTATTTGTGCCGTCATGATGAACGGCTAACTCACAATGGGTTTAATTGCAGTTCTGTAACAGTGCATGTAACAACACACAATCCTTTATCATACAGTGTGTTTTGCATGTAAAACTCATTGGTGCGATCGTATCAAACACAAAATGTGTGGCAAACGCAAATAAGCACTGATTGCATAAAGCACTGGTCTCCAAGGAGACAGAAGATTGGATTGGGATGTTTCCAATTTCTCTCCTGCATGAATATCTCGGGTTTGTACAGAAAAAAAAAAATCTCACTCTCACCCACACCTGAGGAAATGATGACCAATCCTAAACCTTTTTTTTTTTTCTATGTTTATTTGTACTTGTTTGCTATATATTCTGATATCTGTAAACTTAGTCATTATAAACCACAGCCATGCAAACCCAGAAAAATAAATAAATTCTGTAAGCACCAAATCAGGGCCATGTTCGTGAACGTGTTACACTTTTCCTTTCTCATTCATTTCAGCGCATATTTCACATACAATCCGGCGTTCCAGGGGTTAATGAGGGTTAATGTGCAGCTTCTGGGACTTTTCTGTTGTTGTTTTTTAATATAAAACCACATTGAGCGTACAATGGCACGATGCTGTTCTTATTATTAGCTTCCCAAGATTCGTCTTGGACCCTTCGCTTTCGCTGAGACGTCAACATCCTCTGCGAACAAAACCCGATGCACCTCGTCCTAAGCAGCTGCTCCACGGTACAGCAGTGCCCTGCATACTAAAGACGGCTCGAAAAAAGAACAAGGCTCCTGTGGCCTCAGCATGCAGACGATTAGCCTCCAGTGTGGTTTTCACATGCAGGGACATTTCTGCCAGGGACTCGCGGTTCATTCTGTTGGAATCCCAAAGTATGCACAAATCACAAAACATGCCCTCCTGCTTAGGCCCCGGTGTTGAGAGATTCCTCATTGTTGTGCGGTGCCTCAGGGTTCTTCCGAGAAGCCGGAATTGGCATTTTTACATTCTTCACCATCAAAAAGCTCATTCAGGGCTCGTGTTACCTGTAGCTTCCCTGCGGATATGGGCAGTCGGTGTCAAAAAGGGCTTGTGTCCTCGATATTTGAGACAATGCACCGTCTGGAATCAGTACTTGGTTCATGCGAGTCATTAAGGCTGCGTACGAATAACAGTGTCTTAAATATTTCCACATGGCTTAACCCTTATATATAAAACCCACCGAGGACACACGCCTTTGCAGCAGATCAACACAAAATATCCAAGAAGAAGGTGCAGGAAATGTGGGAAAGTGCTTAAAGGAAATTCACTGCCTCAGTAAACAGTCCACCGAGACCGTGCAAACAATGCAAATCTACAGACTTACATAAAGGCTCGCAGGGAAACGTGTATGCGTGTCTCCTAGCGTATAAGGTTTCATAGGACAATTTACTGGCAGTCATCGATACCGCTTAAGTACACGATGCTCGCTTTACGTCGATGTACAGCGTGTGTGTACATATTGAACTGTATCGAAAGAAAAAAGAAGCAGAAGATGTAGGAGTGTGTGGCCAAGATGGGTGTGTCTGGTGCTTGGAAGCCGCAGTCACCTCCAACCACTTCCTCTCGATGGAGAAAAAAAAAAAAAAACTCCTTTAGCAGGCAGCCAGCAAAGTTTGGTGGACCGTTTACTCAAGTGAAAATAAACCCTCTAACATTTAGAAAATAAAAATAACTCAATGTGGAATGTTACGACCTGCGGCCCAACACAGCGTTATAAACGTGGACAGACTGAAAGATTTGGCTTTTTATCAATTATTTGTGTATGTAGATTGACAGCTGAAACACAACAACACACACACACACACACACACACACACACACACACGGGAAAACAGGAAGGAATTTTGTCATGCTGATTTAACAAAGATCAGAAGCAGGGCATCGGAGCTATTAATATAGTTTGACAAAGGGCCCTAAAAACTGCACATGGTTATGAAAGTAACTCTAAAGCAAGTTAGAAATACACATGGTCAGTGGGGTTTCAATTGAAAATCATCCATGATGAGATAAAATATGATAACTTTTAATAACAACACGTTCTGAAGTTTTATTTCTATTATGCTGCAGCGGTTTGCCAACATTTTATCCATTTATGGTTACATAGTACCTTCTGGAATGTCCCTGTGTACGTTCTCATTGTAATTATAAGAACAAGTGCACCAATATTAACCTGTGATTCGCCCTGCAAGTACAATAATGGTCTTTTCCAAAATTGGCATTTTCTGACCAATCAGAGTTGAGAATTCTGCGGAGCGTATCGCATCATTCTGATGTTCAGTAGAATAATATAAATCTTCAGAAAAGATACGCATAAATGACCAAGGCCAAAAGCACGATATCGAAACTGAGTAAAAAGTTGAACATGAGTAAAAGTGGATGGTTTCGCAGCTCTGCGGTAAAAACGTGGTAAAAGTTTCAGAGGGAAATTTCTGACATGGTGCACATGAGAAACTTCTCTGAAAAGCATAACAACATGCAAAAATAATTTCTTATAGACTAGGCTTGTGAACATTAATCCAGGAAACAACTTTTCAAGAAAATGTATATTTAAGATATACATAAAACAAAAACTTTTACAGGAAATACACTTCCAATTCATTTATGTAATTATTGGTGCATTTAGTCAATAAATGTGGCCAAAAAAACACTGATCTGACTGAGACAGCAGACCCAACACAAATACTTCAAACAATCTAATATGTAGTTAAAAAATAGGATTCATCCCAACCGGAATGGCGAAAAACTGGTGCACAGAATCAAAAGGAAACCCTCTCTCACAAACGTGTAGAGCCAATCAGATCGCGACATCCAAAACTCAATACTGCGTAGGTGGAGCGTCTGATTCTGAAACTGCGGGTGAATCAGACTTGGTGGGCAGGATGTGGATTAGTACTGATTTATGAATGAGTAAGTTGAGGTGATGCTCATTCTCAGCAAATGGTGTCCTACATGATCACACTGTCCAAATCACTTCAGAAGTGGTGAAAATATGTCCTACAAATCTCCTGCTTGGTCCCAACACAGTAGTGAAATATTTATTGTGTAGTTCTGAGATTTTACCTGGAATTCAGATCTTCGTGTGTTATTATGTTCTGTGCGGCTCAAATGTTTCGATTTAATGCATATGTGGTGTGGTGTATCTTCAAGTCCCAAATATTGGAGCAGCTCCACTTTAACTCCTCCTTTCTCTCGGCTGTAACATCTTCCTGATAGACACATTTTCTTTTTAAAATACGTATAAATCATCAGACTACTGAAATTTGTTCCTGGTCTGCAGAACTCCTGCCTGCATCTATGCATGGAAGTGTATTTATCTTATCACTGAGCAGGGATTAAAGCTAAATATATTATCAGTTATATTATACTGGTAGATGTTACCTTTCCACATTTCATGCAGATATAAAGCTTGAAGGTAGACACTTTCACCATCACAAAAGCATTGATGATTATCCAACAGATCTTCTTCCAGGATGCAGGGTTTTATCACTCAGCTCATACCTACTGTAGCTTTCTAATGGCAATCTGAGCCCAGTACCCAAACCCTGGCATTGTAAAGCTCAATTAGGTCAGCTTGTGTATGAAGTCTGAGCTTTGCTCTGATGAAAAGATTGTTTTTCAAATGTCCAGCGAACTTTATCCCATCAGAGATATCCAAAGAGTATGGAAATACGCCATGACGTCAGAAAAACCTATCACGAAATGCTGATAGGGTGTAATCTCAATCAGATATCAGTGGGATATTGTTGGCCAAGTAAATGGTGTGAAAGAACACACATGAATATTGAATGAGAACTTGAAAGAAAGGCGAGACGGTAAATGGGAACGGCTTCAATGTCACAGCTGTGAGATAAACGAAACATATCAGATTTTTTTTTGCAATCTGAGCAAGACCGAGCACCTTTAATCTGCAAAACAGACCTCAACATAATTACGCATGATAGAGGAAGAGGATTTACTGCATATATGTCACATTTAGACATAAAAACAGGCTTGAGTGTAGGATATTATGGTAAAATGGTCTGAAAGCCACACCATAACAAGCTGGAAAGAGAAACCTACTATTGTGAAGGAAACTTTTCAACTTTTTTTGAGGAGGCGAGTTAAAAATAATTACAGGTTACAGAAGGTTCGCCTTCAAATATATTTTATAATATATATATATATATATATATATATACACATACATACATAAACCTGAATGCAAACCTTGTGTAAGCTGTAATTCTTGATGATAGATAGATAGATAGATAGATAGATAGATAGATAGATAGATAGATAGATAGATAGATAGATAGATAGATAGATAGATAGATAGATACTTGAAAGACAGTAAATGAGACTTAACATGCCATTAGGGCAATTAACGTTTACCAATATTTACTTTTTTCTAATATATACACCAAATATAAATTTTCACATTTTAAGGTATATACATGTACGAGTTTATATTTATATGTTAAAAGTTAGTTTTAAAAGCATTTTGAGACTTCACAGCAGTTGATTAATACTAGCATACTAGCGTTCTTGATAGTAGTCCATGTTCAAACAACATGGCTTCCCCTCACTGCAAATATACATACTCGGGTGCATACTATCCAGTATGCAAGTATGCGCTTCAGCTGTAACTAAGACAAGCTCATTTTAAAGCTAGTTTACGCTGTTTATTTTGTTATTCAGCTCGAATGGAATATATAATATTAATAATAATAATAATAATAATAATAATAATATTATATAATATAACAACTTTTCTACTGAGTTAGATCTTGTAGATGTGAACAGGACACATACTAAACAGTAACTCCGAATAAATACACCGATAAATAGTGTTTATTTTCCATCCTATAACTGAATGAGTGTCTCCCTGCTCAATCAGTTCTTTGAGGACCAGGAGTGAAGGAGAACATGATGGAGAGTGTGTAAGGAAGCTCACCTGTGGTGTGTCCAGCAGAATGCTCTGTCTGAACTTCCCCCTGCGCAGCTCCATCTCCAGAGCCGAGCCGCGGGCGATGGTGACTCTGGAGGACTGGTTTCGGCAAAACATTGTGAAAAACAGAAACAAACCCCTTCCACGGGGTCTCCAGTAAACGCGGCGGGTTTCCCCTTCACCTCAGAAACACTTTCCCTTTCAGAACAGTAAATCCCTGTGATAAAACACCGCCTGCGAGCAGACTCGATGTGAAGGTGACAAATCCCTACTTTAGTGAAGTGAGCGCGGATACGGGCTGCAGCCTGCGCCCTAGATTCAGCGCCTACTCAAGTGCGCCCCCTGGTGGACACCTGATAAGATGAATAAAGTCAAGAAGCTTTTATTGTCATTTCAACTCTATACAGTATAAACAGCATAAAGCTACATAACAGAAATGAGTTAAGAACATTTAACTTGTGTTGTAAGTTGTCCAACGCCACATACTGTGCATCGTGTGCAACCTGGTGAAAACAGTGCAAAAAGTCAACACAAGACAAGTGTAGGACAAATACAAAACACACAGTAAACCTACTGTGTATTATACAGGGCTGTGTACAAGAAAGAACTGGATACATGAATGTGCTTGTAAATAAACACAAAATGTAAACATAAAATGTTGTGCAAAAAACAGCATGTTGTAATAATAAAATAATATAATGTGTGGTACTGAAGACATTGATGTGTGAAATGAGTATGAGTGTGTGTTTGAGTTCGGATTTGTAGCAGCTCAGTAGCACACAGTTGGGTGTGTGTGAATTCCAGTTCAGTTGTGTTGTGGAGCCTGATGGCTTGAGGGAAAAAACTGTTGCACAGTCCGGATGTGAGGCCCAATTGCTTCGGAACCTCTTCCCTTTTGGTAGGAGAGTGAAAAGTGTGTGTGAGGGGTTTGTGGGGTCGTTCACAATGTTTGGCTTTGCGGATGCAGCGTTTAGTGGGAATGTCCTTGATAGAGGTGAGAGACTCAGATGATCTCCTCAGCTGTCCTCACTATCCTCTGTAAGGTCTTGCGATCCAAGACGGTGCAGTTACCAAACCAGGCAGTAATGTGACCCAAACAAACGTTGTTCTTTTCCTTAAACATGCATATTGTTTAAGGGTCATTATTTCATTATATGAAATATATTTATATGCTTGAAAGAGGACGTGGGGAACTATTTCAGTAATATCCATACAACCACTTCTCTTCCTGTTCCTATATACAGGTTGCACAGGTCTAAGGTTAAGAACAGTTCATCAGAAGAGCTCCAGCAGGGGTTACAGACGAGGCCAGAAACCACAAGCTTCAACATTATCCTTCAGTTGGCCCCAAATACCAGAATGCCTCTTTTATTAGATCCGCTTGTCCATCAACCCAGTGTGTGGTAGCACTTCAACGACTCCTGCTGTAAAAAGAATTTCTTAACTTAAATAGATTAGTGCTCAAACTGTGAGGGGGAAAAAAAACCTGTGCCACCGTGACACGCTGATAATTACTTAATAGTGAAAGCAGCTTAACCAGCATTAAAAAAAATTCACCCTACATCTAAACACCTTGTCACGAGTCCTACATATTCACTGTATGTGGCTTGTTGCAAATTTGAGTGTTTAAGCCAGGTTTATACTTTACATTTTATTTATTTATTATTACATTTAGAATAATTAAGATCCTGAATTTTCACCTGGGTAACCTTACGATTTCACTACACCCATGAATCAAGCCTTCTCATTTCAGCTCACTTACAGTATGTATCTTGTTTTCAATTCAATTTGAATAATGTGGTTACCAATAGACTGTTACAAACCAGCTGGACAAAATATGTAAAGAATAGAACATTTAAATTACAAAATAAAACCAAATAAAAATAAAAGTGTAAAATGATCCCTAATGAGTAATCTAGTGATGACGGTGGCAATAATAAAACTTCCTGAAACAAAGGAAGAAATTAACCTGTTTTCCTATTGTAATGCCTGTTAATGCAAGTTTCTAATGTCACTAGATTTGAAATAGAGAGCAGTAGGGCTGTAACTCGAGTAACTTGATTACAAAAGTTTGTTTAGTCCATTTAACTAAACACAGAGCACTGCGTTTCCCCACGGACCATTATTACCGACGCACCATCCAAATTTTTGATGGAATATGGCTAATAAATGCACTATATGCAATATCAGCAATTAAAAAAAAATTTCCAAAAAAAAAAAAAAAATTCTTTTAAGAGACCTCTTATTTATTACTATTGCTCTTTAATATATATATAAAAAAAAACAGTACTTATGATTATTCAATGGAATAATTGTTAGATTACTCGATTATAGATCGATATAGCAGCAGCCTTAAAGAGCAGTTAATAAGAATGTAATACCACGAGAAAGCAGATTTATCAACAACTACAACAGATGCTTTTGTTACAAGGGTGAGCTAGAATGTGAATCTTCCAGGGGGGCGGGGGCATGGGGGGGGGGGGAGGGTTAGTGCCAAGAATGCAAGACATCAGAACAAAGATATGAAAATGTCACAAAAATGCCACTGTAATTAAATACTGTGTTCTGACCAAAAAAAATAATTACATTTATTGTTCAAAATTTAGAATTTAAATTTCCACTTTAAATCACAAGTCGTCATTGTTTAAAAAAAAAAGATCAGACAAGTTTGGAAAAAAGAAAACATTTAATTCATTTATGTACAAAGAATACAAAACATTATTTTGAAGATGAACAAGTGCAGAACTTCAGCAACATCATCAGAGACTGAAGTCAGTTTAACCTGTGGTAGAGAAACAAGACCAAGGGTATGCATGACAAATTAAATCCAGCTGACTCAAATTATTGGCACTCTTCATCTGTACAAAATAACTGATACAAACCAAAGGTTTCACTCAAGTGGAGTCTGTTTTGGCTTAATTGCATAGTCTTATCAAGTCGATATTATACAAAGAAGAGAGCTCACATGAGCACCCTGGAAGAAATCTCAGGGAGAAATAGTCTAATAAGCATTTTAGGAATTTGTCAATCCTCCCTAGATGTTAAAAGCTAACTGTGGAATACCCCCATTTTTATTTATTTTTATTTTATTTGATTATGAATCCACAATGCAACAAGCAGGAAAGAAATAATCAATAAGATCAATCAAACTGACTTTCCTTTTTATCAACCATGGAAAGGAAGTAGTTTTGAATATATCCATGCACACATACCACTGTAACCATTTGTCAATAAACTCTTACACTAGAATACAAAAATAAAATAAAGAATCAATGACGTACCAGTATGAACTTTTCATTGCTTCATTTGTGATGGGACTTCTTTCCGGTAGCTTCTCTGCGACCTTGTTTTAAGCCCTGTAAGGCGTCAAGAGATGTATTTACCACACAAATGTTTTTTTTTCCAGTGGCATAAAAGTAGTGAATGTAGTAATTACTCACTAAGTAGTATCCTGTGTGGTAGCCACTCATGTACCATGAAATCAGCATGCTGCCTAAAGCCTCATCATCCTCCAGCATGTCAGGACTAATTGGTGGTGGCGGTGGGATCATCTGTGCAAGAGGTGAGAACTTTTAGTTCAATCCATACCATAATACTATAATATTACTATAATACTGTATTATTAGTGTTTCAAAGCTTAAATTTGAACTTTGAACAGCAGTAGACGAAGTAAACAAACTATTTGGTTCAGTTAAACACAAATATTATTTCAGTAAAAGTGCAAAAGTATTTGTTTTCAAATGTGCTTAAGAATCAAAAATTCTATGAAATTATGGCTATAATGTTCCTATTATTACTAATATACAAGTCCTATTATTATCATTTTTATCACAAGACTCTTTGCTTACATCAAAAACAGTTTAGGTGAAAAGACTAATGTTACTCTTAGCAACACATCAATTAATAGAATGAGTCACTGACACACTGATATCTATAAAAAAAATAAAAATATCATGAACCCAGGACCTTCTTCAAAAACTACCTCAAATAAATGTTCTGCTTGCTGTTGAACTAACGCTGAACTACCGCAATTTCCGGACTATTAAACGCACCAAAATATAAGCCACACCCACTGAATTTGACAAAGGTGTTTATTTTGAACATAAATACGCCGCACCTGTCTATAAGCCGCAGGTGTCTACACTAAAACTAATAAACTTTACACAGGCTTTAACAAAAGACAGTGACTGTTACACGGCTTGTATCTAAACAGTAGCCTACCAAGAAAGTCATTGTTCACTGTCTTCCTCCTTCCTTTCACAACAATTTCTCTCGGGATTTTTTCTTCTGGCATCGTCGTGTGTTTAAAAATCACCATCGGTGTAGCTTTTCCCCCCGATGCCGTGCAGCTCAGAACACAGGTGAAGTGCGTTTTTCATGCCCGGTTGATGATTTGCATTTCCTGTAGACAGTCCGAGCGAGCGGCAGGTCAAACATCAGAGGAACCTCATCCATATTTATGATGTGGTGCGGCCTGATTCAGTGGGAGCGCATCTGATTTAATATAAAGAGTTTCATTGGTTCACCTGAACCCGTTCTGCTATTTCATTGGTCTAATGTTATGGGGCTCAGTTTTTTGAAGCTTGTGAAACCGGGAAAACCCCCCAAAAAATCCATAAATTAGCCGCTTCATTGTTTAAGCTGCGGGGTTCAAAGCGTGGGAAAAAAGTATCGGCTTATAGTCCGGAAAATACGGTATATGTCTGTGCTAAATAAATACCAACCAGTTTTTCTCCAATCAAATAAAAACGTACGACTGATTTTGCAAAACGTAGTGGAGTAAAATGTTCGATATTTGACTTTGAAATGCAGTCAATTTAAAGTCTCCCCAAATGGAAATACTTCAGTAAAATACAGGTAAATGAAAAAGCTACTTAATACAGTAACATTAACTTCATAACTGTCCACCACTGGCTTTGACCTGCCAACTTGGTCAATAGGTTCAAATAAAAATTTCAGAAATGGGACTTTCAGTATACGTATGTATATATATTGTCTGGAGCAGCATATTTCTTCCTCACAGCATCTCTCTCATCCATACTACCCACAATACACTCTTTCCAATCTTCCACTCTTTCCCCTCTTCTGGTTTTTGACTATTTTTGGTCTGTGACCTAACAAACCAGTGTCAAAAATTAGTTACTGATAGAAACTTTAAAGCACATTTGTAGGTAGTTCTGTATAATCATGTCTGCCAAATGCCATAAATGTCCGGTTCAGGGTCATGTGCACCTGACACCAGCCGGCAGACGCCACTTGTAAGAATAGCTCCTGGGAATAAGAACATTTGAAACTTTACAGTAGGAAAAACCAACAATCTCTTACTCAAAGAGCATCTTATAACTTTTCTGGGCACAACCTTCTTTTCTGATTGGCTTCCACAGAAGAATATGCCAAACTGATTGGTAGGCCTGGAGTATGTGGTGGGCTTGTTAAGCAAAACCTACAGGCAGACTTCAGTAATCACTAGTTAGGCGTTTTTGATTGACTGATTCAGTCGATCAATCCACCCCATCACTAGTAAAAAAAAAAAAAAAAAAGTGTCTCACCGGTGGCCCTGGAGGCATCATTGGAGACCATCCAGGAAAGGCCGGTCCAGGGCCTCCACCTCTTCTATTGTCAGACTGAAGAAGACATGAGCATTAGCGTGGTCTATGTTAGTGATGATTATATCACTCATCGCAATCAGTGTTTGAACCATTCATCCCGAAGGGTCTCACTACTGAATTACACACAATACAGACTTCATATTTACTCACCATTCTAAAGTGAGAGCCAGGAGGAGGAACAGGAGGAAACCCAGGGCCCCACATAGGAGGTAGCACTGGAGATTTGCCTTTAGCTTTGTGTTTCGGCTGATTAGACTGATGTGGAGTAGAAGACCTGTCGCTCTCCTCTGTAGAAGAAGCCACCTCTTGCCCCTAAGATTTAGTCAGCATTAGAACGTACGTACTTGAGTGCTAAAAACAATGTGCATAAAAACAGAATAAACGTCATGTACATCAGTTATCTTTTGCGACTCTCCATCCGCCTCTGCAGCGTCTGTGAGAAGGTCGCTCAGATTCTGTTCCTCCTCGTTCCCGTAGTCATTGTAATATACGACGCAGGTCCCCTTTTCCAGGTTGACTGAGGAAATGGTTGCAGCGTACAGGTTTCCATCTTGGGACCAATATGCGTAACAGGTATCACCAACTTTCCACTGTAAAAGACAATTACAATTTCCATTTGATCAGTTTGGATCTCATTACACGTGTGGTCTCTAAGAGAATCTAAAAAATCTTCTTGTGAATGAATGAATGAATGAATGTGACCTTTCAGGGAAATTGTTGACAAAGAAATTGGTTGCTAATGCAAACTTTTAAGCTTCTAGACAAACCAAAGCATGTTCTGAAAAGAAGCACATTTGGGATTGACAATCAGGTGTTCACAAACTTCTGGCCCCATCGCATCTAGTAATAAAAATAAAAAAAAATGTGCATAATGGATCTTAAATTTGTTCACAGCCTAAAGAAATCATGGTTTCCCTGAGGTTTACCAGCAGAACATTTGCTTCATACTCTACAGCAGACGCGGATGCACTGTGTATTCAGACAACTTTCTATCAGAGCCAACATTAACCTTTCCAGCATTTTGTGCTACTCTTACATGAGATCGGAGCAGGCGTGCTAATTTACCATCCCCACAAACATCAATGAGCCTTTAGCACTCATGACCCATTTATCAGGATACAAGCTATGCTTTTATGGACTACTTAAAAGGGCACTAACCACTACAGAACAGGAAAATCCCAATATAATGCTGTTTTGGAGTTTCCATGAGCCTGCCATCTAGACCTTCCCAAAACACTCAGATCTGTACACTCGATTTTTATAGAGAGATATTTAACCTGTTAGCGGTTTTAATGGAATGACTGATTGGTGTATGTACACAAATCTCAGTCCCTTATAAATCCAGATCCAATATATCCGAAAGCGTGTTTCTGTCTACAGGCTGCTCGAACGCTAGGCATATTTGAAAGAACATATCTATCGTCTAAATGACTTTTCTCTGTTATGAAAATAAAACGAATGCAGGCACAGGATTCGTCTGACTGATGCACACCTTCACTCTATCCTGAATTGCCACAGTACAGACTTGTTCATTAAATATGCTGACCATGGTTGCCCTCTACTTGGACCATGGAGTTAATTTTGGCCCCTGCTATAATCGAGTTTGACTCCAATGCTTCAGATGGTCAGAAAACAGGATTTAGTTTATTTTTAATTCTGGGAAAAAACCATCAAAGAGAAACAGAATAATCCACATCAGTGTTCAAATGTCTGTGGCAGTGTGATTTACCTCTCCATCAGGAGATGTGTTACACTTCTTCTTGCTTTTGCTCTTTTTGGTGTTTTTCCGTTTATTGCCAGGTTTCTCTTTGGTGAGGGGAGCCATGGCGTCTTCTCCTTTCAGAGCATTCTGTAAAAGGAAAGAAAGGAAGAGGTATGGTAATTAAGTGTTTCAAGATTGTGTGTTTCGGTCATGCATGAAATATTTTTGTGGGACACAGCATTTCTCTATATTCCAAGAGGTGATTAATGCGATTAGAATCAGCACACTTGAAGCAGCAGTGAACACAACATATGTTGTTGTTGAGGGTTGATTTGTCTGAAGTAATGAATGTGTCAAAAGATCAGATATGAAATGGTGACCACGATAGAGGGTCGTAAAACAGCCATATGTGAATAACATGCTACTTTTTAGAAAAAATATTGATGAATGGGATCAGCCACCATTACTGGAAAAAACTTGGGCATTTCAGGATGATGACAGTGGATAAAGGAATGTTTGGATATCAATAAAAAAAAAACAGATAGCTGAAGTGGGAATTTAAACTCTGGTGGCAGGGGCAGCAAGGCCTTCAGAATCCCAAACTTATGTTCTAATACACTTGTTTATAAATTTATATTCATTTATTTCCAATAGTCTATTCTCTTCCTTTAATAGTGTTTCGGTTTGACTTTATCCAATTAGATTGCAGCCATCACGTAGTGCCATCAAAACATATGTGCTGCAAACTGCACAAGCTTAAATATGTGTTTGGCTTTATTTCTGCTGAATGAAGTCTTTTTCTGTAACTCCAACCCTGAGTCCTGAACTTACATTGTTTCTTTTACTTGTTATTTTAACTTTGTTATTGAATGCGCTACTATTGATAAAAACAGGCCACGACAGAGGCACTTTAAGAGAGCTGATGTTGAAAAGGTGAGAAGATTCAGAGCTCGCAGATGAAACTGGATTCAGTTTGTAAAGTGGCGTTAAATCTGTTCACATTGAACCCGAATGATTACCTTGAAAGATGCCACGGCTTTATCATAGGCTTTAATCAAGGCCGTGTCGTCCCATATATCCGAGTCGTCACTCTGTTCACACAACACAGGAATATAATCACACAGTTATAATGACTTTGTTAATAATTATTGTGGTAATAAAATGAGAAATAAAGATATATAAGTCGCACTTTCTTTACAAAAGTATATCATCGTGTTTTCACTGACACTCCAATAACCATGCTACCAGTTAGCAAAACTAGCATCCCAAGCTTGATGCGCTCATGCTAACTCCATCAAAGCGGTGTACCTACATGAAAACATCTCTTACCTGAGCAGTTCCGCGACAGAACACAACATCACCTGTTCCATTTGCCATTAAAAGACGTGCATACAAAAACAACACAACTGCAAATCCCTAAAACACGCCAGCATGCGCCCTGGTGTGTCGGATGTTGATGACGTTTAAGACATGCGACGATATGAGCTTGAATGGCTGCTTAGCAACATTAGTCTCATTGTTGATCAGGTCTGAGTGTTGATTAGAGATTAATAATGTTAAACACGGCTTTAAACTCGTTTGGAGCTCAGGTGCTGTTCGCGACGTCCAGCGATGAGAATTATCCACCGGAACGCATGATAGACGGGTGAGTTCTGAGTTACCAAAGCACGTAACCATACCAAATTGATGTCAGGACTAGATCTCGTTTCTGTTACAGAAACATGGAGACGTTCTGGCTGTCGACGGGGATTTTCCCTCAAGAGTTCATTATCCGATTTCCAGATAACATGAAGATATCGGTGATATCCATCCACAGTTTTAATAGTAAGTAATCAAAGCAGCTCCAGATATACATTACAGTCGTTCCTATAGTATTTATAAGACTGAATCAACCCTGCATTGTGAACTTTCTGACAAAGTAATTGGTTGCTCACATTTACATGTGGCAGACACCTTTATCCAGAGCGACTGGATAAATTCAGAGAATGGGATTTGAACTCATGACCCTGAGAACCCAAATCCAATGCCTTAAACACTAAGCTACCACCTCCCCTAATACAAACTTCTTTTTACATTTCTAGACAAAGCAAAACAAGTTTAGGGAAAAACTAAATTAATGTGTGATGGTAGTTTGTCTGTATACTTTTGGCCCTACAGTCTCTATTACTAAGCGAAATACAAAGTTATGAATGTGTCAATTTGCATAATGGATCTGACAATCATTTTGGTATTGTATGAGGAAGTCAGGTGTGTCAGAGGAGTATGTGAAGGTGGTGCAGGACATGTATGAGGACAGTGTGACAGTAGTGTGTTAGAGAAGTGAAGAAAAGAGTGCAGGCAGGGTGGAGTGGATGTAGAAGAGTGGCAGGAGTGATTTGTGATAGAAGGGTATCTGTAAGAGTGAAAGGGAAGGTTTATAGGACTGTGGTGAGACCTGCGATGTTGTATGGATTAGAGACAGTGGCATTGAGTAAAAGACAGGAGGTGGAGCTGGAGGTAGCAGAGCTGAAGATGTTGAGGTTTTCGTTGGGAGTGACGACGATGGACAAGATTAGAAATGAGTTTATTAGAGGGACAGCGCATGTAGAACGTTTTGGAGACTGAGAGAGGCCCGATTGAGATGGTTTAGACATGTGGAGGAGGATGTGTTGAGGGAAGACATGCAGGTAAATGGTTTGAAAGAGGCAGATGTAGAGGACAGGGGGGTATGCAGACGGATGATCCGCTGTGGCGACCCCTAATGGAGCAGCCGAAAGATGATGATGATCTGACATTCATTTGTTGCAGACAGAACACATGGTTCGGTGTGCTTTTCATATTCACTAAAGATACAAGTCTTAAATTTTTGTTACAGTAAAACGTTTAAGAATCGAGCAAAGCACAAATGAAGAGGCTGAGGATTTTAAGGTCATGGCAGAAAAGGGTATGTACCTGTTCCTATTTAAACATTTTTACTTTTATTTTATTTTAAACAAAAACCCAACTACTGATGCTATACAACAGTATAGACACAAAAATACTTATCAAAAACAGTCTGTCTACAAAAACACACAACTGAATGAGCTCTAAATGAAAGTATTTTTAATAAAATACTGAGTCACATGACCTTTTTTCTTTTAGAGTTTGAACAAACAGAGGGAAGTCTGCAAACAAATGAAATTTCAGTGAGTTTATTATTTTTTCCCTAATTGCTGTTCTGTCATGCCTATAAGAGATACACTCAATACATATGATGTTTTTTCTCCAGCTTGACTGCTCAAATGCAACACATCTGCGGTTTCTGATCCTCTCTGGATATGATCACTTCGTCTCAGTGCACAAAGTGGGAATACAGGCATAAGACTGACTTTAATGCACCATTAGGACTTGTAAAGTAGCCTTATTATATTTTATACCATGTACAGCAATCATTGTATTTTGTAATGAACTTGTAATAAGATGTCAAATAATCCAACTGTGCCTGTTAAAACTTGCTTGGTGGTAAAAAGCAGCTCGTTAATGTCATACATGATTTATAATAATTAGCTTATTATTATAGAATGCATACAATTATTTCAGAAATTAAAGAGAGACTACTCAATTTATAGTTTCAATCCTTTTACTGCTCGGACCAAGCAGTTAAAAAAAAAAAAAAAACCGTAACATTGACAAACAAAACCATTACGGTCTCTTCAGAATTGACAAAGAACCGAACAAATGTGCAGCTTCACATCCTGAAGATGCCGAAGCGAGTCTTCTGTGCGGGGGCATTAAGTGCGGCGCTCAGACTGAGTCCTAGGACGAGGCGTGTGTCAGCGGGGTCGATGATTCCATCATCCCATAGTCTGATGAATTGAGGAATGCTGGATTAGAGACACCTCAAATCTTACAGCATGATATAAAGCACAAATATAAATACTGATCAGGCATAACATTATGACTGTCTGCCTAATATTGGGTTGGTCCCCCTTTTGCTGCCAAAACAGTTCTGACCCTTCGAGCATTAACAGCATTAACTTCTTTAGCATTAAGAGCTACAGGAGCTCATCTGTTGGATCAGACCACACGGGCCAACCAACGCTCCTCACACCATTAATGAGGCTCGGTCGCCCACGACCCTGTCGCCGGTTCACCGCTGTTCCTTCCTTATACCACTTTTGATAGATACGGACTACTGCAGAGTGAGAACACCATACAGGAGCTGCAGTTTTGGAGATTCTCTGCTCCAGTCGTCTAGACATCACAATTTGGCCCTTGTCAAACTCAATGAAATTCTTACGCTCACCCATTTTTCCTGCTTCATCAACTTTGAAGATAAAATGTTCACTTGCTTCCTAATATACCCAACCCACTAAAACAGGTGCCACGATGAGAAGATAATCAGTGTTATTCACTTCACCGGTCAAAATTTTATGCCTGGTTAGTGTATAATAGAGTGAAGGAGCTTTTCTATATAGAATGTGTTCAATCACTGGGCATTTGTCTGTACAGGGTCTGTACTGAGAAGCTGAATGTATAGTGACTATTATTGTTACTTGTACTACAGTAATTGTGGTAAAAACACTTGTTTGACAGACAGGTGGATGTTTACCTGCAACACGAATATGTTTGTTTGGTATGTTCTGTATGTTACCTGGCACTGGAATAATATGGATTTCCCTCCTCCTCAAATCGTTTGATTATTGGCTCCTTCAAAGCCGCCTCCTGTTCTGCTGTGAGCTAGAAATACAGGCACCAAATCTGAACTTTATAACAGATGAGACTCTACAGAACCATTTTGCCTTTGCAATATATAACAGAATACAAGCAGACATGCTGAAACTAACAACTGACACAATTCGAGATTAGTTTATCCTTACCTGTTTCCCTTCTCTGGCTTTCTGATCTTTTGTGATGGTGGCCAGAACATTGGCTGCTTGCTCTCCTCCCATCACTGAGATGCGTGCGTTCGGCCACGTGTACAGGAATCGGGGACTATAGAAAACGTTTACAGTAAAGCAAAGGAAAAAAAAAAAAAGAGGTAGGATGTGCTAAAATCGGAAAATAACTAATGACCGGGTGGTTTGTTATAGCAGTTCTTATATTTTTATCCATTTATTGTTAAAGGTTTATTTTTTTTACCAATAACAATACCATTTTTTATGTCACCATTTACATGTCAGTGTCTATAATTATTTATTCCCTGACCTGGGTCAGAAAACTTGCAGTTGTCTGTTACAGAGTGCTCAAAGTGAAGTTTTCGAAATATTCAATAAATGTCATGTAGAAAACTTCTATATATTTATTAAAAAATTATGCTTTTTTCGTATAATAAGTTTTATATGTGGGGTGTGGCACAAGTCTTTCATCACCTGTATGCTCTTCCACACATGCCATAGTTTCCCGCCCCGTAGGATCCTCCGATGATTACAGTGAACTTGGGCACATTAGCACAGGCCACAGCAGTCACCATCTTAGCCCCGTCCTTAGCAATGCCACCTGCCTCGTACTCTCTCCCAACCATAAAACCTGCAACGCATACAGCACGTGCTTTACATTAGCGTGTATGTACTCAGTTGTGGAGGAACTTGAAAAATATATACACTGTACACACCAACCAGGCATAACATTATAACATTATGAGTGGTGAGTGAATAACACTGATTTTCTCTTTATCATGGCACCTGTTAGCGTGTGGGATCAATTAGGCAGAAAGTGAACATTTTGTCCTTAAAGTTTGACGTGTTAGAAGCAGGAATAATTGGCGAGTGTAAGGATTTGATTGAGTTTGATGAGCCAGATTGTGATGTCTAGACCACTGGGTCAGAGAATCTCAAAAACTGCAGCTCTTGTGGGCTGTTCCTGGTCTGCAGTGGTCAGAATCTATCAAAAGTGATTTAAGGAAGGAACAGTGGTACACCGGTGACAGGGTCGTGGGTCGCCGAGGCTCACTGATGCACATGGGGAGCGAAGGTTGGTCCATGTGGTCCGATCCGACAGAGGAGCTCATGTAGCTCAAATTGCTGAAGAAGTGAATGCTGTTGATGCTCAATGGGTCGGGACTGTTTTGGCAGCAAAAGTGAGACCAACACAATAAGGCAGATGGTCATAATGTTATGCCTGATCACTTGCCATTAAAGTTATGCCTGGTTGGTGTACATAATAATTAGTTACAAAGATACAAAGAGCTACAAGGTGTAGCTCTGCCTTGCCTGTGATGTTCTGGAGGAAGATCAGGGGAATGTTCCTTTGACAGCACAGCTCAATAAAATGAGTCCCCTGTCAAACACAGATATATGAACTGATTATATATATTTCAGTGACAGAAATGCATATGTTCTACAGCATCTACAGTCCCTGGAGGAAATAAAGCAGCTTTATCCTTTATAATAAATCCATATTTACTCACTAAATGTATATACATACCTAAAGCCAAAACACCAAATATTATGATGCAGTTACCCAATATGTATCATGTGGTAATATTTGCTCAGACATTGCAATAAAACTGGTTCTGTACTTTTAAATTGTTATTTAGAAAAATCTTATACAGTGTTAAATAAAACAGTGCCAACCGGAGCAAGCAGATGCAGATTTATAGATCACTTTTAATGCACCTAAAGTGTGAATGACATATAAAAGAATTAATTACTTTCTTAGCAGATTCTGAGAACAGGACTCCATTATTGCCAATGATCCCGACTGGATAACCGAATATCCGTGCAAAGCCTAGATACAAACAACAGCACCATGAATGAGTATAAAATAAAGTGATTTTCATAATATGCTGAACTGTATTGCTTTATTCATAAAAGGCTCAATATATAGAACAGACGCACCAGTTACTAGTGTGTCCCCATAAAACGCCTTAAATTCGTCAAATTTACTGCCGTCAGCTACCCGAGCGATCACCTGTAATTAAACATGGCTGTCAAACATCTGTATGAATGGAATTAATTACTTTTTCAAATATTATGAATAATACAAATACAGTATTAATAATTGACTTTGGTTTTTAATTAATCCCCCCAACCTACAGAACATTTTGTAATTCTGTAATGCAAGGTTGACTGTTTTGTACAAGAAGATGAATGTCTCCACCAGCATTAAATGATATGAGACTGTTTAACAAAAAGAAAAATAAATAAAAATAGGAAAAAAAAAAAAACTGTTCGCTTTGGAAAATGGCAAGGGTGTGCATCTGATTCCCAGCCACTCTGTGTGGGAAAATAATGTGGTCTGGTAGATTACTGGAGCCTGCTGCTGCCAAAAAAGGACAAACATCACATAGCTTTATTAGAGCTACTCTAAAGGGAATTTAACTGATGTACCCTTTGGCCGAAATTCATATTAGAATATCTTTACATTTCAATCTTTAATCAAAACTCATTTGTAATTATCCAGATTGTGTTGTGTTTAAAAAGACGGATTAAACGTAACCTCCTTCACGTCAAAGTTTCGTTTAAGTTCTCCCCCACAATGCCATAAAGTTCATCTGCTGGGAACAACGGTGCCTCAGGAGGTTCCACAGTGACCTGAAAACATGGAAGTAAAGATCTAACTTGTGTGTGGGTGTAACAAATCTATTATTATAAAAATAACAGCAGAAAACTGAATATCCTCTGGTAGCACACTTACAGAGAGTTTTTTCTGGTAGTTCAGGTTGCGCACTGCTTTCCTGGCTAGGTGAAGAGCATGATCATCATCTAAGGCGTAGTGATCAGTTACACCAGATTTACTGGAAAAAAATGGACGCGGAATTATTTACAGAAAATTAATATTTATATTTTTTTTAAGTATGTCACAAAAAAAAAAAATGAAGTCAACCTGCAGTGAAGGTCAGCACCTCCAAGTTCTTCAGCAGAGACTTCCTCACCAGTAGCAGCTTTTACCTTTTCACACACAGGATGCATTATTAACTCTACAACTCTAAAACCAACACAAGAGGCAGGCTAAACTACATCATTTTGTAAAATTGAACATACAAGTGGAGGTCCTCCAAGAAAAATGGTCCCCTGTTTGCGCACAATGATGCTTTCGTCTGCCATGGCGGGGACATAGGCGCCCCCTGCTGTACAAGAGCCCATCACTACAGCAATCTGCATCAAGAGCACACACTCAGATACTATTCCACATCATGATTATTACAATGCAAGCATATACATAAATATAATTATAAAATGGATCATTCAAAGCTAAATGTGTTTTTCAGCCATGGATTCTCCTGCATATGCCATGCTTATTTCCCTGCATAGACAAGTAAAAGTTGCCATTGATGTTTGCAGTGAAAACAGACTGAATAGATCAAAATTATTTTCGTTTTATACACAGATCTAGAATTACGCCAGCTCAAAACGCCATACAAGGAGATAAAGTAGTGCAATAAGATTTATTTTAATTTATTTTACTTTTGATAAAAAAAACAACTACCTTCCATCCAATCAGAATAATATGTTGTATGTCGTCAAAGTAATCACTCATTTCCCATTACATTACATTACACTTTTGTGTGTAACCAAGCTTTTGAATGTTTTACTTCTGGTTTAGATGCAAAGCAAAACACACATTTCAGTGAAATGTGTATTTTTCAGAACTAGATCTAGCAGAAATTTGCACTCGATTAAGGGTTTTCGCAGGCTGCCACACACACACACATACATTAAAAGTCCATAATGGTTCATTTTCAACAAGGTTTTGGAATGTCCTTTTTAAGTGGCTGAATAACTGAATAATCTGATATTTGACATGAACTTATTTAGCACAATTTGACAAAATAATATATTTTTTTAGCATAAAGTTAAATAAAAGAGCAAGAAATATTGCAAGTGCTGCAAAACTTAATCGACTGACCAGAAACAAAAATAAGATTAAAAGATGAGCACTAATGAAGCTTCAAGATTATAATCAGTCCAGCCTTCATAAAACATCCCATTATCAGAAATACAAATCATGACTCTCCAGAGAGCTCCATCGGATCCTTACCTGTGCAATGCCGTCTGAGGACATGCGTGCCTGGTTGAAGAAGATGCGTCCAAAGTGATCTCTATCAGGAAACACATCAGCCTGTCGGGGTAGGTTCGCCCCTCCAGAATCCACTACAAACAAGATTATTAATGTTTCCAAACTTGCCCAACACAAAGAAAGCATACTGGGGAGGAAAGAGATGCATGAAAATACTTGGAAAGCTCTTTGGACGTTAAAATTTCACGCTCATACACCACCGATAATGTCTTCATAAAAACAGTCAAAGAAACCTCCTTCCTGTTTAGGATGTTATTTTAACTACCCACCAAACATACTGGTTCATATTTGGTCTCGCCATATCTACAATCTCTTAAGAAAAATAGCTGCCATTCATTTCAGTTTAAGAAGCACTCTGTGTTCCCTAAAGCTTCAGAGCCTGACTAGGATAAACATATGACTGATGAACGACTGAAAAATGTTCCAACTCACCCAAATATATACATGGCAAGTGGTTCTGGTGTGCAATTTCCTGAGCACGAAGGTGCTTCTTCACAGTAACTGGATAATAGGTGCCTCCTTTGACAGTGGCATCATTTGCAACTATAACACACTCCACCCTGCAAAAAAATAAATGCAAATTAATTGTTTTCCAGCAGAATTTGTTTTCTCTAACTTTTCTCTGAAAGAAGGGCAGAAGTTCTCACCCAGACACTCTGCCAATGCCAGTGATGATTCCTCCAGCAGGCACTTCCTCATTACTGTAGAGCTCATACGCAGCAAACTGCGACAACTCCAGAAATGGAGAGCTGAACAAAACAAGTGTTGAAGCAAAAAAAAGTGAAATATTAATACAGTACCAGTCAAAAGTTTGGACAAGCCTTCTCTTTCAGTGGTTTCTTTTAGTTTTATTCTTTTTAACATTGTACATCAACATTGAAGGCATGAAAACTATGAAAGAACATGTATGGAATTATGCTGTAAACAAGAAAGTGTTAAACAACCCAGAATGTGTGTTTGATTTTTCAAAGTAGCTACCATTTAGCTACATTTGATGGCAGATTGGCAAACACATCAACATGGCACATCAGATTCACGAGGTAGTCACCTGGAATGGTTTTTAATTCACAGGTTGAGAATTGAAGATTTCATTTGTGGCATTACTTGCCTCAATGTGCTTTAGTCCATCAGTTGTCCCATGTATCTTAAGAACCTTAAAAGTATCCCAAAGTGCAGTCACCAAAACCATCAAACACTATAATGAAACAAGCTCTCAGGAGGCCTGTACCAGAAAAGGAAGACAAAGAGACCTCCGCTGCAGAAGATAAGTTTATTAGAATTAGCAGCCTCAGAAACTGCTGATTACCATAAATGCTTCTTGGAGTTCAAGTGGCAGACATATTTCAACATCAGAGAAGAATGCATGAGTCGAGTCAGGCCTTAATAGTCGAAATGCGGCAAAGAAACCATTACTTCGAAATAACAACAAGCAGAAGAGACTTACAGGGGCCAAAAAACACATGGAATGGATATTAGATCAGTGAAGGAACTGGCCATTGGTCTGACTTGACCAAATTTAGGACTTATGGTAAACAGACTAATCCTGAATGTGTAGTTCCCACTGTGAAGCATGGAGGAGATGGTGTGCGATGGTGTAGGGGTGCTTTGCTGGTAACTTGAGGGTACACTTAAACCAGCATGGCTACCACAGCATTTTGCAGTCACATGTTATCCATCTGTTTTGCAATTACGGGACCATCATTTGTTTTCCAACAGGACAATGATTTCAAACACACCTCTAGGATATGTAAGAGCTATTTGTTTAAGGAGTATGATGGAGTGCTGCATCAGATGGCCTGGCCCCGACAATTACCCGATCTATACCTGGTTGAGATGGTTTGGGATGAGTTGGACCAGAGAGTGAATGAAAAGCAGCCTACAAGCACTTAACACCTCTGGGAACTCTTTAAGTTTGTTGGAAAACAATTCCAGGTGACTACCTCATGACTACCTGACTGAGAGAATGCCAAGAGTGTGGAAAGTTACCAGAATGATCAAACATTCCATATATAGTCTGTCATAATTTGAGTGTCTTTGGTATTAATGTACAATGTGGAAAACAATAAAAATGATTGATCATAGAATGAGAAAGTCCAAACTCTGACTGGTAGTGTACATTAATATGTGGTGGCTTTATACCCCGGGTCCAGCAGCTTGTCAATGCGCTCCCGAGGCAAAAGCTTTCCTCGGGATGTGTGCAGATTTCTAGCTTTCTCTCCTCCACCTGTACAAATGAAATATTGTGTAAACACATTGTTCAGTGTGGGCCAAGGTCAACCTGTCAGAAATTCATTAGAAAAATAAAAATAAATATTAACAATTATATATAATAAATATTAACAATTTTTTATATATATATATATATATATATATATATATATATATATATATATATAAAATTTTTAATTATGCACATAAGACACTCGCTTACCCAGCTTTATCTTTTCTGCTCTGTCTTTCAGCTGCTTAACAAGAGCTTGCATACGTTCATAGTTTTCCTATAAGAAAAAGTTTTATTTAATTGCATATTTTATATTCTAATATTTAATAACTAACATCATAGATAACCTTTAATGTATGCACTTCATTAGACTTTTATCACTACGTTGTTTAACTCAGTGTCTTATACCTTGTTGGAAAATGCTACCTAATATTAGCTTTTGCCATTCATTCTTGTTCACGCGATTAGCTTGAAAAATATAAAGAATAGCGGTTAAGCCCCAAATGACTTCCCCCATTCTTCGATATGTCAGCTATATAGGGCATGACTGTGTGTATTTATTCGCCCTAGCTAGTGCACTAAAAGTTCAATACGAAGCCATTTGACATCAAGCCACACTGAAACCTATCGAGCCAAGGACGTTGCTTTCACCGGCAAAGGCTCACTGTTTCTGGTATCACCAAGTAACTCCAGGCCGCGGCTTCTTGTTTGGCCTACCTGATAATCGGGAGACTGCGAGTCTGGCTGGGAGCCCAGTGTCGCCACTTTCTCTGCATGGTAAAGTCTCGATATAGCGCTCCTGCTACGAAGAAAAGCCACAACCGGTCTGAAGGTGTGCATTAACATATTCTAATGTAGAAATAAAAAAACAAAACTACCGATAAAGTGTGTTAGTGTCACAGCATTCTAGTTATCCAGTACAGTGTCAGAGATAAAGCCACGCCCCCTTAACATCCAGCCAATGGAAACTCTTAAAAAAGGATCCGCCTACATTATAAAGCCTTTGATTGACAGCATGTTGGTTAGTCGCTATACGAAATATAAAGTTTTTAATGTAATTATTATTACTATGACTGACTTCTCAAGTGGCCAAAAATTTAATTTATGGTTGGACGGGAAAAAGTCTTATCCAATACAGATGACGGCCAGAAGTATAGCAAATTTGTTATTTACTAATTAAATAACAAGCCATAGTCTACCAATTTTACACACAGCATTTTCACAGCTTTACCTTGATCTGGGTAGTGACTGCATATCAAAGTTTGGAATAGACCCTGGACAAGACCCTACCATGTGTACCATGTGCGCACACATTCATATATTTTACACCTAATATAAGCCAGTCCACCTACTTCCATCTTTCTAGGAGGTGGGAGGATATATAAAACAAAATAAAATAAAAAATAAAAAAAAAAACCACAGTGGAAACCCACACAAAAAAAGCAAGAGCATACACAAAAAGTCAACATAGTCAACAGTACATTAACCTCAGGATCGAGGAGTTGTAATGATGGACATTTTATGAAAATTACAAAAAATTGGCACACATCTGGTTATATCAGAGCTCAAAAGAAGCAGATGTTAAATTTACTCAAACCTGTTAATTTATCTCCAACCTGTAACCAATAGGGACTCAAAACTGATCTTTAACTCGACATCAACCGCAAAAATAACCATTTCAATTCCCTTTTGGGCCACTTTCAAAAGTGGTATTTAAACATTAGTTACATCTGATATGAAAAATGCAATTTTTCATATCAGATAAATAATATAAGATATAAGAGATTCTATATTAGAGAGATAGATATTTGTGATGCATCAAATCACACAATCTTCAATGATCACAGCACATTAACCTGTAAATGTCCATTTAAAAAAATAGGCACTCTGTAAATATATTATGCAAACATGTTAAGGTTTTTTTTATTCATGCTGTAAAAAAGACCATTGACTGCAATAAAATGCAAGGAATCAAGAATGACATACACAGACATCACTGTGTTTAATCTCAAATAATAAATAAAGCAACAACAATACAACATACATTTATCATGAATTATATCACATAATCCATTGCACCAAGTCAGAAAGCTATAGCTTATTAATGAGAAGAACTCCATGTGAAGGAAACAAAATTCAAGCAATATAAATTAAATATAAATTAAGGATTTTTTTAAGTAAAAGTACATTTGCTTCAACAAGACAAGGCGAAATCTACAATAAGGAGAGTGTCTGATTTAAAAGCTTATACTGGATACTTTAGATAAGAGGTATTGATTTATTGAGCAGCAATGGCAAGATCACAAAGTCTCTGAGGAAATTACTCGTCTACTTCAGTGAAGATATCACAGAGGAAGAACTGCGATACTCTGGCTGGGTCATTATCAGGATTCTCATTGGCTGTAGGAGAGCTCCTTTGCATAGGGGATTTCTTCAGCTAGATTTGACCAAAAAAAAAAAAAAAGTGATAATGTTACTGTGATGATAAAATGTGTCGAACCTCATGCTAACAACACAGAAATGTATATGATCCATGTTCATAGGCTTTCAGATAGTGAACACGTGTCTATCCCTGGTCCTGGACTAGTCTCCCTTAGTATTTTCTCTTAGTGTCTCCATTAGAGAAGAGAAAACATTTGAATGGACATGATAGGAGGTAGCACAGTGCCAATGCTGAAAACCTTTTGTCTACTGCAACTGTAAATTTTTACCTGTAGAGGAGTCACTGATTGAGGTGCACTTTGTGAATCCCTGACTGGAGAGACTGTTGAGGTTGATGGTAAACAGACGCCTGCTTCTGTAGTGCATAACTTTACACGTGGCAGAACAACCCTTGGCCATGTATCTTGAGATATGGGAGATCCACTTGTTATCAAAGAAGCTTCTGCACTCTTTGAGTCTGCTTTCATACTGGATATATTCAAATCCTCTTTTACAGGTGGAATAGCTTCATGGTCAGACTCTTGCTTCTCTCTGGCTGTTTGGGCACTCTGGCGTGTTGATGAGGCGAACCGTGATGGCTGTGGCTGATCAGCTGTTGAAGTTTCACCCTCACTTCTAATACGTGCTCTTTTGTTCAGTATTGGTTTCACCTGCAGTTTGGCTTTTGAGAGATCAGAGGAGTCACTAGAGTGTAGAAGGTGAAGAGTAAGTGAATAGGCTCTAACCATTAAGATGTTAGATTGCCTTACCTCTCCGTCTAGCAGGTGATTTCTTTACCTGTGATACAGATGGGATTTCAGCTGATTCCTTGACCATTTCTGATGATTTTTCACCTATAGTAAAATTGGTAGAATCATTTATTTATTTAATTTTGGGAATGTGTCTTTGTATTCATTATATATTTTTGTTATGCTATTAGAGAAGCTGTTTACTTCTTTATTTTCATCCAAAGTAGGGGCTAAGTGAGAACCCTCAAGTTCTTCCGCATGCTCCGATTTTAAACTTAAATACAAAAGAGCCAGATTAACAATTACATTTTTCATCTCACCTTCAAAAAAAAAAAAAGTAATTCTTCCACAATAAATATGAATTAAAATCCCTTACAGTGTCTTCTCAGGCAGGAGTTGGTGCACATCTTTGGCTTTTAATCTTGTATGCATTTGAAGAGACTTCTCAGATTCTTTTTCTTCTTGGTTTGCTGCAGTCTGATGCAACTTTCTCTTTACCCAATCGGTTATGGTTAGCTGACGAGTTTGTGAAATAGTTTGAAGTGGGTTTGAATGTCCACATTTTCTATCTGTTGAAGATTCATTTTTCGTGCCTGTTTTGTGAATGAAACGTTGAGAATTAGTTTGACTTAAAACAATTGCCGCCAATCATGAAGAAATAATGAAAGAAAAAAAAAAAATCAATGAAAACCTCTTTAAATCTCTACCTTTACTTCTCGTAGGGGATTTCTTTTCTAATTCTGGTTCTTCCAATTTCATCTCCTCAGACAGTGATGGTATGCATGATGCCTCGGAGATATTTGTTACACTCTGTGAGCTCATCACTGTTGACTCATTGTGTCTGTGCAAATCTTCACACTGAGGGGGTTTGAGACTCCAGTCTGCAGTGTCAAGACTGTAACATACATAAGCAAAAATCAATAAATTGAAATATACAAATAATGGATGGATTCATTTGTTTTTTTTTTTTTACCTTGAGAGATGAACAGTGCATGGCATGATGTGATGCTTTCTCTGTAACTGTTCTTCAAGTAGCACCATGTTTTCATTCGGAGGTAGATTAGTTAGTTGTGGTGATGCTGCATCTGGAGATGTTTGTAAACTCAGCATTGTTTCTGTCGGGTCATTCTTACTGCACGCTCTCTTCACCTCCTGCTTGCCTGGTGGCAGAGTTCAGATCGAAATGACACGAATAAAAAAATTAAGATTCACATCTGAAATGAATATTTCAGAAAAGATATATTCCAAACAATATTTTCATACCACTCTTTTTGACAGGAGTTATTGTCCATTAAAGGCGACTGTGGTGAGTCTTCAATTAATGTCTGGGACACATTTTCAATTTTGAGTTCCTGCTCAGAATATTTATATTACATCAATAAATACAGATACCAATACAAAGATTTAAAGGTAGGAATCATTGAAAAAAATTAAAACACACCAACCTTTTGAAAGTGCTCACCAGCTCTTGGAAGACTGTTTTCTAGAGACCAGTCTCTTTCTGCCTCAGTCTTCTCACTGTCCACAGTCGAAGAACTAAAGAACAAAAGTAATTAGGGATATAGAAGTTATTGCAAAAATGTTGATATTTGCTTTTTTTTTTTTACCCTGACGCCTTCATCAGACTATATCTCCTGTCCTCACAGCATGGCTGCACTATTGCTCCTTCGTTGGGCATCGCCATTGATAATTCTTTGTCCTCTGCAGATGACTTCATATCATCTTTAATTATAGTATGTCCTGGTATATTTCCTCTGCTTTCCTCTTCAAGCTTAGGATTCCTGCATAGCTGAAGAGCACTAGAGATGTGTTTTGACTCGAGATCCAAGTCACCCTGAGACATTTTTGGAGATTCCTCTGCAGTGGATTTGGGCTTTAGTTCTTTACCTTTATGAAGAAGGTAATAACAACGATAAATCATCAGTGGACTGGTTAGATTTAAGACAAATAAAAGACATAATATTTGCCTACCTTTACTAACAGAGGTCATGTTTCCTTCGATAGAGGATATACTCTCAACTGACTTTTCATCAGTGGTATTTGAAATACTTGCCAGGTTTCCCTGCTGTAAAACAATTTTAGCTTTAATTTGCAATAAAACCGATAACCGGAACAGAATATAATTGTTTAAATCCTTTAAAAAAAAAAAAAAAAAAGAATATGAACTTTCTTTACATGAGATGATGGCAAGACGATCTGTGTAGTGGTCTGCGGACTCGACTCCTCGACTTTAGCATGTGCCCTTTTAACCAGTTTAGGCTGTGGCTTGACTTGTGAAATCAGAAATAAATAAATGGTGATCACAAAAAAAAATAAAAATAAAAAAATTATAAGAATAATCAAAACAATATTCCATCTGTAAAATTATCAGTGACGGTAAAATAATGAAATAGACATGCATTTACCTAGTCTCTCCCTCCTTCTAGCAGGTGCTTTTTTCTTCTCTGACGAAAGTGGTACATCTTTTGACTTCTCTGTAGAATCCAGACATAATGGGTTGGACACAGCTGACAAATCTCCTACCTTTTGGAAAAGTAAAATGTGATTTAACTGCAGAGACATCACCCTGAATTACTTCAAAATGAGACATTTTGTCCAGTTTCCAGGTAACAAAAGAAACCTTTGCTAGCTCTTCACATGGAGTGTCTTGTCTTTCTGGAAGACTAACTGTAGAGTCTTCTTTGCTGTGAAGCTTGCTTTTTACAGCCTTCTCTGAGACAGGAACGACGAGATCACCCGGCACCAAATGAGAAACCGTCTCACACTGCTGTGTGTCTACGTGGTCTTGAGGTAATGTTTCTGTGCTACATAACAATAGGAAAGTTAGAGAAAATTGTAATGATAATCTTAAACTTAGACAGTCATTCTGAACTGAAGCTATCTAGCCTCTTACCATTCTGATCCAGAATGCAGATTTACAGAAGTGCCTTCATCCTTTGTTTGTGGTGAAAGTATTTCGGGAGACGTGTGTGCTGAGATTTGCTCCTTGCTACTCTCTGCCAGATCCTTAGTAATGACACCCAAATCATTCTGCAGATACACTTTCTCAGTCCCACTTCCTTCCATGGGCATTGAATCTGTTCTGCAAGGTGGAAAAAATTCACTTAGTACACACAAAAAAAATACATATATAATAAATACTGTATATACAATGTACATTCAAGTCTGATTAGACTAACCTAAATGACTCTGATGTAGATAAAATATGTGTCTGGTCAGAAAATCCCAAAGAAGCCTGCTTTTCAACTGTGGGAAGGTCTAGGGCCATCACACAATCATTACTGGATGAAGGCAGGTAGGTCTGCTTAACAGGAATCTCATATAGGGTCAAGATAAAGGTGGGTTCCTCGCCATTGTGACCATCTATGTAAACACAGTGGCAGTTAAAGAGAAGAAGAAAAGGTTCCTACTTCACTGAGATCAGTTAACATTTTGTAAAAAAAAAAAAAAAAAGCTCACCTTCAGTTAGTTGGAGAATTTCTGCTGGGGCACAGACATCCTGTCAAAATATATAACAGGGAATTGGTTTGCATGATATCGAGTGAACAAACGCATTTGATTTAAACAGGACACCGCAGGGCCTTACCTCAGATGGAACGATCATCTGCCCAACGCCAGTATCTTCTCTAGTCTGTGAAGGTGGAGGGAAAGGCAATGATGTACAAGGTGGTATTCTGTAAAGAAAGGAAAAAGGGCTTGTTGAAAATCTCTTGGGTTCAAAGTTCAGTCATGTTTTATTTGTCATAGATGGGTTTGCACGGTGTATGGGGTACATACTTTCCAACATATCCAACAAATTTGCTACTACTACATTCTGAAGCCACGTGAGGCTCATCAGTGCTGGCTGGATTCTGAGTTACTGCAGCAACGCTCTGCAGATCTGGTACTGCTGTAGATGAATCACTGAGATCTGGCAGTATGAGAAGAAGGATACACATTTAACAAATTGCACAGACTTCAGTCAAAACATTCCTTTTTCTCCTCCCATGGCCACTTTGCAAACAAGAAAACTGAGACACGATCTCCAGGGCTCTGTGCCATTCTCATTGGCCAACAGCTGGTTCTTTAATTTCTCAATATATCTGCTTATTCCAGACAGCACAGGAATGCAGTTATTTTAGACAAAGCAAGTGGTTACTTTGATGAGGTTTGCACATGTGGTCAAAGAAACATAAAACCGCTCAGTCACCTTGTATTTGATAAACACAGGGCAGAAAATAGAACTCGGACAATAGAACAAGACAAGGAAACTGATCTGAAGGAACCTGGAACTGATTCAGATTCCATTTGATCCATTGCATGTGACTGAGATGTCTCCACATCTTTGTTGAGCTTCTGCATACTGATGTCTTCAAATGCATTGTGTTGGTCTGTAGCAGGACTATGAGGCAGCCTCTCAGTGGAGACAGCTACAACATTTATATATAAAATAAAAAAAAAAAAAAAAAAAAAGAAGACAATCAAAAATTATAACTCGCAATAAAACATTTAAGTCAGTGTGCATTGTTCTTAACACAGATCTTACAAGGCTGGCTGCTCTTGGGTTCAAAAGTACTGTGAGTCTTGAGGTTTCGTCTTTGGCTTAGGAGAGCTGGGCCTCTAGATTTCTGACTCAGGTTAGGTTTAGGCTTCAGAATTCTGCTCCTCCTTGTTGGTTTGATGCAAAGCTCAGAAGAACCAGCGGCACTACTAAATAAACAAAGTATAGCGTCATGAAAAGACATAACATTTTCCCTACGTTTTCTTTTACATTATTAGATTGTTATTACAAACCTGGCTTGAACAGACACGTCTTCCTGGAAGTCTTCCTTGAGCTCTGGTGCAACTGCACAACCTTGCATTCTAACTTTTACTTCTGGACTTGCAATCAGAGATTCCTGTGTACCCTTTATATTTTCTGATAAGTCATGCAACGTATCCCAAGTTTGTCCCTCCAGAGATGTTTGCAATTCCTCCTTCGGTTCTTGAGTTGCCTGTAGAGACCTCAGTGATCCCAGTTCGCTTTCTATTGGGGTCGGCTTTGAATAGGGCGTAATTTCAGAGGAAGCTGGTGCAGACTCTTTAGGTAAGATTGGAGGCATATATTTCTCAGATTGCTCCATGACATTTGAGATCACCAATGAAGTGCCATGTGAAATAGGTTCACTGGTGGTTGTTTCTTGGGCCATGGGTGTATCTGGATTCTTGCAGAAAGGATCCACGTTATCATCAACCAGAGGTGGAGAACTTTCAAGTGCTGTTGTCCCATCTGTGAAAATCAATTATTTTTTTAATTCAATGTCTAGAACCCATATTCTGTCCAAGTCTACATCATGCTAATAATCTTACCCTTACAAGCCATTGGGTGGAGATGAGGTTTAGTCTCCTCCATTGAGCATGAGGTTGTTACTTTGCTTGGACCTACTTCTGGCTGACTGCACACTAAATAGACATTTTGAAACTTAACGATATGGGTAACCAAACTGTAAACACAAAATCACATCCCTTAACAATCTTACCCTCTGATTTTAAGCAGGAAGGAATGTCTCTGATGTTTGAGATATCAGGTTGTGCCTTCAACACAAACATAAGCAATGAGCAAAGGCTACAATAAGTAACCCTTCATGTCAGTACTGCTTTGAGGCTTCTCTTACCTGTGCAGACTCTGTTAGCTCCAGATCTTCATACGTCCTTTCTTCACAAGAAGCTCTCTCGTTTGTTCTTTCCTCATTTTCTTCAAACACACAATCCTCAACCTCAGCTTCTTCATCATCCATCAAGAGCTTGCTGCACTGAAGTGGAAAAGAGAGCTCTGTGTTTAATGATAGATCCAGAGGACTCACAGATGGATCCTCATCATCACTGTGGTCAGGAGCATGGAAGACCATATCCACCTCTTCACGAGATAACACTACCATTGGCCTTCTTTGGAACATCTGACCTGGGATAGGATTTTTTTTATTTATTTTTAGGAACTTGACATGAATAACCAAAAAAGATATGCATGTTGTTTTCGTTTTAGACTTACTATCTAAATCAGGCAGGCATGATAAATCTATCAGGTTCTGAAAAAAATTGAGAAAAGATTCAGTCAATTTTACACTAAGACCGTTTATGGTACTTGTGCCAAGAATTCTGAAATGTGCACCTCATTCATAGAGTTGTCTTCTTCCGGATTTTCCGATTCCTGGATGATTTGCTCTAATAGACCCATTGTGCTCACAGGTTCAGCCACATCCTGATCTATCATTTTTTCTCTACTTCCCAACTTCCCACTAGTGGACAGATCGCGCTTCACCCTTCCTGCTCTTTGCTTTCTTGTCTGCTGAGTAGAACACTCGATGCTAGATGAAGAAGCATTAGAGCTCATTGAGGGCTCCAAGTCTTGATTTTTGCACTGGACTTTTGAAGGGCTTAGAGAATTTAGCTGCCTGTAATAAACAAACAGGAAAGAGAAAGTAATTAATAAAATGATGGAAATGATAAGGTGAACACCTCGGAGTGATGTACCTTGGGGGGGTCTTTTCCAGCACAACAGCTGCTTGCATCTGAAGTCTTTCATCCTGGACAGGACTGCCTGCTGCCTACAACATCAAAAAAAAAAAAGGGTAGAAGCCAGAATTGGCAGTGACATTGCTGAAAATTACCCAAGTTTTGTACACAAGACATCAATGGGAAGTAAATTCACACCGTCAAAATGGATTCATGGTTATTCTCATATTGACTTTCTGTTTTAATGTCAGCAGCAGCTTCTGGTTTGTTGCATTTCTTCTTTCGTGTTGCAGCCAAATTAGTCAAAAGCTTCTTACTTCGCCTGGTAGTTTTTGGTGGAACTTCAGCTGTGTCTGGAGCATTACATCTAGCCAAATGGAAAATACAAATAAAGTGGGGGATTTGCATGAATTGGAACATCTACAGGCATGAATTTTATCATTCAGAACAGAAATGTGTGTTACTCTTTAGCCTCCTGTAAATCTAACGATGATTCTCCTTCTGCAGTTCCCTCCTCTTGTACTGTACCTAAAAAAAAAAAAAAAAAAAAAATATAATACAGTAAACTGAAAAATCTTGCACAGCATTAAGTAGAGCTTTAAAAGGTCTCTGAGTAAAGAATAAAAAGCTTACTTTTCTGTGCCTTCTTTCTCTTTCTGTTCTTTTTCCCCTTGCCTGCCTCATCTCCATTCAAATCACTGTTTTTGGCTTGTTTTCTCTTCTTTTTAATAGCAGAGCTATTCTCATCCACAATGCTGCCCTCCTCATGTTCACCGACAGACTCTTCATGGTCACTGACTACTGTCAATTTAATGATGAACAGAAAAAGTTCAAAACTTAAACACTGAATACTCACCAAACCGAACAAGCAAGACAATTATGTTGATTAAAGTCTGATCATAACGACAACCTTTGCGCGATTTCTTGCGTTGCTTGGCCTTTTTTTCTTTAGTGGGCTTTTCAGTTTGTTTCTCCTCACTGCTTTTTGAGCTTTTACGCCTTCTTTTGAAGCTGAAGTGCTTCTTGCAAGTTCATCCTCCTTATCTAGGTTTATAGTGTCACCTTCAACACTAAGGCTGCTTAGACCTTCAGTATCCTCCTTGGAATGCACCTCTAAAATGAAACAAAAATGAAAAACAAAATTAAACTAAACTGCCCCAAATACAATTACTTCCTGTTTCAATAACAGGTGCCAATAATAATGCACATTATTACCTGACTTTGACACTTTTATATACATACCACTTGTGTTCTTGCTACATTTCCTTTGCCTTTTCCTTTTGACTTGTTTTTCCACAGAATTGCTTTTGTCTTTATCCTTGTGGACGTCTCTTGTTCGTTTGCATCTCTTTTTAGCAGGGACAGAGGGATTCTCTTCTTTTACATTAGACACATCTTCATTTTCTTTTTCCACAAGGAGGTCTGCATCATCCGCCAAGTCTCCATAATCATCCACACTGAAGACGTCATCGTCGCCAGCATTGTCATCACTAATACAAATTCCATGTGATGTTTTTCCTATCAAAATAAACAAAAAATTTGACTTACTGTAGCATTGAAAAAACGACTGGAGTAAGAAGCTAATTGGCGCTGCTGCTTAACAGATGCTGCAGAGATTGATATTGTTTTGTACTGCTCTTTAGTACACCGACCAGCCATAACTTTTTGGCCACTTATCAAGCATACCAATATGACCACCTGCCTGATATTGTGATGGTCCCGTTTTGCTGTCAAAACAGTCCTGACCCATTGAGCATCAACAGCATTAACTACTTCAGCAATTAGAGCTACAGGAGTTTTCTGTTGGATCAGACCACACGGGACAGCCTTTGCTCCACACCTGCATTAGTGAGCCTTGGTCGCCCATGACCCTGTCACTGGTTCACCACTGTTCCTTCCTTGAAGCACTTTTGATAGATACCGAGTGCTGCAGACCAGGAACATCCCACAAGAGCTGCAGTTTTTGGAGATTCTCTGCCCCAGTCATCTAGAAATCACTACTTGGCCCTCATTAAACTCACTCAAATCCTTACGCTCACCCATTATTCCTGCTTCTAACACATCAACTTTGTGGACAAAATGTTTACTTGCTGCCTGATATACCCAACCCAATAACAGATGCCCTGATCAAGAGATAATCAGTGTCATTTACTCACTGGTCATAATATAATGTCATGCCTGGTCAGTGTACAGTATATATAATGGTACCTTTTGATTTCCTCTGTTTCTTGGTTTTTGGTAGAATCAATTTGACAGATTTTCTTTTGTCTTTATCTTTTGCCAAAATCTTCTCTAGCAAATAGCTGAAGAACTCCTTGTCATAGGGTCGCTTGTTTCCTTGGAAGGGTTAAATATGGGACACACAGACAACAAATTCATTATAAAGTAACTGCATTAATCAAGGCTTATATTTGTAAAGCTGAGAAAGAAGAAACTCACTCAAAGCTTTGTCTACTCTCCATGGGTTGAGTCTCTCCTCCTTCTTAAATTTGTTCTATAAACAACGTCAAATAATAGTAATACAGAAAGTCACAAAACATTAATTGAGGATTATATTTATATGAATGACACCGTGAAAAATGTAAGTAAAAACAAAAAAGAAAATGCCTTAATTGCTATGCGGCTGCGATGGCTTAACAGCTGGCCAACCAAAGTGAAATCCGTCCCCACCATGCTAATGGCCAAGAAGAACAAGTCTGTCTCTGAAACACACAAAGAAAAGAACATTTTAGATATCAGCAGCATAACTAGAAATGTAAAAGCTGGAACTGTGAAACCTAAACAAAATATTTTATATGCAACATAAAGAGGTAAAGAAAAGAAAAAAATGTATATCGGCTGCGTCACCTCTGACTGACCAGCTCTTCACATGGTTTGTTGTTCTGAAACTGGTGTAAGTTGTAGTAGAGCCGCGCTCAAACAGGGCCATCGAGCCCTCCAGCACTTTGGTATTCGAGGTCCTTTGTACTCGCACGCTCAAACTAGAACACAAAATCAGTTGATATTCGATATGATCTTAAAGGCAGTGTATTAAATCCAAAAACATTTGTAACGACAGCTGAAGTAACGATACCTTTCTTCATCCAGAATGATTGATCCGTCCTCCGCCACTCTGACCTTCGGCACCAGCATTTCTTCATTGTCTGACTCCTCTTCATCTTCATCATCCCGTTCTGCTGTTTTTATTTGCTGCCTAAATCATTTTTTAAATGTACTACTTTAGTAATGTAGTTACAAAACTGCACACAATAGCTCTCGGTTTGATATTAGCCTTTATACACTAGTAATAACATCTGCAGGTAACACTTGAGGTGTAATGGAATAGAGGTAGTTCCCCAACTTACGATGGAGATGCATTACAACGACACCATTGTAAATTGAAAAGATCATAAAATGAGACATGGCCTAGCCTACCCTGGAGTCTTAAAGAATAGTGATCAGTATGAAGTGGTATACAGTAATGTATAATAATGTACATCATTTAGCAAAACAGAGCAATTTACACTACCGTAAGGTATAAACTTTACAGTATATATGTATGTGGCAACGGGCGCGTCCACGCTCTCCGTTTCGGTGTCCAGCTGAAATTGGGCTTTGAAACACCAAAAACACAGAAAAACAAACGCTGTAACTCTGAGACAACTGAACTGTGTGGACCACTGAAGAGAGTGAGGCATCTCACAAGGTGGGAGGTGTGCACATCCCGGCAGCACCCCAACGTTTTGAACAAAAATAAATAATTGTACAAATTTTTCGTATAGCAATCAGCAGCCTAAGATTGGAAAAATCGTAAGTCGAACCATTGCAACTCAGGGACTTCTTGTATCAGTCTTTCACTAGACTGTAATGAGGACTTTTCTTAGCGGTGTCTATTTACTGAAATGTTTTATGGCAGTAGAGAGGAAACCTGACTCAGAATGAGCATGAAGACATGAGTGGGGGTTTGGGTAGGGTCCTGAAAGCTGTCAAACTAAAGCTTGAGATCAAACCAGGACTGCTACATCACTGACTTGGCCACAGATAGCAGGGAAATATCTAACATAAGGGTATACTGGTATAAAAAAAGACTTTTAAGCAGCATTCCGATTAAGATGCTTTAATAGAGATGCAAAATATAAATAAAAGTACAATGTGATACTGATTGCTAACCAACTTTACAAAAATACAAACAAAATAACCGACTACCCATAAAAAAATTTAAAACAAAAGATTTCCTGTAGAATATGCTTCGTTGTGATGTTAATTACCTGGGCGAAGGTGGAATAATGGTCTCTGCTTGGTTCTCCACACGCTCTTCGGAAGACCTTTTAGATTGTGTAAAATGAATTCATTAGGTGCAGAATATCTTGAAGATAGTTCTAGATTTTTCTAGAAAAGAACAAAAAACTAAAAGATGCCTACCTCATAGGACTGGTATTGGGTAAGAAGTAGATGAGGTCCCTCATGGTCATTTTACTGCGGTCCAACGCTGTATACTCTTTATGACCAACCGTTCTTTTTTTCATCTATTGGATAAAAAGGAAAATTTACTTGTTAACTATTACTCATTATGACTAATTGTAAAGTCATTCGTTCATTCATATAAAAAAAATCAATTTAATTTACCTTAAGATCCTTTCTCCGTTCAATCTTCATCAGTTCCTTCAGTTTAAGAGCCCTTAAAATCCTGTCTTTGTCTGATGATTTCTCAGTCTTTTCAGAAGAACCTGTCTTATCAAACTGGGAAGGTGTAATGCAAGTTGAAGACAGATCAGAGGAAGATAGACAACCAGGAGGTTCCGGTTCTTGTGATGGTTTTAGAGGAACTTGACCAGGCTGTGGAGATGGTGGAGAATCCTCCATTGAATTTTTCCCATGAACTGTAGACTTTTGAAGACCAGAGGTAGAAGGAGCACACAGAGATGACGTGTTGGTCATTTCCAAACATTTTGCAGGCAGATTTGTAGTAGATGTAGACCTTCTAGGTGACCCTGACTCAGGCAGTTCATTAGAGATTATTGAGACAGAAACCTGAGAAGATGAATTTTTAATCTGAACATGTTCCTCATTTGGAATGGGTGCTGGGGCCAAAATAGGCATCCTGGCTTGACATTTTGTTTGTGTTCGAGGTGTGGAAGTATGTTTCGGTCCGAGTTTTGGAGTCGCTAATATCCTCATTCTTCTACTTGGAGCAGATGAAGTGGCAACTCCACTAGAGGGTGCTCCATCGTTTCTACATTAAAGAGTGAGAAATATGTTCTCCATACTGTATACCATCCAGTGAGTCAGCACGCATTCCTCTATGTTTGATTATAAACTTAATGTCAAACCATATTTAAGGATTCCATTAGTAGCTTAACATCTAAAAAATTATACATTAAACAGTCTCTGCACGACAGGACATACTTACAGGTTCAACCCTGAAGATGTTCCGGGAACATCTACAATAGCTAAATTCTCAGAAGGATTGTTAATTGCTACAGTTTGCTGATGAAATGGCGCTGGTCTGACCACTTCTACAGCTTCGTCGACTGGCAAGGGGTCACCTCCTCCTCTCTCCGCCTCGCAGACCTGCTCGCCGATCGTACCAGTCCGATTTCCAGACCTGACGTTGGGTTTAACGCTGATTCTCGATCTTCTCATCATTCTTAAATAAACAGATAAACAGAGAGGAAAGAGAATTTACAAGTAAAGTACAATTCCAGCACAAACACCACACCACAGAAATACACAACAGACCTAATCACAGAGGACCAATTGCATATAAGGTGCCCATGACTAATCCTAAGGGCCTTCACCTAATCAATTAATATATGGAGGAAAAAAATATATCTATAGATAAGTTCTTTATGTAAGTATTTCAATTTAATATTATTAATATAGGACTAAAGTAGTAGTAAAAATACATATATCAAGTAACAAATAACGCAACAAATAACTGTTATTTGCTGCTTTATTCAAATTTATCCTAACTGTGGTTCAACTGGGCTTGGCTGTGCTGAGACAGCACACACACACACACACACACACACACACACACACACACACACACACACGCGCACCTCCAAACCTTACCACAACACGTGGAAAGTGTCAGTTAACTAACAACCAGAGGACATTATGACTCACTTTAGCAGCAAGCCGCTTTTGAAACGCTGAAGAGTTCAAACACAACTCAATGTTTCTCTGTCTCTGTGTCTCCCAGTGTCTCAGTGTCTCTGTCCCTCTCTCTCAGCACCACACCGGCCGGTTCAGGCTACTCTCTCACGCTGCTGCACTCAGCTGTAGCGTTGTTTCAGGAGATTATGGGAATTGTAGTTTATCTTGATCCAGTTTACATTCCGTAAGGCTGAACAAACCCTTCATTTCCCGTAAACCATTGCGACGAGTTCACCTAAATCAACGGTGATTGATTGGGAACACGTGTTAAGCTGAGCTCTGACGTGACCATTGAATCGTGTTGGTGTTGGACCTGATCAGGAACTAAAAATAATTAATATTATACCAAATGTGTTCAGAATGGTGTAGGATAAACATTTATTTCCTAATGTTCTATAATATATTTTTATTATTTATTTATGCACTTAATTGTATTTATTTTGATAATTCATTTTAATTAAAAATTCTATTTTATTAGACATTATATGCATCTATCTATCTATCTATCTATCTATCTATCTATCTATCTATCTATCTATCTATCTATTTTAATATTTATTCATGCACTTAATTTTATTTTATTTAATTCATTTTAATTAATAATTCTATTTATTTATAAAATTTTATTAGACATTGTATGCATCTATCTATCTATCTATCTATCTATCTATCTATCTATCTATCTATCTATCTATCTATCTATTTTAATATTAATTCATGCACTTAATTTTATTTTATTTAATTCATTTTAATTAATAATTCTATTTATTTATAACATTTTATTAGACATTGTATGCATCTATCTATCTATCTATCTATCTATCTATCTATCTATCTATCTATCTATCTATCTATCTATCTATCATATTAATTTATGCACTTAATTTTATTTTATTTTTAATTAATTCAAATTCTATTTTATTTTATTAGACATTGCATTGCATCTATTTTTTATCAATATAATCATGCACCTATTTTTATTTGTTTTAAATGCATTTAATTCATTCATTTATCTATTTTATTAGACATTATGTTCTTCTATTTTGCAAAGTAATTTAACAAAGCTCTTGCCATTGTATTGCCATTAATTAGTTTCACATGCTTTTAGTAAAACTGTATTTATTATAGCAACACTAAAACTCATATTTGTCTTTTTTCTAATTTCTTCAATGCATCTAGCAAATCTCCGTCATAACGTATTCTTGAAATTACAGTATGGCCTATTTTGCCAGATATAAAGAGAGATTTACAAAAAGTTCAATACTTTAAGTTAATACTCTATTTAGCCGTTTTAATTAAAACAAAATAAAAACAATTCTCACCTTAGTCAAATCAGTACTAAATAAAAAGATTAAAATGCAGTTTTTATGAACATTGATATACATTTAGACATTCACACATATACACATACACACAACTGACATTTGAAACATTATTAAAGAGCCAGAAATTGCTTTATTTAAACACATACTCCAATAAAAGTTGAAATATAAATTGATACAGATAAATAGGACATATTTCAATCCCATTCTTTTAACTGCCATTCCAGTTTATTGTAACAACTACAGTTGCAAGATAAATGCCATAGTGCACAATTGAGTATATATAAATTTTATATATATTTATACACAGACACACACACACACACACACACACACACACACACACACACACACACACACACGCGCGCACCTCCAAACCTTACCACAACACGTGGAAAGTGTCAGTTAACTAACAACCAGAGGACATTATGACTCACTTTAGCAGCAAGCCGCTTTTGAAACGCTGAAGAGTTCAAACACAACTCAATGTTTCTCTGTCTCTGTGTCTCCCAGTGTCTCAGTGTCTCTGTCCCTCTCTCTCAGCACCACACCGGCCGGTTCAGGCTACTCTCTCACGCTGCTGCACTCAGCTGTAGCGTTGTTTCAGGAGATTATGGGAATTGTAGTTTATCTTGATCCAGTTTACATTCCGTAAGGCTGAACAAACCCTTCATTTCCCGTAAACCATTGCGACGAGTTCACCTAAATCAACGGTGATTGATTGGGAACACGTGTTAAGCTGAGCTCTGACGTGACCATTGAATCGTGTTGGTGTTGGACCTGATCAGGAACTAAAAATAATTAATATTATACCAAATGTGTTCAGAATGGTGTAGGATAAACATTTATTTCCTAATGTTCTATAATATATTTTTATTATTTATTTATGCACTTAATTGTATTTATTTTGATAATTCATTTTAATTAAAAATTCTATTTTATTAGACATTATATGCATCTATCTATCTATCTATCTATCTATCTATCTATCTATCTATCTATCTATCTATCTATCTATTTTTAATATTTATTCATGCACTTAATTTTATTTTATTTAATTCATTTTAATTAATAATTCTATTTATTTATAAAATTTTATTAGACATTGTATGCATCTATCTATCTATCTATCTATCTATCTATCTATCTATCTATCTATCTATCTATCTATCTATCTATTTTTAATATTAATTCATGCACTTAATTTTATTTTATTTAATTCATTTTAATTAATAATTCTATTTATTTATAACATTTTATTAGACATTGTATGCATCTATCTATCTATCTATCTATCTATCTATCTATCTATCTATCTATCTATCTATCTATCATATTAATTTATGCACTTAATTTTATTTATTTTTAATTAATTCAAATTCTATTTTATTTTATTAGACATTGCATTGCATCTATTTTTTATCAATATAATCATGCACCTATTTTTATTTGTTTTAAATGCATTTAATTCATTCATTTATCTATTTTATTAGACATTATGTTCTTCTATTTTGCAAAGTAATTTAACAAAGCTCTTGCCATTGTATTGCCATTAATTAGTTTCACATGCTTTTAGTAAAACTGTATTTATTATAGCAACACTAAAACTCATATTTGTCTTTTTTCTAATTTCTTCAATGCATCTAGCAAATCTCCGTCATAACGTATTCTTGAAATTACAGTATGGCCTATTTTGCCAGATATAAAGAGAGATTTACAAAAAGTTCAATACTTTAAGTTAATACTCTATTTAGCCGTTTTAATTAAAACAAAATAAAAACAATTCTCACCTTAGTCAAATCAGTACTAAATAAAAAGATTAAAATGCAGTTTTTATGAACATTGATATACATTTAGACATTCACACATATACACATACACACAACTGACATTTGAAACATTATTAAAGAGCCAGAAATTGCTTTATTTAAACACATACTCCAATAAAAGTTGAAATATAAATTGATACAGATAAATAGGACATATTTCAATCCCATTCTTTTAACTGCCATTCCAGTTTATTGTAACAACTACAGTTGCAAGATAAATGCCATAGTGCACAATTGAGTATATATAAATTTTATATATATTTATACACAGACACACACATAATACACACAGTTCCATACACACATAACTCATAAGTCATTATGACAAGACTTCCAGTACAGTACAGGCAGATCGTCTTTCAGTCTTCCTTTCCTTGCCTTAAAGTCACTGAGGTGAAGGCACGCTGATAATCCAAGTCTTAGATCACGACTTAGATCTCACAGTGTACAGCACACTCCATGCTTACTTGTTTTCTTCGATATGTCACTTGACGTAACATGGTAAGAAAAGTGAGTGTCTGACCATCATCTCGCAATACATACATACACACATATACGTACATAGACGTTCTTATGTCAAGTACATGAACGTTTTAGGATGATCAGTGTCCACATATGACACCTGAACACATTATATAAAACTGAACATTAAGCTTGATAATATTTCAATAGTACAATACAGAGTGGAGTAAAACACTCAGCCCAAGACATTATCAGATCAATACTAGAACAATATAAAGCAGATTGCCAGCTGTAGCCTGTCAATTTTTCTATCATCTCCATAGGAGTGACTGTACTCTGGCCATCATCATCATTAAAAGTATAAAATGACGCACATTAATCCAGCTGGTATGCAGAAATATATGTATCCATTTGGCCACAAACTTCAATGTGGATTAATGATCATGAAAAAATAGCACTCATGTGTCACTAAATAGTCTCGCATTAAAGGATATTTTCTGATAAATCATCTGCAAATTAATAAGTGTCCGCCAAGTAAATGAAATAAAAACACAAGCGATAATACTGCAGTACAGAACACAAAGCTGACCTACTCCACTTTACTGTTCTTCTGTAATTTTTATCTGTGCAATGAACACTCAGCATTCTCCTCTGGTTCAGTTTGTGCTTTCGCGCCACTGGCGGCATTAACCACTAGTTTAGTGCCATATAATGTGAAGCAATATCAGTGTTAATTTGCACTCCGCCGTCGTGGCATCGGGAACTGCATGAAAGGTCATTTTTTACTATGTTTCTGAAGTAGGAGGGCTTTAATGGAGCTTTTGGGTGCCATCTTTGTTAGGCCATGTAGATTGGACAACGCAACGCTTCACAGGAAAACCTTGTGCTTCAACCGGAGTTGCTGTGAAAAAAAAAACCACAACCATAAAATTAGCAGTGCAAACATTATGGGTAGAAGTGTACAAGCCATGTGTACTGACTAAGCAAGTACAGAATGGACAAGATTATGCAAATGATATGAACTGGACTAGCCTAATACATTTACTGTCAAATTTAGTTTGACTCACTTTGGAGATCCATGAATTTGAAGGGTCATCATGCAAAGGGGTTTCCAAATGGGGCTCTAAAGGGATCTGATCCAACAGCCTTGATAGCAGGAGCACTCTGTAAAAATTGCAAATGTTTATCCCCTGCACAACTCATTATATTAGTTTCCAGAAAAACACAAAAGAAGCAAGTGATAACAGTGTGTATATTTTCATATGACTTCTAGTCATGGATGAAATAAAACATGATGGGGGATATTTTTTAAGAAAATATTCACCAAAAACCCATGTAGCATTATACATGTTTTTTTTTTTTTTTTTGCTATTTCACCACAAAACTTTCCCACAATTACACTTTAAAGAATGTAAAAAATGTTTTTAAAGAATGTTCATGAAACTAAATCACTCTTTATATACATTCCTTATGATCAATACATACTATAGCAGTTTGTTTATGTAAGACAAGCAAAACTGTCCAAAAAAGCAGTCTTGATTATAACAAAAACACTACTAATGTGTAAAATGCAGTCGCACATTTGAAAGGGAAATCAGAGAACCGAATGGTATGAACCTGGTAAGTGAATGGATTACACTGCATACACTTGATAAATAAATATGTACTCAATCAGTTATTCTACTTCAGTTAGCTAGTATTACATACAGCTAACAATACACTACAAAAGTCTGGTAAAGCTAAAAGTAACACAGGTCTTATGTCTAGCTTGCAGCATGCCTGCAACGTGAAAACATTAATAATAATGAAACTAAAACCTAGCGAGAATTGTTTCACTACCTGAGGTAAAGAAATGCTTGCCTGAATAGTTGCTGGTGCTCCAAAACCACCTGATCCAAAAGGGCTATCAAACAAGTTCTGGCCACCAACTTTTAGTGGTTCTGTGAAAAACAAGGCATCCATTAAAAACACTTGTTCACAAAAGTAAAAGCAGACTCACAGCGATGTCTGATCACATTGCTATTTAAAGCAAACTGAAAACAGAAAAAAAAGCAAATTCTGCCTTCGTACCATTCTTAGCCAAGGCATTGGGCGGCTTAGCCATTTGGAAATCCTTAAACATTTCCTTGATGTCCCTCTTTTCTTTTTCCCCCAAAGGATCCAGGTCCACAAAGGCATCGGTGTCCAGCTTAGGAGGTTCTTTGACGGGTCCTGACCGTGGTGGGATCAGTGGAGGGGGGCTGGAGCTCTGCTGTCCCCCGGACATCATGCTTGATGTTGGTGGAAAGATGTTGGACTGGAAAGGGTTCCCCAAAGTTGAATGCTGACTCCAGGCTCCATTAGAGACAGGAGTGTTGTTCGGTCCCCAGGAAGGAAGCTGCTGAGTGGATGTAGTCCCAAAAACTCCATGGTTGCCTGGCCAATTTGGGACTGGAGTGTTGGAATAGGGTGAGGGCTGTGTGAAAGTATTAGGGACATTGGTAGTTGCAGGGAACATGGGAGAGAGGGACTCATTCCATGTGGCTGTACCAGGATTTGAGGAGGAAGATGAGTGTCCAAGTGACAGCCCTCCTTAAAAAAAGAAACTCAGTATTGTTAAGCTGAAATGAAACATTCCAACAGAAAGATGGCGCTAGATACATTGCATCTGAAATGGCAGCTTTTCACATTTTTTAAGAAAGAAGCAAAAGGTCAATTGAGGCATATAAAAATCTAACTTAGTTTTTGAAGATTGTACCAAGGCCAGCGAGGGTGTCTGAAGCACCGTTGGAGCTCTTGCTGAAAAAATCAACAGAGCTCAATGGAGTACAGTCGGGTCGAGGAGGAGATGAAGATTCCGACTGGGTGGGTGAAGTGAACGGATCTACAGCAACGTTTTCATTTGTTGGAGACTGAGGAGTGCATACAAAAACATTAAGAAGTTTTTATTATGAATGATATGTGGTACTGTTTATCAAATCCTGAAATGTTGACGTCATTAAAATCACAAAGGCAGAAGAAAATGGCACGTGGTCAGTTCTTACCTAATGTTCTCTAATTCACTGAAGCATTAAGAGATCAGATCAAATCATTAGAACACCATGCAAGAGAACCAGGTTGAGAGCTTAGAACTATAAAACTATGATGATAATGATATTTAGTAAAATGTAAAAAAAAATACAAAATCTATATTTTTTCCAAAACAAAATTCAATATATATGTTGGTGTAAAACTTCTCATTTATCACACATATTCAACATGTGAATATATCTCATATTTATTGGAAAAATAAATAAATAAATAAATAAATAAATAAATAATAATTAAAAAAATAAATATATATATATATATATATATATATATATATATATATATATATATATATATATATATATATATATATATAACTAAATAAGTTTAAGGTATAACCAAATGTTCAGCTTTCTTATTGGGTATTTAGAAAAAGTGCAACCATTCATTAGAACCACAACACTTAAGCATCTGCCATTAACCCGATATAGGTTTTGACTTGTTGTAATGAAAGGTTGAAAATACTAATATGCTATTTCAGCCACAAAATTGTAAAACAGTGTTTATGGGCTAAATATTACTTTAGGTGACAGGGTGGTTAAAGTTAAATTGGTTTGCTTCTTTTATTGTTCGAGATAATATACACAACCTACCTAATCTCATGTCTAGCCATACCCCTGTGTAAATGCAGAGCTAAAAAAATTATATTTAACCACAGTATGTTACAGAAACTGTCTGGAAATAAACAGTAAATAAAGGTTCCTAAAGACCAGGCACATGCTGAAATCACAGGCTGAAAAAACAGCCTCTAGTTTGTAAAATATATAAAATCTGTCAAAATGACCTGTCAAACTGAACATGTTTCCATCCTCACCTTCACACTCCTCCTTCCTCTGCCAGCTTTTGTGTTAAGAGGCGGAGGGCTTATGATAATAGAATCCTTGGCTTGGTTGACAGCAGCTTCAGGCTTGCTTCCGTTCTCATGCTTGACTCCATTCTGAGCCTTTTCCAGAAACAAATCTGGTGTCACTTTTCCGCTATGGCCGTTCTGTTCCCTCTCTGGTATTGTATTTTGAGTCCAGGCAGTTGTCTCTGCTGGTCTGCCATCTAGTGGCCACTGGCCATTACTGAGTGTCTGGACCATTGTCCTGGTGGAGATCTGGTCGAATTGCTGGCCCAAGTAATCTGAGTCACCGTTCTTGGGGTCGCCATTGAAAAATGACTGGGAGTTAGAGTTGTGATTGGCTGTTTGGTTGTTACTTTTGGAGAAGGGATCATCCCGGAAGGGATCGTGGTTAGGGGTGGGGAAGAAGTTGAGCTGAGAGGAAAAGGGGTTCTCAGGCGAGAGGCTGGACTGGGCTCTGAGGGTTGAAGATGAATTGATAAATGGGTTGCCTTTCACACAGTTCTGGTTGCTGTCTATTTCAGTGGACAAATCTAACAAGAGGATGTCCTCAGGTTCCTGAGGAAAGATAACGCATCAGTAAGGAACAAAATTCTATTACGTTTTTTTAAAACAAAACATGCAACCCTGAGAGAGAATGAAAAATGCGTTCATTTTATGATATGCAACCACCAACACTGGCATGCTATGATGATTGACCTCAATGATTCTCATGCACAATCATGACTGGAAAAGAAAGTGTTTTGCTAAAACACTGTAATGGTTCAACTTACTTTACAGACATCTATTTAATTTGATAATTACCTGAACTTTAACTCTCATGGTTATTGCAATTTCATAGAAAAAACAGACACTTCATTAGGAATAAGCATAAAATCCATGCAAATACCATTTCATTGGGGGTTATTATTTTACTACATCCATTCCAAATGCTTTTTCTACGCTGCTTTCCAGATCAATGGACGCATTCATTTTCACAGCCTCTTTCTTTAAACCCTGTAAATATCCTGGGTTTTTGACTAATCAACACTTTTGCTTATTGTTCTTACAGTCAAAGAGGAAGAAAAATCGGTTTCATTTGCAAGAACTAACAGCTAACAAGTGAGTCTTGTGTAAGTAACAACGTCAGATATTATTCTTGGCTTCAGTCAAACTCCATTACTCCCAAAAACCTCATTTCCTTAAAGCGGAGGCCAGTCTGACACTTTGCAAGAAAACCAAAGTCTAGAAAACAAGGTCCAAAAACACAGCTGGAGAGGCAAGCTGGAACCAGACATGTCTAATTTATTTGACATACCATGGTTCTGCTAAAGAACAAGTTTATATGGAGAAACAAGGATCCTGCTAAATATTTGATGTTGATCTCAGTAAAATTCACATAGCTCAGAATACTGGATTAATTACTTGTAAGACAAACGTTGCAAGAATTATTTATTTATTTTGACTCTAACAAGAGTGTTTTACTGGATTACTTACCGAAGGAGAGTTCATGTCTGGCGGGGTTGACATGTCTCCAAACAGGTCCAGCTGTTCCACACCCTAGAGGCAATGAGATGTGGGTGAAAAAAACAGCCGAAAACAAGTGATTAAATTAGTGGTCAGTGACTGCAAGTCATACAAAGTTTAAATGGCCACACAACTAAGAAAAGTTGAAATGTGCTTTAACTGTCAAAAATATTTTAGTTTTCATGAAGTCCAAAAAAAAAAAAAATGCCGGGAGTCTACATGGAGATTGTTAGTTTGTTTGTGTCACTTCCTGTTTTCTGTTTTTCTTGAATTGAAGAACATCATGTTTACGGTTGTCACACAATAAACTTCTGTTATAAGATATAATTAACGCAATACCATGGGTGCTAACCTAAAACCCAAAAACACAACATAACAAATACTTACTTTTCTATTGCCTAGTGAGGCATCGCTTCCATTCTGGAGTTAAAAAAAAGGACATTTATTTCAGCATTATTTTATATATCTAAAGGTTTCATCAGTATATTCTTTATTACTCATTTAACATCCCTGCAATGTTCAATATTTACCTCTACCATTTTGCTTGTTTCTTCCTGAAGAAGAGATAAAATCAGATTAGTAATATCCCAGAAATAACACAAAACACAATAAACATGGCAAATACAGCACATGTCATGTACAACTGTGATTAGAGGTTAATTCATGACGAGAGAACATAAAAGCTATTATTTTCTTAGTCAGCATATGTGGAAATAAAAAAATAAATGTCTGTGGACTCTAAAAAAAAAAAGTAAACCCACCCTGTCTGGACTAAATTTTGAGTGGGCGCTACAATAAGAAACAGGTTTGAAATGTATTTCATGCTTATTCCAAAACATAATCAACTTTGCATTGCTCTCATATCTGGTGCAAATCAAGCTTTTAGCCTTAAAATGATGCGACCTTTTCTTTTTTTTTTTTTGGATGTCTGGACTGACCATTTTTGTTACTATATACAGCATATAATTCCCATAATAACTTTTATGCCGCTGTAAAAAATAGCTCCTTTCTGAGGTGAAAGATGTAATTAGAAAGTCTTAACAGCAGTTTTCTGGTTGTGTATATGCAGTAATCCAATATAAATACATCCTGTACCTTCTTTGAACCTTCTGCTTCTTTTTTCCTCATATTAAAGATGAGCTGAAAGAGGTCCTTCAGGTCAATAACGAGAGGCTCCGCCTGCACGGATATGCGACTGTTACTCTGCTTGCAAATTTGAGTGGAATTTCAAGAAAATTCATTCTATATGCTACAAAGGAACATCATTGGACCTGCTGAGCAGTTTTAATAGCGAAGAACTGGTGCTGGCCCTCTGCACCACACACATAGCCGAATGCTCGATTGTCCGTGACGTCGCGAGCTATGAAAGAGATCTTGTTCACTGCATGTTCCATCAGTATCGCCTACAGAGACACCATCATTTAGAATTAGTGTTAAAAAAAACGGGACACTTTTCTATTTAACATGATGACATATGGAAGCAAATGTCAAAGGCAACTCACCCCTGACTTCTCTTCTGTAATAGTGATTCCTGAGAGAGAGATGTTCACCCAAACTCTCTGTTTGTGTTTGCCCTGAGAGCGTGCGGTTGCCGCTTTGCCCTAAGAAACGGCCACAAGCTTACAAAGTGCAAATACATTTTTAAGGCACTGAAATAAAAAAAAAAAAATGCAACATGTACAGAAAATCTAATGTAACATTAAAAAAAAAAGAATTCAATGCCTGTAACCTGTCCTATACAAAACTCTCCGAAATGCTCATTATTATAGATGACCTGATAAAACAAAGAATGGCAACAAAACCACCTTTTTATACATTTGCTTAAATATTCAGCAATAAAAATCCTGGTTTTTAGCTACTGTCAAAGAAAGTCAATCTGAGTTACCTAAATCCCCTTAATACACCTGCAAAAACAAGAAACACGATATGCACTAAAGTATTGGAACACCTCACTTTTCCAGCCATTTGTGGTTCTTCCCCAAATTGTTCCCATAAAATTGGAGGCACACAAGTGTATAGGATGTCTAGTGGCAGCAATACATTTTCCCTTCACTTTAACACCGGTTTTAGCATGGCAAATATGCACAAAACAAACTTCATGAAGATATGGTTAACATGGGTTTGAGTAGAAAAATCTTGAGTGGCCTGCTATAGAGCTTTGACCTCAACCCTATTGTACACATTTGGGATAAATTGAAACACCTTGTGTACCATCAGTACCTGACTTTACTAAAGCCTTTGGCTAAATTAGCACAAATCTTCTCATCTACACTCCAAAATCGAGTTGAACATCCTCTTAGAAGTGTGGATGCTGTTAGCACAGAAAATTGAGGACTAAATGCGTTCTGGATGAGTGAAAAAAACGCATGCACATCTCATGGTCAGGTGTCCACAAACTTTTGTCTGTATCTTAGAAAATAGCTTGTACTTAATTGTATTTAGTAGTTTTTATAAATAAAGCCCATGTCTAGTCTAATGGTCTTATAAAATTTCATAATGACAAATTCTTTACTTGCTAAGACCTTGTTTGCAGTACTGCTAGCTATTTAAACCATAGAGACCAGATCATTTTTCATAATTTCACAATTATTAAAAAAACCTTTCACGTTTGACTCGACAATTCATTTCCCTTTCATCTCATTTGATCAAACACAATCAGAATGTTTCAAATCTGTAATGTGTTAAATGCAATACTTTTTTTTTACTATTTCTTTAATATTAATCATTAGTCTAGTTTTACTGTCTACCTTCAGTTTCATCATAGAGTCTTGGCTCATTTTGTCCCCTCTGGCCTCAGGCACATCATCCACTCCTATCAGCTTGGCCTTGTACCGAACACCATCACCTTTGAACCTGGCCAGCAGGAACTCATCTGTTTTCTCAGAAGTGGCTAAAGCTGAAATAGAGATATGCAGAAGTACTGTCAAACAACTGAAAGACTTGAATGAGAAGCCTATAACAGAAATGATGTTAAATATGTCATCCAAAAGCTGGTTTTGTGTTAAATGTTACAATGAGATCTAAACTTTTGGAAGCTTTTAAACTACAACAGAGATGAACATTACTTGAGAATACATATGTACTTCCTCAAATATATCATTTTAGGGCAATATGTGCTTTGTGCAAATTTAACCAAATCACCAAGCTGTAAAACACATTTCACTTCTTACATTTCATAGTTTTCTTTTTATACCAGTACCAAACCAGTACTATTTCAAAAGTACAAACTGTCTAGAGTAGTGTGTTTATACTGAAACACGATACTGAGTGTTTCTACATCGAGTCGGTCTGTTTGATAACTCAACAGGGAAGAACAGGTCTTTTGAACAGGTTAGGTGCTTATTAGGCAGCCTTTGTAGTTTGTTTAAAGGTCTTCTCATGTTAGTGACTTTGATTTAACTGCTTCATGTGGTCAAGATTAATGAAGTGTGTCAAAAAAATACAAATACAAAATAAAACAAAACAAAAAGTGCCTTTATGATGATTGGCAGATCAGGGCAAAGTTTTGTGACATAAATCAATTCAGTTCCACGTAACATAAATCAAGATGTAGTTAGATGTATTCCTGGTTGTTTATCTACTGTCAAAAAAAATCGGAGGTACCTAAATTCCATTTATACGCCTGCAAAAACAAGAAATACTATATGCACAAACATATATACACTATATGGGACGCCTGATTTTTCCAGCCATATGTGGTTCTTCCCCAAATTGTTACCTTCTAATTAACACACAAGTGTATATAGGATGTTAAAGGTCAAGTGTATTTCTATAGCGCTTTTTACAATGGTCACTGTCTTAAAGCAGCTTTACAGAACTTAAGAATTAAAGTGAATTATGTGTATGTATCCCTTCGATTTTATGAGGAAGAAACCTTGAGAAGAACCAGATTTAAAAGAGAAACCCATCCCCATTTGGGTGAAATCAAGGGTGTGGTTATAAATCTTAAAACATTACAAAACTCTGGAGAGTGAGAACCACCATGAGTACTGGAGTGTGTAAGTATGAGTAATGTCCTTTCTACAGTCTTATACAGTCAACAGTCTTATAGGTCTAGTGGTAGCATTAAATTCTCCCTTCACTTAAACTCAGAGACCCTAACCTGTTTTAGCATGGCAATGCCCCTGTGTACAAAACAAACTTCATGAAGATATGGTTAACATGGGTTGGAATAGACAAATCTTGAGTGTGGATGTTGTTAAAACAGCAAATGAGGACTAAATGTGTCCTAAATGCTTGAAAAAAATCTCATGGTCAGGTGTCCACAAACTTTTGTCCGGATCTTTAACTCTAACTTTATTAAATGTAGCAGTTAAAAAAAAAGAATAATAATGCCCATGTCTAGTATAATGGTCTTATATAATCTCATAATGACAAGTTCTTTACTTGCTAACGTTCGTAATCCGCTAAGCCTTTATGATGATTGGCAGTTCAGGGCAAAGTTTTGAGATAACAATCAATTCAGTTGTCTCAAGATGTTACGAATCGCTAATGAGCAATTTGAAATCCAGCGTAGCAAAAAACCATTAGCAACATACAATTTTAAGCAGAAACTCTGGAACATCCTCTCTTGACTCCGTGCGTAACCCGTCTCTGAATATGCATAACTTTCACAATGAAAACACTGACAGAGTCTGACAGAATGGTCAGAAATCTAGAATTAGAAATATCACTAGATGTTAGCTTCTTCTATCAGACTTATCCAGCTTCCTGAGATCACTTAAACAGTTTGAATTCCTTGTATCTGACTTATCTACTTCAAGTCTATTGCTGGCCTCTGTTTATCATTTTTCATGGAACTAGTGTTATTTTCTCTCTCACTATCTGGCATTGCTTAACAGCCATATTTTTCTTTCATCTTATTTGACTTGTTTGTTTTGATGCAGGTCTATTGGCTATTCCTCGTCTCTTTCTTCAGAGCTCAGCTAATTGTGTTCGGGTTCTCCACTCGGCTGTCAGCCCGTTTAGATGGCAGGGGCGGAGAGAGGGAGTAAAAGAATGGGTACAGCCAGACAGTTTGAGAACAAACTAAGGGATGCTATTGACTTTTAAAACATTGCAGGGAGTCAACAGGCTGGAGGCTCCCCTTTATTATTACCGGGACACACAGGACAACCCCCACACCAATGAATGTGCAGGCCTCTTTCAGTTGTTTCCTCCCCTTTTAAACAGATTAGACACAAGTGCCTTTGATGACTTTGGCCAGGGTAGTAAGCTTAAGGCTTGGTAAAGTGTGACTCCAATAATTAAACCTCACTTCTACAGTTTCACTAAAATATTTAAAGTGAAAAGCGATTCTAAATAACTTTTTCACTGAATCCTATTAGTTCTGAGGAATTCCTAAAAGTTTTTTACAGAAAGCTGGAATTGTTTAATTGTCTGTAAATTTAAAGTTTCTCCTCATGTCAAATTCTGGGTACTCCAGTTTCCTCCCACCTTCTAAACACATGACTGTATGTGTATGTAAGTTTTCTATAAGTGTGTGAATGAACTGGTGTCCCATCCAAAGTATATTCTTAACTCACTCTGAATCCAAACCCTGACCAATACAAGGTACTTAACGAAAAAAGAAAGACTTAATAAACCCACATCATTGTTTTTCAATTGTGCAACATTACTGCTTCTTGTCTGCAAACACAACCTTGTTGAACATGCTGTTTACGGCGTAACCCCTGACCTCTTGAGTTCATTGTGTGCAAGGCAGCATTATTTTCAGACTAAACATTTCCCACTGTGGTCCTGATATGAGGTGTTCTGACGTTAGCAAGTGACAACCCAGCCATTTACAAATCAGCCTGCTGATAAAAGCGAGTGATACAAGCGAAACCTGAAACAGTCACATCACAGCTGCCGTATATCAGATTTGTCATCTGGTCTTCTAAAAACCAGCTCAAACTAGCAAACCTAAACGACACCTCATCAGCTGGCGTGGGCTAGTTGCACTTGCTTTTGAAAAGGAAATACATTATTGCGTGAACCGTCCTGGTGCACTTTGAAACACAAATCACTGTTAAGATCTTTAGCACGAACTGTGAGAAACACTCCGCTTGTTTTCATGCGTGTGAAAAGGAATCATAAACAGACAGGGTGGAAGGAGATTTGAACTTGCAGCTGGAAGATATTGTGAAGACAGCCTTAATGGAATCCATCATCGGTGCACTCTTGTGCTATGAGCAAGTAAGGCAAAGACAAACAATATCAATGTGCAATAGGTCCAGCTTAGCAAAAATAAATCTAAAGAAATATTGGGTTAAGGAGGCTGACAGAATCCTACACAGAGGCTTTTCATATTCTGTAGTGTTTGTGGCCTGCTTGGAATAGAAGCAGTCTAAAGAAGCAGTAACATGGTGGTGGTCAGGGAATATGTGAGTGGACCAACCAACCATTTTTTTAACAGCATTCAATTATCCATAAGTCTTCTTCTTAATTATTATCTAGTTTTAAGTAAAGAAAAAGCACGTGGGTATGGTGTTATAGAAAATACCATGAGATGTATAGTTATATCACAGCAGCTGTTCCTTCATCACGCTCTCATTTTTCAAGTCAATAGGACAACAAATGCAGCCCATCATGATTATAAGAATCTGTAGAGCTCTCAGTCATCAAGACTTTGTGTCCAATGACACTGGAGACTGAAAAAAAGTCAAATATTCGAAGATTCGATGCTTCGATAGGAGGAGCCTGATGCAAATACCAACCTCACAGTTGAATCTTTATAGAGGTGCTATGAAATGAGAATCAAACCATTTTGTTTATATGGGGGTGCTTAAAGTCTGATATCATAAAGAACTACCATTTTCCCCCTAAATAAGTTAATATACAGCCTATTCTGACAATGCTATGAATAAAAATGTGAAAAGAAAGAAGCTTTTAATAAATATTTTAAATATGCGTGAATAAATCCATTAAATCCCCCCGTGCCAGATTTAAGTTTCAACTTCCATTACCCGTGACGGACACAGGAACATCTTGCCAGCAGGGTTTTCAATATTTTTAACAAAGTCTGGGATATTCTGTTCTTTATTCTGATTCTGAGATTCTAAGATTCTGATTAAATTTTGTAAAAAAACTTTTGATTGTTTTTTGTTACTTCGATGTTGTGCTGTACATAGAGTGTGCTCACACAGGCAATTTAGCCAGTTTAATTAGATTTGCCGACATGTGAAATGCAAATCCAGTCTGCAGTGTGGCCTTTCTGCCATTATTCATTTATTGAAGGTTTATTGATAGAATATGTTTTGTACATTTCTTCTATATCTTTGTGTGATGTTCTGAACATCGTGGCTTTCAAATTGTATGTTGAATCGTTTTATACACATTGCCTTTCACTTGTTGACTGCCTTGTGCCAACACCCCCCCACCCCCCCATAACACACACGCACACATGATTCGACTATCAGTTGATTACAGGCAAGATTTGACCATTCTGATTTGGCTATGTAAATCCTTAGTCGGGGACACCCCTAATTTCCTCACAAAAAACTCCACCGTGTCAAATAATGACATGTTTTAAAAACCATTTCTGTGGCGTATTCATTATATAAGACACTGAGTAGATAAGCAAAATATGGAGTAGACATATTAGAACCTGCACATTTACATAAACCTATGATATAAACCAATCAAAATCAACAGTTTAACACTCCACTCTATACAGCAGTGTGAAGTATATTATTCAGATAATTTGAGTTTGGGAGTTCAAGTATTTGTGTATAAAATGCATCATATCTCAAAGCATGAAAGCTATATTAGGAGCAGGAAGTTCCCCAGAATATAAGTATGTAATGATCTATAATAAACACACTTGCCTTAAAATACTGTGAATACTTGGAGCATTATTGTACGGCTGTGGTATATTTGGATATACACCCAGTCAGACCTTCTGCTTTTTCCACATATGGGGGGTGAGGGGTGGGGGGTGGATGGTCGAGCGTTTCAGGAAAAAGAGAAGTCCTTTATTTGTCAGGTTGAATGGGGTTTCTGTTAAACATTACAGGTCTGTCCATTCTAATGTTCCAATATGTAAGGACATTCAACATATTTAAAAAAAAAAAGATTTATGTGACTACCTAACTATGTAAGAGTTTTTTTGCTATCCCTGAAGTTGCTTGCATTACTGGAAAACAACAGCAGACATAATAACACAGAACTGCCAGCTCCCTTGTTTGGGGAAAAGAAAAAGAGAGATTAGAAACGAAAGAGGATGGATAATGCAACACTAAACCACAATCCTAGTGAGACTCTCCATACATCAAACTGAAGAAACCTCAAATAAACCAGATGCCAAATTCACATGGCCTCCAGCCTTCAAATCATGACCACCGAACATGCAGTTAGAAGAAAACAACCTGTTCCGTAACCATATACCCTGTTGTAACCTCTGAACACCAAGCATGCTCACATACATACCCTTCTTCTTCTCTTTCTTAGATGGCGTCTTCACGGGTGCCTGCTCGGCTGGAGGCATGCCGGACTCCACCTCTGCAGACATTTTTTGAGGCCAGCCTCACGTGACGGGGGTGATCGAAAGCAGCTTTCTGTCCTTCTCCCCACTGTGTAATGTGCTCACTACAGCCTGACTCAGCAGTGGGTCATGTTCAGCAAAGCAGGAGCTGGGGAGATACGCAAGGGCAAAAGAGTGAGTGGAAGAATTCAAGTGGGAAATAAAATCAAGCTAAACACAAGATAAAAGAGTAAACTGTTTGGGGAAAACTGAAATTAAAATTTACCTGCTATGTCACAAACAAGTAAAATCTGTTGGTAAACTGACTGTATCTCTTTTACAGTAAAACCAAACACATGACAGGAAGAGACAGGTCTAATTTGCATCATCTCCAACAGTTTTTGAAAGTGCATAAACATTTAAAAACATTTAAAAACCCTGACAGGAAATGAGTAAAAGCGCATTGAAAAAATATCACGTTCACTATGATGTCCTGCAGTATCAATTATTAAAAATAAAGCAAATCATGAAATTGTAGCATATACAATCTGTATACAAATTTAGGCCGTATAAAGGCATATAAACTCCTTTTCTTTTGAAATGGTAACATTTTACTTCTGCCATTTCACACAAGAATCAGTTCTGAGAGTTCAAAACTTGGAATGTAGGGTGGTGTTGCAAAAAATGTAAAATCTTGCTGTTTATATTAAGTAATTCTAACTTCCATTGCCAAGTTGCAAACCTGTATCAGCATGACAATGCCCTTGAGCACAAAAAATGCTCTATGAAGATGTGCTTTACATGGGTTGGAGTGAAAGATCTTGAGTGGCCTGCTATAGAGCTCTAACATCAACCCACTGAACACCTGTGGGATAAATTGGAGCCCAAATCTTCACAACCATATCCAAAATAGTAGAACATCTTCCCAGAAGAGTGGAGGTTAATATAACAGCAAATTGGGACTAAATTTGGAATGGGATGTTCAAACATCACATCATGAATCTTATGGGATGGTGTCCAAAAACTTTTGTGCATTTAGTGCACCTTATCAAATAAAATATCCTCAATATTTAAAACATAGCTTTCTGTCATATAGTCATATAGTGTAGATAGACAGACAGATAGACAGATAGATAGATAGATAGATAGATAGATAGATAGATAGATAGATAGATAGATAGATAGATAGATAGATAGATAGATAGATAGATAGATAGATTACATTGGTCACATTATATAAATAATTGGCATTAATTATTTATAAACCAAATATAAACCAAAGTGGCCCTGGAGTGAAAGCTGAACAAAGATCCTGCTGCATCCTGAAATGGCAGCACTGTTGTACAATAAGAACATACTTTTCACTGTTTATCACACCGCACCTTACACTGCGCTAGCTTATCTCTCCAAACACTTTTTCGTGTTTCCTTAGTCCTAACAAAGCCATTGTTTAACAAGCGAGCACTGCGGTGGTTATAAATTCTCTCAACTTGAATACCCGTTGTGCACTCGCTTTTTTCTGCATGGAAATTGTAATAGCTTTTCTTACTATAATGTCTAAAAGAAATTTAAAAAAAGGTGCACATCGTCGTATTTGTATAAATAAAAAAAATGGATAAAGAAAGTTGGTTTTAGAACAGATAAAAGAACATATGCTGTCAATATCTTTGCCTCCGTATTCAAGCTATTACAAATGCAACCAAATATGTGGCTAAAGGAAATGGGAGCTTCCCTTGCATCTGGGATCCATAGAGCCTCCACCTTATTTAGAACATAGGCTGATTGTTTTCATGCACTTGTTTTTAATCTATGAAATCAGAGCAAGACCTTTGCACAAATATTTGAGGGTGTCTTTCTTCTGTGCCCGTGTCGAATTATTTAAAAGAACGAAATTTGAAAAGCAATGCTACAATTCTCATTAATCCCCAATTATTAAAATACTTGGAGTTTGTGACGGTGGTGTGAGTTGTGAGTAATGAGAATGAAATGTTCCGAAAAGGTTTAAGAAGCAGGATTTACAATCTAAACACGCAAGCTGTTTACGGACGAGCAAATCCCGGAAGACATCCGGTTACCAACAAACGTTCCTGAAAAATTTTCCAACATGTAAAAGGTCCTCTTTTATTATCTTACAGCCTTATTCCTTTCCTGTTCCTTTTTCAGACTGAGTGAACATAAACACTTTTCTCTGCCACCTGACATTAACACTTCCTCGTGCACACTATAATCAGCTGCACTTCACTGAGCAGCAGCCGACCCACAACCCCAGCTTTTTTTAGCAGGTAATGTATGTAAATTGAGCTGTGAGACTATAAATGGAGATCAGATTATATTATAAACAGAGCAGCTGCATTAGACACAACCACAGCTGCTTCATGCAGTACAAAAACAAAATACTTCAGTCATTATGTGGCCAATAGTTACTAACCTTTGAGAGAATCATTATTACTTAGAAATAGGACACGCCTGTTTTTGAATAAAATGCCAAAATATGAAAGAAATGTGAAGGTGATCAAAAGAATATGGCATGCTAGCAGGCAGGAAAAGCACTGGCAGAACATTTATGGGAATTCTCAGTCTGATACAAATAATCCTCTAAAGCTGTTGGCAAAGATGTTTCTTATTGAACTCTTGCTGGACGGGTGCACACCTAAATCACGGCTAAGAGCTGGTACCCGGCTGTGACCGAATTTCAGAAACACTGGATCTTGAAGCAGACCTGCACACTTAGAGTATGCACATAATCCAGAAAATAAACGAGTTTTTAATTGCAAGCATCTATGCTTTTGAACAGATAGCATGCAATTACTTAAATAACCGCTACACAATGTTTTTACCTTATTTTTTTGCCATATTAAACCTTATAATCATTAAAAGGGGGATGGAAACCCACGTTTGCATAATAGATCTTAATATACTGTTGTTAATACTAATAAGTGTGAATCACATTCATTTTAAAGCAGAATAGCCAGACCCTTTCACTTTTTAGCAGGTTAGCCCTGCCAGTTTACTTTAAACCCTAGGGTTGTGGTTAAAAAATATCACAGCAAAACAGATAAATATTGTGCTGCTCCTGGTTATCAAGAATTAAATGTGTCTCTACAAAAGCTTCAATTTTAGTTGATCTGATATCTCCTACCAGATTGCACAGAGTTTGTCGAAAACATACTGAAGGACAGATCAATTTCGACTATATGCAACCCGACTGCAGACTTACACCCGTTTATTCTAGTATTTCCTCTATTCATGACTATTCACAAGTATATTTGTTATAACTGCTGTATCGAAAAATGTATGCACCGCTTTAACTAATGAAGACTTCCAAAACAGTGTAGAAAATAGTGCCATGTTCTCACTCAGGTTAAAGAACATATTAAAACGTTAAAAAACTCAAAAATGTATATAAAAATGAACATTATACAAATTCCACCCTCTTCAACATGAATAATCTACTGCAAGAAAATAAATTAGTTTGGGAAGCTGGACAGCCAAAAAGAATGGCAACAATCCATGTTTACTGCTAACAAACTACTGCTATAAAGCAAGAATCATAAAATTCTAGACTAGATAGGATTCTTCAAAAACATCTGATAGTTTTCCTAGAAGTGACAAACTACAAAATGTACTATACTATTAGATCTATTACTGTGCTGGTGTCACTAAGGGACAGGTACAAAAAAGCTCTGCAACACCAGGGATTCCCAGGGAACATCTTAGCACACTGGCTAAAAAACAACACTTCTAGCATTGGCTCAAAGTATGTTCTTTCCTTTTGGAGGTCACTATGCCTAAAGGAACTCTTTAGAAGTCACTTGTTGATTTGACTTTCATTTAAAGCCTCTTCCCCCACCAAAACAGATGATTCCAGGACTTCCTGATCATAACTAAGCCCCAAGTCCAACATCTATATTTACACCTAGATTCTGGCCTGATATGACCTCCGGCCTCCAGGATCTTGTGCCAGAAAAGAAAGTGAACAAGAGGACCAGATTTGAAGCTATGACTCCAAGGATCCTTCCAATCAGGGAGAACAATGAGTGTACAGTAAACAGCAGCTTTTCTCTTCCCTGGCTCTATGCCTTTCTCTTCACACAGGCTGCGCAGATCCCTAAATACACACATCAAGGGAAAAAAAAGCTGGAAGCTGAGATGCATCCACCTCAGCACTGTGCCAGGAATGTTTCACAGAGGACAAGTCTCCAAACAAAAACCATCTCCATGGGTGTAGATTTAGCAGTTACCCCAAACAAGACTGCAAAGGTTACAGAAAGTTCTGATACTGCATTTATTTGATTCGCCAAAGACTGTACCTTCAAATTAAACTGTTAGCTTGTTAGCACGAGTCACTGGTTTTTTTAGGACATTTGGAAAATGCATAACGGTAAAAAACATGCTGAGATTACTGCAAGATTCAGAGTGAAAAAAAAAAAAACTTTTACCAGCTGATAACTTCTAGTGTAGACGGGAAAACAGCATGTCATTTGTGGAACTAGAGTAAATGTAATTCTTGATCCATAGTTTTGACCAATAAATCTATTATCCTGGTTTTTACTAAAGGCAACAAGAATATGCTTTTACCAATGCAAATACGTAAACTATAAAATGTGCTTGTGAATGTGTTAATATTTCAGAATTCGAACTGAATAGATCACTAAGTAGCAGCTCAGTAAAAAACTGCTCCAGGTTAAAAGGAGCACTGTCTAATGCTGTGAAAACCCAAAAATTACAACTGTTTCCAGTCAGCAATTAGTCAAATCTTACTGAGTGTCTACAGGCAGGTAAATGAGAAAATAAGGAAATAAGGATTCATGATTTCCACAGTGCATTTTCTGGAGAGTTGCCATGACTCCCACAATCTCCTTAGACAGGTACAGACATCGCTGTTCTACTTTGTTCTGTTGTTCTGTTACACACAATCCATCACCAGAGATACATAAACAAAATGGAGAGAATGCATACACATACAAATAGGTTTAAATGGATATTTCTGTTCAGTTTACCAGTCACAAGTTTGCATAAAACGAGTTGGTCTTTTGAGCGCACACAAACTGTCAGGCATGTAAATATTCACGAAAAGAATTAAGCCGGAAGCAACATGCATCCTCACGATCCAGTCCAAGGTAAAAGAGATTGTTGATCAATTGTATAACAAGAAATGGTTTCTGATTAGAATTGCAGATTATATATAATTTACAAGACTCACACACTGTAAACATACACAGAGCAACACCTTTACTAAATGACTATAGTGAAATGTTATCATATTTCATGGAATGCAATGTAATAATGGCCAAATACACCAAAGTGCTGGTTTGGTAGAACTTGTTCATTCCACTCTATCCTGTCCATTTGTGGAAAAGACCACCACAAGAGTGCTCATACCAGTGCAATACACAACACAATATCAAGTCTGGCTGAGAATAGCACTCTTATCTTATCTTATCTTTTTTATCTTATCTTATCTTATCTTATCTAACTTAGTGGTGGTACTATGGTGAACACCTTCCACTAATAAATGGAGTAGAGACAGACTGGCAAATTGTTCATTTCAACAGATAACCTACAGTCATACAGCAAATGTATAGCTGTGCACATATATGAGAGGTGCATATAATAGCTGCAATTTGATATGCTCATTCAATAGAAACAAGATAAACATACCTTCTCATTACATTGACGTCTAATGGTGCTTAGAATAATTTCCCAAACAACTGAGAATAAGCACTGTAATTACAATCAACCTAAAGCAGTGGTTAAAATAAATATCCTGAACTTATATGGTTTTTAGACACAATAAAAATGATCTCAGTCCCAATCCTTGGGAGAGGGACAGTGTATTTTCCCAGAGTAAGTAGAGACTTTAAGTTAAGTAAGGGTGAGCAGTGAACAGGTATACCATAACAGTTATAATCTGTCACATTGTGTGGTCTTAAAAGTCAGTGGTGTTTTGAGTATAAAACACAACCAAACACCAAACAATGGGCAATGTCAGTTTTCCTCAAGGACATCTGCAAAATGTCCTTGTTAACTTGTAGTGAGAAAATCAGCGATCCTTTTCAATTATAGTATATACGCTTTTAACAGTGTTATAATTAACTCTGGAATGAAACTGTTTGTGAAAACTCCTGACAAATCTGATCTGAGTGGGATCCAAACTTCCTTGACTATCCCAGCCTCATCAAATGGCTTTGAGATGATTAAGGAGTAAACTAAGCAGCCCAGACCTTTATACCATGGCTTTTCATACAAATTGAATCATTACAAATTTGCATGCCCTGGAACGTTTAGTTAACTTAACACCAAAATTACATTATCGTCAAGAAACGTTACTGAACTTACTCAAAATATTATTCAAATTGAGCAGACCTGTATACATCTAACTATCAAGTTCAATTGAAATGAAAGTCAAACATCATCGTCTACTACAGATTTCAAATGAAGAAAACAAATGTTTTCACATCTGGTCTGAACTTCTTTTCTCTTTTTTTTTCCTACCATAGAGCAATGCAGAGTTTTAAGTGATTGTCCAGATTTCCATTCTTTCTTTACAAGAGGGGGAAAGTGGGACACAAACAAATAGGCAGTGCAAAGGTCATTTGCCTCAGCATGTGGCCACCCCACTGAAAAACTGCTCTTCACGTAAAAGAGATACTGTGACTTCTCTAGTGAATTGTACATGTTGCCCATGAAATACAACAATGCAGTTGTTTTTTTTTACCCATTAACAAAGAGAACGGCAAATAAGCAAATTCCAAATAAGAAAAGCTTCCAAAGTTTATTGCTCTTAATGGGACCTCACATTACTTTCTTTGTCCTCCCTGAACTTTCTCTGCCGAAATTTATTTTCCTTCTACTCAGAGGTGGATAGCCTTGAAGAAGAAATGCTTCAGAGAACGGCGAACTGAAGGAATGACTCAAGGAGGGACCTTAACTTGAGCGCCAACATCTGCTTCCAATAAAACTGCACGCATTGTACCAAAAGAGAAAAAAAATCTTGCTCTGACTCATACTTAAACATTGCTAACCCTCTCCACCAAAATGCTATTTCACTTCTTACAACACAGTTTAACACACTTTCTGTAAGATTCAATCTTGATCTCAAAGAAAATGATCAATGATCCTTGACATTTCTAGTTATGTCTGAAAAATCTTTACAACATTTACACATACGGTAGGCTCAAATAAAACATACAGTGAGTCTACAGTGGTATTTCCTTCATTAGATGGAAGCCTGAGGTAGTGGGCAAAAGAGGAGAGAAAGAGAGTCATGTCATAATTACGGTTATTTCTAGGCCTCCCTGACATTTTTTTTTCAGCCTTCCTATCCGCTCTTCCTGTCATCTCTCGTTTCTTTTTCGTTCTACTTCTCCACATCCTGAACTGCTATAAAGGTCCACACACACACACACATTCCTTAATACTTAGATCATTTCTTCATTTCAGGGAAATGGTGTTTGTACACAATGTTCTCCTAAAATAAACAGCAGAAGAAAACATTGGTCATATTCTGTAACAGTTGGTGGTGATTTATTCTGCACTGACTGAACTACATGTCTTTTGGAACCCAAAAAGACGTTATACATCGAAAGAGAACCAGAAAACGACCATTGATCCAATCGGTATTTTATTGATCAATGATTTAAACCATCTTCTTAGTTATTTCTTTAAGAAACACTGAGGATTGATGCTAAACCAACTGGATGAATGAATACATTCCCAAGCCTGTTATGTATGACTATTAAAATGCTAAATCATTTATAAAGCAAATTTCTGTTTGTTTGTTTGTTTGTTTGTTTGTAGATAAAAGCTAGAAATGGTCAGTGGGGTTTAAGCCCAGACTACATTTGATCACATCTCAGGCTACATTTTAATGAAGCCTTATAGAGAATAAAACACAGTCCTCATGCAGGCGCGTCGTGACGCGCAATAACAGCAAAATACACGAAGGTCAAAATGTGGAGAAAGAAAGCAAAACAGTTTCTGGGCAAAACAGACCGATTCGGTTTGGTGTGTCATATCTAAATAACGCGTTACAGACGGACACGCTGGATAGAGAGGACTGTTCAAGGCTGTGCTATTGGTCAGATATGTGGCTTTCGTCCTATTAGGTTGCATAGTAACTACATTTGTAGCATAATATTAACCCCAGGTTGCAAATATGCAGTTCGGATACACACCATACAATGAAACAAAGAATCATTTATTTATACTAAAGGTGCCTTTTTTCAGGCGTGATTTACTGGATATGAATATAACAGGTAGACTAAAATTAGTATTTTGTCATGAAAATCGTCCAGATTTTTTTTTTATTTTAGACAAATGATTGTACTCACCGATGGGTTTTTAATCAGCAGGGTTTGGATCATGCATAGTTTGCGCCCGAGGACCGGATGGCGGTGTTCTGGAGAACCTACAGTGCAGTCGGTCCGCCGTGTAGCCGGGCTTTTACATGAAATGAGATGTTGATGAGATGTTGATGAAATGAGATGAAGTGAGATGAGATGAGATGTGGTAGTCAGATGTTAGCGGCTCTGCTCAGGAATGCGCTGTGATGTTGCTGCAGCAGCGGCTTGAGACGCAGTAACTCCCCCACAGAGTGCCGCCTTTAGCACGGCTTCCAGTTAACTCTGTAAAGGCCGGAACGCGCGCGCGCATACACACTCGCGCGCACACACACACACACACAGACGCACGCACATACAGTACACGCACACACACACTGGGCACACACACACACTGGACTGAGGTAACGACCTAAAGCTCCGTAACAGTTTAAAGACAGTTAGCGAGTCATTCAGACAAGACAGGTAGACAGGAGGACAGAAAGACAGGTGGGCAGGCAGAAAGGCATACAAAAAGACAGATTGGCAGACAGACAGATGGGAAGTCAGAAAGACAGTCTGACAGACAGGCAGGAAGACAGACAGGCAGGAGGATCACAGACAGGTAGGAGGAACACAGACAGGCTGGCAGGCAGAAAGACAGACAGGCTGGCAGGCAGGAAGACAGACTGGCAGGAGGAGCACAGACAGTCTGGCAGGCAGGAGAAACACAGACAGGCTGGCAGGCAGAAAGATGGGCAGGAGGAACACAGACAGGCTGGCAAGCAGGAAGACAGACAGGCAGGAGGAACACAGACAGGCTGGCAGGCAGAAAGACAGACAGAGAGGAGGAACACAGACCGACAGACAGACAGACAGACAGACAGACAGAAGAAACACAGGCTGGCAGGCAGGAAGACAAACAGGCAGAAGGAACACAGACAGGCTGGCAGGCAGAAAGACAGGCAGGAGGAACACAGACAGGCTGGCGAGCAGGCAGACAGACAGGTTGGCAGGCAGGAAGACAGACAGGCAGGAGGAACACAGACAGGCTGGCAGGCAGAAAGACAGACAGACAGGAGGAACACATACAGACAGACAGACAGACAGACAGACATTCAGACAGAAATTCAGACAGACAGACAGACTGGCAAACAGGAGAAATACAGGCTGGCAGGCAGGAAGACAAACAGGCAGGAGGAACACAGACAGTCAGGCAGGAGGAACACAGACAGGCTGGCAGGCAGAAAGACAGACAGACAGGCAGGAGGAACACAGGCAGACAGGTTGGAAGAAAGACAGACAGACAGGAGGAACACAGACAGTCAGGCAGGAGGAACACAGACAGGCTGGCAGGCAGAAAGACAGACAGACAGGAGGAACACAGACAGACAGAGAGGAGGAACACAGACCGACAGACAGACAGACAGACAGACAGAAGAAACATAGGCTGGCAGGCAGGAAGACAAACAGGCAGAAGGAACACAGACAGGCTGGCAGGCAGAAAGACAGGCAGGAGGAACACAGACAGGCTGGCGAGCAGGCAGACAGACAGGTTGGCAGGCAGGAAGACAGACAGACAGGAGGAACACAGACAGGCTGGCAGGCAGGCAGAAAGACAGACAGACAGGAGGAACACATACAGACAGACAGACAGACAGACAGACAGACAGACAGACAGACAGACAGACAGACAAACAGGAGAAATACAGGCTGGCAGGCAGGAAGACAAACAGGCAGGAGGAACACAGACAGTCATGCAGGAGGAACACAGACAGGCTGGCAGGTAGAAAGACAGACAGACAGGAGGAACACAGACAGACAGGCAGGAGAAACACAGACAGACAGGCTGGAAGAACACAGACAGGCCAGCAGGCAGGAAGACAGGTAGGCAAGAAGACAGACAGGTAAAGAGACAGGCAGGCAGACTGGCTAAAAGACAGACAGTCAGGAAGACACACAAGCATAAAGAGAGAATTATAATTAAGTTATAATAAAGATTTAAATAATTAAGGTCTTATAACAACTATAAGAAAATGCAAACTTGCTTAACAGTCTTTTGCATATGTTTTAGAATAAACGAATTAAAATATCTATATATATTGCTTAGCACAACAGTATGCAATGACAGGCTACATTAGCTTATGTAATACACTTTATATCCTGTATATAGGTAGTTTTTTTTTCTAGTTAATTAATTTTGTGTTATCTTGTGTTCATTTATGTTGTGTTATTTAGCCCTTTGATCCTGGAGGAATGTTGTTTAGTTTTCACAGCGCACTTTCTGCATATGATTAAAATGATGATAAAGCCACTTGATTTTACTTCAGTTATTAACTGTGTTAATTTGTGATTGAATTTAAATAAAATTAATAAATTAATAAATTGCTGGTTTATGGTTATAGCTCTGGGACATTGTGCTTTGACAGAATGTAGTTCTCTGTCTCTCACTGCAGCTGCTAGACATGTTTTCCTTATGCTGATGTCACTGCTGACTGTCAACAAAACAACATGCACATTGTATATAAAACTTGTTTTTGGTTACTTTTGCCTCGGTTACTCTTGGCCAGTCACAGTGCAATGACAGATTTCTCCAACTTTTCTCCAAGCAGAAAGACTCTATCTAACAAAAGCAAAAAGGATGAGATTTCACAAAACATTTTGTTATTGTATAGTCCCCAAAGGCGTTCCTTACTTACACAGATACACCCTGAATATCTTAGGAATGCCTACTCTGAGGAATATCTTACTCATTAAATTGTGTGGAAAGCCACATGTTTATGTGACAAGAAAGGAAAAGAAGAGGAAATGGATGTTACACTAACCCTAAAATGATACACTGCTTCCTGCTCATGTGTCGTTACATTTCGCTGACACTGAAGTGGAGTCTGTTTAACCTGTGAGAGTGACAAATTTGCAATAATCCCACAATGAAAAAAAAATATATATAAATAGATAATAGGTAAAAAATATATTTAATGGATATAAGGAAAATAGAATATACTGTATATATTATAGTTTCCTGTATATGGTAAGTATGGTAAGTAACATAACATGCAGTACATTAGTAATTTTTGAATGTGAATGTGTCCTTGATCTTGCTTTACTAAAGCTTGTTATGGGAGATAGAACATCAAGTTCTTTATTTGCAATGGTTTTAAGGTTAAGGTATATTCATGTTTTCCAATAATTCAGCTAATTGCAATCTTTATCAACTCTATAACACAGTTACAGTACCAATAAAACTATTGTCTACTTGGGATGTCAAACAGCAACTTGTAGCTTTTCCTCTCCCTTCACCTACATTGCAGGTTAATGATATATAAGGAATATCTGTATCTGTTTTTCTGAGATTCTAAGAAATGTTATCATATTTGCTCTAAGCAATTTCCCTATTTTTAACCTATTCTGGTTGTGGGATCACTACACACACACACACACACACACACACACACACACACACACACACACACACACACACACACACACACACACACACACACACACACACACACACATACAGCTTGGAGAACATCAATTGAAATCATTGTGAGTGTTTTTCTTTCACATGTTATTCTGTTAAGAATGTTTTACCAGACTTTTTCCAAAGAAATACAACACGAGATCTCTCTCTCTCAACAATACTACAGGGTCGAGCTTTGGAGGTTGATTGCTTGTGTTCATCTCCCACTTTGACTGTTTGACCAGTAGCTCTGAGTCATACACTGATCTCAAGTTATTTTTTTTTGTCTAAGTATATTTCTAACATAAAAAAAGAAGAAGAGGAGAGGAAGAGCAGGCAAGGAAACATCAGAGCAGTGGAAAATCTATGAACGATTTCAGGCGTTCTATCTGTGAGCGACTTTCATGGCTTCCTGAAAAGTGGTTCATTCTTCTGAAGCATCCAGAGGTTATGGGTCACATGATTTCACCTCATCTTTCGCCCTCGATCTTCACTCACAAGAACCTCTTTAATAGGAAGGGCTTCATTGATAAAGCCTACATTCATTGTGGGGTCGTAGTCTGATGAATTTTCGAAATGTAGATATTCAGTCTGTTCTTTGTGCTTACAGTGGTCTAGCACTGATGTGCTTTTGTGGCTGAATTGCATTAGACTAAATGTTTGGGGTTACGAAGGAGGCATGATATCAACGGCATTTGCATTACAGTGAGTCTTAGTGCCCTCCTGTAACAGAAAATGCAACTCCTTCTGTGTCAGCACTGTAAAAATTGTCACTGTTCTTTAAAAGGATAGTGGAACTGACAGGCCTTGTGGAACATTTTGGGCTTGAGACTGAGAAATCTCAGCAAAATGGCCTCAATTTATATGTTTTAATCATGAAAGATGACCCAGACCTGCATATGATTGATGAAAAAAAAATATATTAACTATTAGTCCTTGTTCTATATTTTAAAGAATGAAACTAAAGCAACCACACATGGGTGATAACCTTTTTCCTGTGTTCTGTTGAGGACTGTATTAAAAGGTCAGCAAACTGTGAAGACCGACTGCTTACATCATATCCTCTTCTTCACAATTCTGTTGTCACTCGAGCTGACTAGAATTGCACAATGAAAGTCTGAGGAACACCCCCCCACACACACATACACACACACACACACACACACACACACACACACACACACACACACACACACACACACTTTCTCTCTCCCCCTCAGTAAATGGGAGTTGCTCCCCCAGCAGATCCTTTTCTGAAACTCTGCTTGCTGACTCGTCTCTTTGTAGTTCTCCTGGTGGTGTTTTTCACATCCATCCAGCACAGATGTTCTCTCCCTGTAGTCTTGGAAAGAACTAAAAAAACAAATATTTCCCATAACTCGTGAAACATTTTGTTCCATTCTAATGGGTTATTGTAATCATTACAAGAATTAAGTATTTCACAAAACTAATGGTTCTGAGTGATTGCTACACTATATGAATGTAGACTTTGGTATTAAATAGTAGTAAATATATTGTCATTTATTTAGATTTGTCAATCGTTTTTTGAAATACTGTTCAGGTTACTAAACAGTATATGCTTTTAAAATGATTTAAAATGCAAGCATTTTCTGTATAATTTCCTCCTGTGTTTGTGTGTGTTTGTCTGCTTTTTCGTATTAATGTTTACTATAAGGTACCATTTGTTTCCTTTTACTATGAAGGAAAAGTTGTGGCAGCTCTGACTTGACACTGATTTTAATATTTAATGTTACGATAGTAACTGCCGGTCAGAGCACTGTTCAACAGTGAAAATGTCGAGCTTGCAATTCATCTATAGTTCATGGAGAAGTGAGGACTCACAGAGACACAATGTACTCCAGGTTCCTGCCATCCCGCCGTCATTTCCTGTGGCTTTGCTAATTCATCAACACAAAAAAAATGATTATTCAAATGAATTCAGTGGTTTTCATGAAACTTTCTGTAATCTTACAGAATTGTGAGCTGCCCTGGTTTCCAACAGGGATCAAATCCAAATACCTAAACTATTTTCACACTCAGCTTGTTTTAATTTTAAATAGACTCTGTGCTATTTCCCCTCTATAAGTCAATAGGCCATATGTGAAAGCTTCAAATGAACTCAGAACCCCATAGGCTGGTCCATCTCGGAAGGTGGTCTGAGAATGGTTTGTTTCAAGTCTGCCTTGTGGTTTCGTATGTTGACGCATTGTAAATGCAAAGCACGCCCAGCACACATCTCAAAAGTAGCTGCTTTTTAAAGCCATTTGAACCCCACATGTTTTCTTCTACATTGTTCAGGTCATGTTACATAACAGTTGAGCTTGGAAATGTAAAACTTGGAGTTATGTGGTTAAAGGGGGATATGGTGGCTCTCGTTTCAAAATGTTAGAACAATTTTCTAAAAAACACAAATGGTCGAGGGGGTTCAACATGATACACAAAGCTGAAACAACATGGTTATTCAAAAATGTTATTCTGCCTTTCTTATTGTGTAAGTTTATTATGAACTACATGGCAGCCTTCCTGCGCCAGATGAAATTATGTATAAATGCAAGTGGTTATTGGGTTCAGTCCGAAGAAAACAAGTGAGAATGAGAAGTGGAATGAGAGCTCATGCGAGGTAAAAAGAAACAACAAGTAAGCTGAGACCAGGGCCAAGACCAAGGCAGGGCCAAGACCAAAGCAAATTTTGAATGCAAAGAGAACCAAAATCTCTTTTACTCAGGTACATTTTCTGATCCACCATTAAAGGACTAAATTCAGTTCTTTTAAAAAAGCACACTTTTTGATGGCCTTATTAGTTTCCCCCCACTTTTGTGTTGATTGGTAATTTAATTTTGCAGTCACTGTTTTGTTAAAAAGGCTTATTTACAGCTAACTTGTACCCTCCTGGCACAGTCAACCAGCTAAAATATCTTTGTAGCCCAAAAAAATGAATGAATCAGCATTATATTTCACACTAGATTTGGAGACTTTTTACTGTATACATACTGTATTTCTAAACATTCAAAAGCTAAGAAGTTCAGGTATGCTTTCACATGACTACAACACACGATTCCAAATTCTAGCTTCAGTGGTACCTGGTAATGTTTGGTGAAGGGCTTCCTTTATTTAACCACTACAAACAGGTAACTGTTGTGAAGGTGGTTTTGAAAATTGACACCCCAAGTGCCAACTGAAGTCAGTATGAATATGTGCAATACCTGACAAATGTTTGTGTTCTATATTCTAATTTTGATCTTTATTGCATTTAATAATGCTTTTTTAATAGCTCTACTGCATGAGGTCTATCTTTCTCCTTTACGCTAAACGTTGTTTATTTTAAATATGAGTTCAAATGGTCTTATAAGAATAGAAAAGGTAGAAAAGGTAAATACTTCCTTCAGCTTTCTTCAGTTTGAGTTGAAGAATCAAATGAGTGAATGTATATTTGATTTGCATCATTTGACAGTTTTGTGATGTAAAAATACAACAATTAAGTCATGAAAAGGATCTTGTCATAGTGAATAAGATTTTAGGAAAGTAATGCTGCCTTTAAAATTTTACTTGTTCAAGATATTTAACAGTTTATACTTACGCCAACAGTTAAATGTTTTGTCAGTTAAAAGTAGTTTCTGGCATTTTAACAGTGCATGCCAAACACACTCTTCCATTTTGCATGACCTCTTCTGCTAAAGCCACCATCCAAATGGACAACAAACAAACCGGAGTTTGTGCCAAGAAGCTGAGGAATGCTTCAGACTTCACATCTCATTCTCTTTTAACAAACACAACAACAAACACACCAAAGCCTTAATGTTCTCTTGTCCATCCTCATGTTGACCGAGGGGCTCTCCCACTGTGCACGCGATTAAGAAACTGAAGATCCTCAGACTTACTCTCTATTTTCTTTTTCCTGTTGGAAAAAGGAAACCAATAGCCTTTTTTCCCTGAAGTGTGGGTCAAAGTCCTGGCTTACGAAGCGAGCACAAATAACCCTAAGCACATGGTAGTGTGCGAGTCTCACCAAAACAAAAAACAATGCCACCTTAGCACGACCAAAGTACCTTTTTTAACACTCAGCCAGCGGCTTTATTAGTGTATTAGGTGGGAAAGTCTGGCATGTTGCCCAGCACATAACAGAGGCGACCTTGTTGCATACTAAACGAGGTGTACCATGGTGCTCGGTTGCTTTTGCCGAATCAAGCAAAGCATTTCTGTGTTTTTGTGTCGGGGGAAAATCAGCTTAAAGCCTCACATATGGAACTTGTTACTGTCCTTGGAGATGAAGCGGCCAAGGCCAAGACAAATGCTGTAACGAGGAGCACGCACATCAACCCATGCAGTGATATAAAATGACCCCCTGTAATATTAGACAACAATGTTGACTCTGCAGAGGGGTCTGTGGTAGGAAGGTAGAAACATGGCATACATTTAAAAGTGTACTTACACGAGATTGAAATCTTCACAAGAACTAAATGAGCAGCAAGAATTCGCAGGATCAGTTCCCATTCACTCACAGTTACACACAGCCTTACTCACGGTTACTCAAACATGTGCTTACATAAACAAAAATTATGTAAGCTTTCCTTGATTTCTCTTTTCAGTCTTACCTTTAGATCACAATTTCTAAACAAATATGTATATATTAATCCAGAGCATACAAACCTTATTTCTGACTTTGTATCTTTGTATCTTGATTTCATCAATAAAGAATATATACTCTATCAGCTTGACATAAAATGTGCCTTCAGTACAGTTCTTCATTATTCATTTAGTCTGGGTGTCTCTGCCAGCATTGTTTAGCTAGTGTGAAAATTATATAACACGCACACGGTGATCTATGCTGGACTAACCAAACGTGTAATCACAGTGCTTTTAATTCAGGAAATGTTACCAGCCACCCACACATTTTAGGCTATTAAATTGTGTGTGGATGGATTAGTGTCAAAGCCTTTTTCAGGACAGCTTGGCAATAATAGGCCTTATTCATACTCTAAAGGATTGGGTTTATCACGCATCTGGTGGTCAGTCTGATTATATGTTTAAAGGGTTCCCATTGTATATTACTTTAAAGAAATCTTCTTCATTCAGAAGAACTTAGACTAAGCTTGCTACAGTATAATGTAGATGATTTTTTTAGATATAGTTACTGAAACAGAAAAGTGTCTGCACTCAAAACGTGTTAAAGGTGCAATAGATGATTTAGTACAGATAAGCGAGTAAATATGCAGAATGTTATCAACAATGCGTGTTTAAACAATGTTTTAAATGGCTATAAAAACCAATTTGCAAAACTGTGGTCCATGTCAGACGGCTTGTCTTTCTTTGCATGTGCATCCTCACAGTTTTTTTGTAGACACTCAGTAACACCTCATTCACTCTGCCTCCATCTCAGTCTGTTCGGAAAGAAAAACTAAATCCATTTGGCCCAGAACAGGCAGGTGTTCTTTTACAATAAACAACAAGAAATATATTTGGGAAAAAACTTTATTACAAGGAATATAGTAAAGCTAGAAAACAATCCTGGCTAAGTTTTATTTACATGGTTAGGAATGGGAGGTGGAATTCGAGGTGCAAAATAACATATTTTTGTATTTCATCTGCTTCAACACCAGAGCTCCAGTCATGGGTCATTTTGACTGATTCACATTTAAATGAAATATTTTTAATGCTATATTTGAATATATCCATGTATAAATACCCATGTATAAATGTATTAATATGTATATATATATATATATATATATATATATATATATATATATATATAATAGTTGTACAATCTCATACAGTTGCATAAAAATTTCAGATTGATTTTACTGTCTGTAGAACAAAATGAGAATATAAGAGCTCCTGAGAATCTTTCAATCCTACAAATATTTTTCTCTATCAGAAGCAGCTGCTTTTCTGTCCATTTTATTGCACGTTGTACACTGAAAAAATGAAATAAAGTGATGTGGGTAGAGTATAAAAAGAGAAATAAAAATAGAGAACTGAAAATCATAAATTTGAGGGGCAAAAAAAAAAAATTGTTTAATGTCTGTAATGTCCGGGAGAGATACAGGAATTAGTTTTTCAATGCATTTTATTGAAAGAATGTTGGACAATTCATTCCAAGGATACATTACAGCACATGAGTCACTGAAAAGCATCTGATCTCCAGTAAAACATGCTACTGACTCTGCCAATTGAGCCACGTCATGAGTTTCTGTTCCTCTGACTAACCTTGAGGTTGCACCATAACCCTTCTGTTTGCTTAATTTCAGGAAAAATCTATAATTTAAATGTCATCACTTCTATTTCCAAAGTAAGTTTGCTGGATGTAATTTATTTTGCTCAGTCAAAAACATTTAAATAGGATGTAGTATAACATTTTCTCTTAACAGTTCATCACTGGTATCTAGTGCATAAAAAGAAAGAAGGGACTTTAAATGTAAATGAAATACATATAGAAAGGCTGAGCAAAATAAGAAGGAATAAAAGAGACCAGTTTAACTTTAAAGGTTAAAGAGACACCTAGTTAGAGTAAAGCTCTGCAATATGCAATTATCATTAATTATGCAGCATACTTGGCCTGCATTTTGATTATTCACTCACATTTTTGAGAACATCACATAAATGCTGGGTATAACCTGCTTTGCTCTCAGAACGGCCAAATAAAAGAAATCCATGAATAACATGCATGCTGCTTTTGTATAAAGTGCATGGTGCATGTTTTTGGCTGATCGGAGTGAAACTACTGCCATTGTAGCCTATCGTCTTTAAGATTAGACGTTTGACAGTTAGGGTTGCCAACCGCCCCGTATTTAAGACATAAAAGCAGCTTTCCGTATTAAACCCATACGGAATGCAGTTTGTCCCATATAATCTACATGTATACTGTAGAACATGTAGAACTGTATATAGACTCAATGTACAGTTAATATGGTGATGTGAGTTGTGTGTGTGTGTGTGTGTGTGTGTGTGTGTGTGTGTGTGTGTGTGTGTGTGTCTGTTTGTGCATGAGATCTCTCTGTCATTGGGTGTTGCTACGTTACCTGGGTGCTATCTATTTTAACTAGTGAAAAAAGAAAGAAAAAAGAAAAAAACATTACAGAAATATAAATCAGAATGGGAGATGGAGAACATGTGGCTTGGAGAAGTCCAGGGAAATATGTACATGGCAAATTGTAAATGATGAAGGAGAGATTTTTCTGTAAGCCATATGGTGGTTTTTGCGACGTCAAACAACAAGCGTCCACGGAGACCCATCGACCGAACGACCAACAGCAAAGAACCCACAGTGCAATTTCTATTTTTTTTTTATTGTCACTTGCCAAAACATCTCCAGAGTCTGATATGGGAGGCTACTGTTTTAAAAGCCAGAATTGATTATAAGATGTATTTTTGTATGTATGTTTGTTTGTATGTTCATACAAAATAATACATTTAATTATTGTCTATTCAACATATTGTCAACATAAAGTATATGCTTTATGATGAGATTTTGCCTATTTACATTTAAAATATAAAAATAAAATTATTTCATTATTGTTCAGTCAGGTGATGGGCTTACACATACAGGCAGTTGCCCTGTATTATACAGTTGTTAAAGAATGAAAACACTTTAAAATTAAAATGACAGCTTGCATTTAATCTGTTTCTCTTTGTTGCAGTCACAATTTTATGGTGGTACAATTTGCTCATACAGGTGGTTCATCTGTAAGGTGTGTGACATTTTATTATGACAGTAGAATTCTTTTTAGAATAAAATTGTACATAGGTTAACACAAAAAAAAGTGTTGATATCGGAGATTTATTTAAGCAAAAAAACAGACTTTTTATTTTGAGTGTTCCTTTTAATGTCGCTTATTTTCCTATAAATAATAAAGTTTGTCCCTTATTTTCCTTGCTGAAGTTGGCAACCCTAGCTACAATTGTAAAGATTATCTGAGTTAGTGTTGCCTTGCTTTCAGCATGCACATTCTCCTCACTGCCATTCTCCCCAGAACTCTGACTTCATGTGCCTGCCAGTAGCTAAATGTGTTTTTATGTTCCACAGATTGATGTGCATGAAAATCTTCATGAGATCATCTGTTTCTGAAATATTAAATGTAGCCTGTATGGCACCAGCAACCACGACACAGCAAAGTCACTGAAACAATTGCATGGTGAGTGTACTTGCACTGAACTTACAGTATACTGGTGAGGTGAAAAAGAGCACAAATGTGAAAGAATTGCAAATATGAAGCTGGATTTTGTTGAAATTTATTTTGAAAACGGGTGAAGTTTTATCCCTGCCTCCCCTTCATTTTTTTCATATGAATTGTGTCAGATTGTGCAAAATTATAAATAGAGTCCCACCCAAATATTTGTTCATAATACAGTAGATGTAGAAAGCTAGGCCTATGGTATTTTGTATCTTTTGCAAAAGGGCTTGGTTAAGCATATAATATATCACTCCACATCTGCAGATGTTTAGGGGATGGAATGGGAAGTGAGGATGTTGACAATGTCCTTTGTGAACTCCCGTTAGTGCTGGTTCATCAACTCTGCCTACACATTTTTCCAGAAAGGAAGGCTATCTTATAGATCTCCTTAGTGGGCATTTCACAGTTTCCTCTCATTTTTTCTTTGGTGCAGCTTTAATGAACCCTCTTTTTTAGTGAAAGATATCTTGGTATTCATGTCACATTTTTTGTCTTTCTTCTTTTGCTGAAATTATATATATAATTTGTGTAGTGTAATTGCAAAGAAGATTTAGAATATTTATAGTGAAGAAAAAGATAATGGATGCAAGGCAGAAATATGTTGACATATCTGGGAGGTATACACAGAAAAGTATGTATACATATATGAATATATGAATACATAAGAGAAATCAAATCAAATACTCAAAAACTGCAAAAAGCCCAAATAAAACAAGTGAACTATTAACATAGATTATCATTCTATTAATAAGCCATGGAAGAAAAATATCATTTACCCTTTGAGCTGCCAATGATCCTTTGACTTAACAGCAAACATGTCTTTGAGGGAAAGCAATCACAATAGACTTTACTGCCTCAGCATGGACCACCAGAACTAAGTGCAGTGCAAAACTTAAACAGTCAGTATAATTCTTCAACTTTTTTTTTTTTTTTATGTGGCCTAGGTTCAGATGATAATATGCAGTTTTATAGATGCTACTCACATGAAAATGACTTAAAAAAGTTAACCAGGAAGCATTCAGGTTTTACTGAATTCTCATTCAGGTAAAATCAAGGCTTTGCTTGACTCAGAAGCAGCTAAAACAGGAAAGAACCAATCTGTTTGGAATTGACCATGTTTTTAAGTTTGACCAGGTTATTCCATCAATGGATTTTTTCTTCCCTGATGGCACGGGCATATTCCAAGATGACAATGCCAGGATACATCGGGCTGAAATTGTAAAAGAGTGGTTTAGGGAGCATGCCAGACACAGGATCAGCCTGCCAGACACGGGATCAGTTTCTTTCCCCAGGCAATCACCCTCATTAATAACTAACCATAATTATATTCCCTGCTTCATATCTATAAGTACTGCATTATCAGAACTGTCAATCATCACATTATCCGTATATGTATCACACACTATTGCTGCTGTATATTGTACAAAGTTCTAAAGTAACTCTTTATCATACCTGACGCACAATACTGTTATTTGCACTACCATGCTCTGTCACACTTTATGTACATCACTGATATGTCATATACTCTGTATCCCTATTTAATACTCATACTGTCTATTTTGTCTCACATTGTCTTTATTGTCTTGTATAGCCTGTTTTGTTTTGTCTTGTCTGTTTTGTCTTGTATAGTACAAGCTGAATGTGTTGTGTTATTTATGTCTGTCCTTTTGAGAGTCACAAACAGCTGGAACCAAATTCCTTCTGTGTGTCAACACGCTTAGCCAATAAACCTGATTCTCATTTTGATGACACATCATTTTCACACATGGATTGGCCACCACAGAGGTTTGGACATTTGCAGAGGAGGGACATGGGGTAGGAGAATGCTGAGGATGGAGCCGCCAGGAAGGAGAAAAAGAGAAAGACTAAGAAGGCGGTTTATGGATGTGGTGAGGGAAGACATGCAGGTAGTTGCTTTGAAAGAGGCAGATGTAGAGGACAGGGGGTGTATGGAGACCACAGAGTTAAAAAACTTAACCCCACTGGGAATCTTTGGGATATGCTGGGGAGACTGTGCAGGGGTCTGACTCTCCCATCATCAGTACAAGATCTTGGTGAAAAATTACTGCAACTCTGGATGGGAATAGATGTTGTGACTATGCAGAAGCTTTTTGGAAAGATGCCACGGTGAATGTGTACAGTCAACAAAACTAAAGGCAGTCCAACGAATGAATTAGTGTGTGTGACTTTTTGATTTTTTGGACTGGCAGTGTATAATTAATCATAATTTCCTACTATGGGATCGTTAAATTAATTGATAGGGCCTTCGCGTTACTTTTGCGTTGGTATTTTGCTGCCCTCTAGTGGACAGCATAAATACTGCAAAAATCTTTAAGTGTATCAATACAGTGTTGACGCCTTTTGGAATTCGTTTTAATAATAAATAAAACATAATATCTACAGCGTGCGGATCCAGTTCCTTTTATAGATACAGTATATTGCAGACTGGAAGAAGGAAAGGGCAATTATAGAAAGAATAATGTGTGTACACCAGAAATTCATATGCACAGCATTGACCTTACTGCTGAAACCTGGCAACCAAGATAAATAATAATGTTATTAATGTCATTGTGGACTTTATTAGCGTTGATTAAATGATAAGGCTGCAGGTGGGAATTCCTCACCTCTAACCAGGAAAAGCTAAAGTATACATCTCAACTAGTCAACTTTACTACCAGCCCTGCACAGACTATATGGTACGTGTGTGAAAAGATATACATAGATGTTCATGAAAGTTTACAGAACAAGAAAACAGCTTCATTGGATAACCCTTTACTAACCTTTTATGAGAATATGGAGTGACTTGATTCAAGGACTAACAATGGGAAGGACATTAGAATGCTTGTGATTTATCTCTTTTTTAAATCATAATTTCTTGTAACCTAATTATACAAATGACCACATCTGTAGTAAACTGCACAAGCTCAAATATATACATGTGGATTTAATAACAGTTTTTTCTTTTGGCACACAGAGGAGAAGAACTTTATTTAGTCGCTTAAAAAGAACATTTACAAGACTGACTTTTCAAGAAAACCTGGACATTATAAGGAAAGGTCAGCCAAAACATTTTTAAACTGTTGTTCAGCTTTTTTATAAAAGATTTTGCAGATATTTTTTTAATTTCCTGTACAATTTGCAAAAAAACACACAATTTGCATTAATTTCAAATCCCCAGGAAAAATTTAATGCAAAATAAAATGCACAAAAATGCACTAAAAACCAGGGGTCATTAATAAGGTTAATATCAACTCTTTGGCGTATTAATACAACTTTATTGTCATTGCATAGTACAGGTACACAGCAACGAAATGCAGTTTGGCATCTACCAGAAGTGCAAAATGTAGCAGTCGTGCAAAAATGCAGATAAATATATGACATATTTACAGCAAGTGATAAATATGTAAACATATGTAAAGGGAATAAATATAAAGTCAGTAACTGTGCAGAAATGCGTGGACATCAATTTAGAGTACAGGAATGGTTCTGAGGCTATGGCATTAAAGAGTAATGTGCAGAAGTGAAGGTTAAAATATTATGGCATTTAAGAATTAGCAGCTAAATAACCAGTCGAATATATATATATATATAAATATGTAAGCATATGTACAGTGAATAAATATAAGGCAGTAACAGTGCATTGAGATGTGTGGACAACATTAAGAAGTACAGGAATGGTTCTTAAGGCTGTGGCATTGAAGAGTAATTAGCAAGTCGAATAAACAGTCTACTATATATATATATATATATATATATATATGTTTGTGTTTGTTTTGTAGTGATTAGCGGTGTAGTGTAGAGTTCAGTAGTGTGATGGTGGATGGAAAAAAGCTGTCCCTGAACCTGCTGGTGTTCTGACGTGTTCTGCTGCCATGTCAGATCCTCAGGGATGTGAACTCCCAGGAACTTAAAGCTGGAGACTCGTTCTACCTCAGTTCCATCGATGTTGACAGGTAGATGTCTCCTGCTGTTGAATTTCCGAAAGTCCACAATGAGCTCTTTGGTCTTTGTGGCATTGAGGGTCAGGTTGTTGGTGGCACACCACGCTGCTAGATTATGGATCTCTTCCCTGTAGGCCAATTCGTTATTGTTGTCAATCTGGCCGACCACGGTGGTGTCATCTGCATACTTGATGAAGATGTTGGAGTTATAAAGAGGAGCACAATCGTGGGTGAACAGGGAGTAGAGCAGTGGGCTCTGAACACAGCCCTGCGCTATGCCAGTGCTCAGAATGAGGGTAGAGGATACCTGGTTTCCCAACCTGACAGATTGAGGTCTGTTGGTGAGAAAGTCCAGAATCCATCTGCAAGTGGAGGTGCAGATACCCAGTTCACTGAGCTTTGTGATCAGTACAGTGTTTCGCATATCCCAACTCATCTGGAAGCTGGGGTCAGAGCGCAGGGTCAGCCATGGTACGGCGCCCCTGGAGCTGAAGTGCCTTGCTCAAGGGCTCAACAGTGGCAGCTTGGCAGTGCTGGGGCTTAAACCCCTGACCTTATGATCAGTAACCCAGAGTATTGAATTGTGTTAACGAAGTTACTTGTTTTAGTAATGACATTAATTCTTGCTGACTGAGAAACCTGTCTGTGATGCAGCCTTTTGTTGTATTGCGTTTATAATATGAATGATTTCTATAACCATGGCGGCATAACAATGATATTAAGAGGTGAACGCAGGAGGATGCTGAAGGCCCGCCAATGACGAATGTGTGCACACTTAACCAGCATGACCACCACAGGATGTTCTAATATCATACTATTCCATCTGGTTTTTACTTAGTGGGACCATCATTTATTTTCCAACAGGCCATGACCCCAAACGCATTGCTAAATTATGTGAGTTATTTTTCCAAGGATGAGATCGATGGAGTGCTGCACAATCACCCAATCCAAATCCAGTTGAGATGGTTTGAGATAAGACAAGAGAATGAAGGAAAAGCAGCTAACAAACACGCAACACCTCTGGGAACTCCTCAAGATTGTTGGAAAAGCATTCCAGGTGACTATTTGGTTTCCCTGACCAAAAAAAGAATTTTTTTTTTGATCAAACTATTTGTTCTGTTTTTTCCCCCCCATCTATCTGTTTTGTTTGAGACTTTAATGCTCCATTCCAAAGCCCTTAAATTTGTCAATGTGTCACCTGTTTGATCATTTTGTGCAGTTTTAGCACATGTAACACTAGTTTCTTTCTCATAGCCCTATGCATGTTTTGGAAGAAAAGATCTACACACAGTGTGGAGGAGAAGAGGAGCGGCGCGCGTGTGCGCAGCCGCGCGTCATTGCGCGCTGATTGGATAAGAGTGAAAGCACATCCGTCTGTGTATCCGGAAATGTTGTAGACGAGATCCAAGAAACTCTGCAGCTACATCATATAAAAATAAAAAAAAGCCAGCATACAGGCCGAATGGGGCAGTTCGAGGATCGGTTGACGGAAGAAGTGCGACGTCATAAGCACTTATACGATCCTTCTTCCAAACATTACAAACACAGTGACGTGATGTTCAAGTCGTGGAAGGAAATAGGCAGGACACTGGGTGAAGATCCGGAGGTGTGCATGAAGAAATGGAAAGCGATACGAGACAAATTCGTGCGTTTGAAAAAAAAAATCAAAAACAGAAACGGCGGGGACTCGGGACCGGACGAGGAGAAAGAGCCGGAGTACTGCATGAGGTTGTCGTGGCTCAACGGGTTTATTAAACACCGAGACACGAAGAGCGACGCGGGGGAGTGGAGGCGGTGCGCCGTGCAGCGCGCGACCTGCAGCGACGACGACGACGACAGCGCGTGCACGGAAGCGTCGTCGGTCAGCCAGTCTGCAAAAAAGAGGAAGCGCGTCGCCACAGACACGAGGGTGGAAGTCGCGGACAAACTGGCAATTATACACCAGAAGATGATGCGCTGCTCGTCGGTGGTGTCTCAGCTGAGCGCCGTCGACGAATCCCGTCGGAGCAGCGACGAGTTTTTCACCTTCGCCCAGGCGGTAGCGGACTCCCTCCGGAAACTCCCCCCTGACCGAGTGGAAGCTACCAAAGTGAAACTGTTTACTGTGCTGGGAGAAGCACACAAATCAGCAGGACTTTAGAAAGACTATAGACTATTTAGAGACTATATATATATATATATATATATATATATATATATATATATATATATATATATATATATATATATATATACACACACACACACACACACACATACATATGTATATATAATGTATGTATGTATATGTATATACATATATATGTATATAGTTGTATATGTTTGTAAGATGTCACACACACACACGTGTATCTGATATTCCCTGTTTTTTACACATTTTTCTCTGTTCTGCAAAGGATTTGCCAGCATTCTTACAATAGTTATTTTTATATAAAAACTAATTGGTTCACAACTTTTGTCTTCTAAAAGTTTCATTCATTTTCGTGTTGAAAGCATTTTACATTTGCATTTACATTTGCGGCATTTAGCAGACGCCCTTATCCAGAGCGACGTACAAACGTGCTTTAAATCTCTAGTAGGAACCAATGAAGCAGGAACCAATGAATTTACCCACAGATTTAGTCAGATATCTGTGTGGCGACCTGGAAAAACTCCTTCACATGTTGATGATATTCTCAACTCCAGCTATGAAAACTAAACACTTTCTTTAACACCTTTGTTGTTTTGGATGACAAATAAAAGTAAAGCATTTCAATCAGTGACCCCTAAAGTTAAAATAGAGACAATTTTATACATTTGAATACAGTATATAAGGGATAATCCACATGCAGGTGTATATTACTAAATCTTAATGCATGATGTAAAGAAAAAAACCAAACAGATGTTGCAAAAATTGCGTAATTCACACCTGGCTGTGTTTTATTCCACTTATACCCTGGTCAGTGATGTTTACGGGGCAAAATTTGAATACAATGTGTTGTATCCAGAATTATTCTCGATCTAAAATGATACCCTGAGGTATACAGTGTATATACAATATATATATATATATTATCATTCGGGGTATCATTTTAGATACTAATATAGATTATATACTTAGATACTTAGATAGTATATACAGTATGTATATACATATATACATATATAAGATCACCAATATTGTGATAAGATTATAATTATTTAAATTAACTCTAAGAAAACGCTATTAGAGGTGTGTGTGTGTGTGTGTGTGTGTGTGTGTGTGTGTGTGTGTGTGTGTGTGTGTGTGTGTGTGTGAATTACCTGCGCCTGAGCTGTGTCAGCTGTCTCACTTTCTTTGCTATTTTGACTCTATGTTGCTTTGGTTCTAAGTCTATATATGGCACAGTGGCTAAACTGACAGAACATGTGCATTCAGCAGTTTCAACACACACTTTCCAGCCAATCAGAATGTAATATTCAGGCAGCCCAGGTTTGATGGATACCGTAGCTCATTTCAGATTATAAAAATCAAGGCTGATCATTCATGACTGTAAATTTACACACTCAGGAGCCAAAAAATAAAATATAAAAGCTTTTATAAATGTAAATCTTTTATCAATGAATACCAACATTTTGATGTAAATGCCCATGTAAAGGATTCACACAGAAATCTGTTTATATCCTGCTTAATTAGTGAGGTCTAATGTGGGATTAGTACTTCATATGGCAGAGATCTCGGGAGTAATATCAGGTATATGCACTGTAAACGCTTATTCTGTCATTACTTAAACAATCAAGTAATCTTCACTAAACTACTTGAAATTTGGTATTTTCTACTTATGACTCAAAAATACAAGTTAGTTTAACTTACCTGCAAAATACTTGAACTTAAGATTTAAAGTGTAATGAACTCAAAATCCTGATTCATTAAAATAGCTCATTCTGGTCTTCCTTTGATGTGATTGGCTTAATAAGGAGTTCTGCATGGCAATTACAAAATATAATTACAAAAGGCGATCCTTAATGCCTGTTGCTGATGAAGTTCTGGATTTAAGCTTTTCGTTGTTTGCCAGTTTAATGTCAGTAAGTAAAATTATTATGTAGGTATTAACTTGAAAAATATGATTTTAATTATGAAATATATTTATTTAAATCCTAATGGTACATTTCTATAATAAAGGACAACCCAGCCATCATTAAAATATTTCCAAGTACTTGATGAATTTTGTAAAGCAACACAAGGTTAGTAATTATAGGTATTACTTAAGATAACTTAAAATCATTTCATATTGTCAACATTGAATTTACAGTATTTCTAGTTAATTGTGAGTGATTGTGGCATTTATGGAAGTTTTCTCCTAAAGTCAGCCCCGCCTACTGTCCTGTTCTGAGATGATGTGTCTGCTTTCTTTAAGTCATGTTTAGTGCATCTATATATAACCTGTTTACATTTCAAGAGCCAATTATGCTCAAAGCAGTCTGGGTATTTGTCATACTAGCATGTTGATTTTAAAGCAATAGTTCTCCCAAAAATGAAAATTTGCTTAAAATGTACTCAACACTTTTATGGAAACAAAGGAACAAAATTTGTCAACTGGGCAGTACCTTTCTAAAAAGACACTAATATGCACACTTTATTACTAATATAGACTCTTCAGGGGTAAATAAGATACAAAAGTGTACCTTTTAAAAATGTACCTCCCTGGACACAGGTTTTGTACCTTTTTTTCCTAAGAGTGAACATGTAGTTGAGTTTGATTATTCATGGGAAGAGAAAAGCTGTGTGTTTGTGAGAAACCAATCCATTACTTGTGGATTATTGTGCTGTTTTATCAGCTGTTTGGACTCATTTTGATGGCATGCATTCACTGGAGATGATCTATTGATGAGCAGCTGATGTAATGCTACATTTCTGAAAATCAGATGAAAAAACAAAATCATCTGAATCTTGGATGAAATGAGGGCAAGTCAATTTACCCTAAATTTACTAAGTTTTGAATAAACTTTAATAAAGAAACGTGGCTTTTTCAATACAAGACTTCAAATTAATAAACGTAATTTATATTGCATCCTTTTAAAAGTGTCTTCCAAGTGTTTTCTAGGGTGCATCTATATTTACATAAAAACACGTATATTTCTTAAAATAATAAAAATACATTTAAATATGTGCACATTTTGCTTTGTGCTAACTTTGGTAGTATGTGGCTAATAACAATTTGTCAATATAAGTGATGTGTAGTGATGTGCATATATTTAGTGCGAGTTCTAATAAATATGAATTGTTGTTTGATCTTTAATGCATGATCACCATAATAGATTTATTCTTTTGTCTTTACTAGGTGTCTGATCATTGCAATTCATCCTTGATGTGCCAGTGGGGACAAATTAACGGTACATATTAACATATTTGTGAGATCATTTTTTCCTTAGTTTACTCCATTGTCTATTAATAAATAATAGAAAATGTGATTAGTTAAATTTTTCAAGTGCACGAAGTTCGAGCAGTGATGCAGTGCAGCAGTTAATGTGGGACATTGTTAATGTTGTTACCACCTGTACAGTGTTGTAGAGTGAGGCTGTGTCCCAGTTCTTTTCCATTATAGTATGTACTGCAATTTAATTCATATTGTTTAACTTTACAGTGTTGTGCAGTGTGGCTGTGACCCAGTTCTATTTTTATTATAGTATTTATTGTAATTTAATTAATATTGTTTAATTTTGCACAAGAAATACATTTAATATGCTGTTCAGTATGTTTTATTTTTGATTGCATGAAGCTTTAACAGTCAAAAGTAGTTAGTCAATTCAATTTATAATTAATTATAAATTTTAGTTTAAATTTTTATTAAAAAGTTAATAATATAAGTGCAATTTATTTAACCCCAAGTTAGATTACCTTAGCAATTTAAGTACAGTCTACATGAGCACCAAGTAAAGTAAATTTAAATAAAAAAGTTGGAGAATCCAATACTTGATTTATTTCAGGAGACCAGTTTACTCAATGGGTTGAGATCAGTGAATTTATTAGGGGTTTTCATGGTGTAAAAGTATTGATAATACTACTATTTCTGTCCTTCTGTATAACAAAAAGAAGGTGGTTATATTTCACAGATGGTATTTCCTGTTTATCAGTTTCACATTCAAAATAGATTTTGTTTCTTGATTTTTTTAATTATTATTTTCTGGCCCAAATATGTGCAGCAATAAATCTTTTAAATTTTGCAAAATAGACATGAGTTTATTCTTGTTGTTCATGGTGTTGACCGCCATTAAAACACTGCCCTGCAGCTAAAGAACTTAATAGATTATTGTTTTGGATATGTTCACAACATGTTGAAAGTTGAAGTGTGTGGTTTGGAAGAAATCCTATGCTACAATTAAAGGTGCAATTAAATGTGCAGTGGAAAGTAATGCAGGACAGATCAGCCGAATGGGACCTGGGTTAAAGAAACACTTTGCTGGCTTTTGTGAATTAACCTTAAGCTTGTAAAGATTTCTATGAACAGTTGTCAGATTCAGTAAGATACAGTTAATAAATTACTACCAAAATGATGTCACAGGTGGCTGCCTTTGTGTGTTGGTAAACAGTTTCTGTGTTGATACCTGGAGCTCATTCACCAAAAAAGAGCTAATAAACATCAGGGCTACATTCCCTATTGACTTATATTATAGTTATTGTTTTTATCTTTATTTATTACTTTATTGTTGCACACCATGACAAATTCCTTGTACATGCAACCCATGATACTTGGCAATAAAAATTATTCTGATAATCTATAGCAAGGTGCAGACATGATTATCAGTGAACAAGGTCACTTTAAGTAGGTAAAAAAGGACAAACTTGAATTGTGTAGTTGCTGAGCTAGACAACTTATATCATTTTACACTGCCAGTCCAACATTTATTCCCTCTTCCACAGTTGCAGTAATTTATTTTACCAGGATCTTGGTCCGGATGATGGGAGAGTTGGACTGCTGCGCAAAGTCTTTTCCAGCACATCTAAAAGATTCTCAATGAGGTCTGGTGGTGGCCAATCAATGTGTGAAAATGATGTCTCCTGCTCCCCGAACCGCTCTTTTACATTTTGAGCATTGATGAATCCTGGCATAGGAATATGCTCGTGCCATTAGGGAAGAAAGAATCCATTGATGGAATTTTTATTTTGTTTTCTTTACTTGATGCATTACAAAAATAATGAAAAAGGTCAAATTTAACTATTAAACAGTTCAAATCATTGACACATAAATGAAATTGTTAGTAAATATTTGTGGCATATAACCAATAAAATGTTTGGTTTATTATTATGCTGTTATTGTGGGAAAAAATCTTACATTTTGCTATGGAAAAAGTGACTTCACTTTATTCTGGGCTGCATCACATCACTGATAATTTTCTTTAAAATCACATGTCACAAAGTGTTTCATTTTTTATTTACTCCACATTTAGGGATGGATTGCATGTTTTACAGCAATCTAACCTCATTTGGTCCATGCACAGCAACAGTGTGTGTAGATCTAAAAAACATGGATGGCATTAAAATATATCTTCTGTTAATAAAAATATAAAAAAAACAATATTCATTAAATTGGGATAGACAAGGGAAAGAAAGGTTTACAGGAAAAATGAATTTATTGTAATTATGAGGTAATTGTGGAGCTCGGCCAATTACTTTTCCAGATTAAATAATTCTTACATACTTTAAAGTTGCTTACATGGTGTTGTTGAAGGGGGATTGTTTATACATTTAGACAAAGCTCTTGAAAGAGGCCCAGGGTCGATATATCCATTAACATTTGCCACCTGTGCTCTCCATTTCTCATTCTGTACCTAACCAGATGTTAGAGTTTGGGACTCCAGATGTGTTTGTGACATCAGTACAGATGATGTAGTTGTGGAGGGCAACACATGCCTTGACCGCATTTATAATATTGTAAAGGTGGAACACTATAGGCATATATCATTCTGCGTCTAGAGTGCCATTGTCTTGATTTGGCATGCATTTGTCCATGCCTAAGACTAGATCCTGTAAACTAAAAACCACATCATTTACAATAGATAACGATTGTGTAGTTAGACAATGCAGAAAAATGCGTATTTACAAACCATTTATTACCTTAATTCAGGAAAATAATTAATAATTTCAAGGACAATAGGGCCACAAATTGTTTAGGTTGAATTCAGTTCTTCTTTACCATCTTCTATTACAAAACATTTCAGCTAGGGTTGCCAAATTCAGCAAAGGAAAATAAGGGACAGACTTCCTTCTTTATAGGAAAATAAGGGACATTATAAGGACAGTCAAAATATTTGTATTGTACTGTACCACCTAGTGTATGTCTTTTCAGTGTTTGCATTTAAGTATGTCTATTTTTTTTTTTTTGCTTAAATTAAATGCTAAAATAAATCTCTGATATCAACATTTTTCTTAACCTATGTACAATTTTATTCTAAAAAGAATTCTATTGTCATATTATAATGTCACACACTGTACAGATAAACCACCTGTATGAGCAAATTGTACCTCATTATAATCAATAAAAAGAACGGGTATTTTATTTAAACACAGCAACTGATTAAATGTAGACATGTATGTGGAAATGTTACAGTAAATGTAGAATTTTTTTTTCACTTTTTTATGATCAATAAATGCAAATATTTAAAGTGCAAAAAAATAAAAATAAATAGGGAAAGAAAATATATCAACTTCTTCTTTCTTTGATTCTCAGAGCCCATTTTCCATGAGCACTTCTTCTCACTTCTTGCAGCGACAGTGATTTGTTTTTCATGAAGTAAAGTTTTGTCAAATTCATAGCATAGTGTGTTATAATTCATGGTGATAAACAGTTTGTGTTTCATGAGTTCAACAGAGCATCTGTTCCTTGAGTCACTTGTTTTTCATTATGGAAAATATACATAATGAAAAAATCCAAAAGTAAAAAAGCAGAGATGAGGATTAATATCACAATTATTAGCATCAAAGTGAACTGTATAATGCAGAGCAACTGCCTGTATGTGTAAGCCCATCACCTGACTAAACAATAAATCATTTGAATATTCATATTTTAAATGTAAATAAGCAAAATCAAATCATAAAGCATATACTTTATGTTGACAATATGTTGAATGCACATTCATTAAATGTATTTTTTGTGTGTGCATATACATACAAATAATCAATTTTGGCTTTTAAAACAGTAGCGTCCCATATCAGATGTTCAGAGATGTTCAGGTGACAGGAAAAAAAATAGAAATTGCACTGTGGGTTCTTTGCTGTCGGTCGTTCGATCGATGGGTCTCCGTGGACGCTTGTGGTTTGACGTCCACCATATGGCTTACAGAAAAATCTCTTCTACATCATTTACAATTTGCCATGTACATATTTCCCTGGACTTCTCCAAGCCACATGTTCTCCTTCTCCCATTCTGGTTTATATTTCTGTAATGTTTTTTTCTTTTTTTTTTTTTTCACAAGGGGGACTAGTTGTCAGCTTTGATAGCGTCCAGGTAACTTAGCAACACCCAGTGAGAGAGAGTGTGCACGTGTGGACATGCACAAACACACACACACACACACACACACACACACACACACACACACACACACACACACCTCACATCACCACATTAACTGCACATTTATACTATCTCTACTCTATACTCTATATGTAGATTATAAAGGACAACCTGTGTTCCGTATGGGTTTAATACGGAACGCTGCTTTTGTTTTTGTTTTCTGTAAATGCTGATTTGCTACACTGAGCATGAAGTGCATGCAAAAAACAAGAAATTCACCTTGACAGCTGCACCGTTACAATGTCTCATTAAGTTGATTCTCTTCTTACTCATTTTCCATCTTACATTAAACACTGTCCATGTCTATGTCCAACACTTTAATCACAGTAAACATGCTGTTCATTGAATTGCACACCTTGCAAATATGTTTCAATTATACTATTAAAAAGTGTTTGTTTTTGTAGTCTTTGTTTTGACAATGGACTTAGTGTGTGTAGTATTTATTAAATGAGGATTATTAACCTTCTCCATGACCCAAAATATTGTACGTGTATGTATATGACCTGAAAGTGTATTTAATGCACATGAACCTTTAGCTTCAGATCATTTTCTGGCTGCATACCAATTTATGAATTTCAAATAAATGTCACCTTAACATTTCTACAGAATGAATCATGATGAATCACATGCATTTTTTTTTGTCTGCTGGAAGAAAACCAAGGTTGAGTCTTTGTTTAGATACCATTAAAATGTATGTGCTGTTATGTGAATGCCTTGTCTTGTTATATAACGATTTCACATGCTACTGTTACCAGAAATATCTGTTCTTCACCACTTCATCCTGTTATCATCTTGATTTTTGTAGCATGCCAACAAACCGAATGGCCTTGATCAAAGTGTCTTTGTATGTTTATGCTGATCTGTCAGCACGATCCTGTTTCCTCACAAGCTAAACTATATGAATAAGACCATCATTTCTCTGTTTGTACAATCCAAAAAACATAGTATATAGATGATTGATAGATAATTGCACATATGTGTAAGTGTGTGTAGTGCTATGTGATACACTGGTGTCTCATTCAGCAAGAACGGTATTCCCCACCTTACAACTAATGTATAGGCTCTATACCTACGTCTAATCACAATCAAAGATGCTGTATATATTTTCATTTTTCACCAATACAGCATTTTGTCTGTTTACCATCATTACATGTGTAAATAATTAGCATTAGATACAGTACACCTTCATGCTTTAAAATATTTTAATAATTAAAAATAATATATATATATAAAAACAAGCAAAAACCTAAACTAAACAAACAAAAAAGATCATCAAAGAAAATATATTAGAAAATATGAAATAAACTACATTAAAAAAAGAAATTCTCATGATGTGCTGTAGGGGGCAGCATTTGTCTACTTTATATAGTAAACCTACCATACAAGCATCTTCTGACTATTAATTACAGGGACATCAGTACTATGCACTCTGTAGACCATGGAACTCAGTCATGTACAGCTGTATTCACTTATTGCATGTAATACCTTCTTTCATATTTGTATTTGTAAACAAAAGGCAAATATATAAATAAGAACGTAAAACAATTAAAAAAGTTATACTGTAATACTTAAAAAAAATAAAAACCACGTTAATCTTGTTCGCAACAACGTTAACGCTAAATTTTCTCCCGATTTTGTGATTGATTGACAGCCGCTTTCTCTAATGAACTGCTCAGGAAAGCACGCGCCGTCCAATCTCTGCGGCTCGGAGGAGGAGCCTGCTCGGAATACCCCCCCCCCCTCTTCACTCCCCTCCTCCCCTTCAAACCAGCCGTCAGCCCCTCCTTCTAGTTGACGTCATGCGCGAGCGGCCGGTCCGTCGCGAGACGCGAAGATGTGGACGGGCGCGGTAATATAAACCGGCGGAGAGCCGCTCTCGGAAGGTGCACCTCTGCTCGCTTTTTTTTTCTTTTTTTTTTTCTTTCAAATCGCGATGCGGCGGCTCGGAGATGTGAGGTCGGAATCGGGCCGCCTGCAGCTTCTCGTGCTCATTTCCGCTCATCTTTGCTCCATCACAGGTGAGTCCGTTACCGCGAGATGTCCGGTGTTGCTGCGGAGGAGCTGTTCTTTGTGCTGGTGCTGAAACACTTCGCGTATGTCGCTGCCATCAGAAGGCACAGCTGTCTATAAAAGCTCTGTTTTTATTTTTGTTCATTTAGTTAGACGAACGTGCAAACGACTAGTAGCGGTCGCTTGATGTTCTCCAAGCTTTTACTTTTACTAAAACGCACTGGGTTGTACAAATAAACTGGCAAACAAAGTCTACAAAGAGGTATTTCCGAAGTACAGCATCATCATAACCATTAACATGAGATACAATTCTCCCCCCAAACACATCATTGTACTGAAAAAGTGTACTCTTCAATACACTAGAGGATTTTTTAAATCATCTCTAAAAGGTAATTCCCGGTGTAACTTTCTATCAGTATTTTTGCAAATCAAAAGCATGACATAAAACTTGCATTCTTACACATTATGTCTATGTGAATTCAGTGAACGGCTCACCATCATAAAGCGACTTACACAAACATCTAAAAACACTCATTAATAAATCAGGATCAGGTCTTACACTGTGTATGTCAAATGTAATTGTTTCAACATGCTGTTCTAACTCTTATTTATGTCCTGTGTCTGAATGGAGCTCATGGTAACTGTTATGCTGTTGGTGTCAGTGTGACTATCCTTGTTTAATAAAGATTAAACAAACAAACAAACAAACAAATAAAATAACTCCAAGAACAACAATAAAAAACAACAACAATTAGAGTGTAGCATACAAAGCAATTCCTTACACAAAAAGTCCCCAGTGTTGCATGTTTACCTGCAATATAATGGGTCTGACATTATCTGATGGGTCTGACTGGCAAATCATTTCTCTTGGAATATTTAATTTCAAAGAAGCCACGGATCATGGTTTACAAGGATATGTAGATCATTTGTACATATACAGACAGAGATAGCAGATGAGATAGCAGAGCGAGACAATAATAACCTTTACAGAGTGACAGTGATTAATGAAACACACTGTGGACATTTGCCTCTATGTAGCGAGCATAGAAATCTCCCATGTGGAGCCTAAACATACATGAAATTATAGTGTTCTTCTGGGACTAAAACACTGATGGTGTTAATTCAACATTAGTCCATAGAAAATTAACATTGTTTTTTTTATAATAAAAGCAGCATATAATATGTTTCAAGAAGCTAGTGGTCTGCATTCTAATTAAACCTATCTGGCGTCATGTGGTTTCTCTGCACCATTAATGCAATTTTTCGAATGAGGTTTTGCATAGAACCTTTCCTGAAAGAGATCACCACTGTTATACATGCAAACAACCCAAAGAACCCTTTTAAAAGATAGATGGAACTCTGTTTCATAGTGGAAATGTGCTCTGGCTCATACGAAGCTCCGCAAAGATAAGCCAGATGTTTCTATGTTCTGTTTTAAAGCTGAAAATTACACAGCAGTTGGACTATAAACTGACATCAGTGTCACCACTTAAAAGGCAGCTTTAAAAGGCCGGATGAAGGAAGTCGTGGTGAATTGCTTGGATCACTTCATGCTGTATGGTTACCCTGATTCTGCATTGAATTCACAGCTTTAAATGTCCATGTGTTCTATATTGATATGCAGTGTGTGGTGCATTGAGAGTATATATGGTTTCTCATTGTACTAAAGTCAGAACAATATTATTTCTTTTATGAGCATCTTTTTAAATATAAACACAAACTACCTGCTGAAGGAGCCTGCAATCAGTGGTGAAGCAATTCATAAACACTATTGAACTGACAAACAGTGGAAAGAGGGATATGTGACAGTGAGGCAGCACAGGAACCATAGGCAAAGCTCTGCCCATTTACTCACATTGATCGTGGTATTGATGAGTAGTCAGAGCACAGTGATCTACAGAGGCATGCATAACCACATTAGAATGATAAGGAGCATGGTGTCATGGGAGAATGAGTCACAGCAGACGAAACGTGGATGTTTAATCAGATAGACTTCCATGGAGAAACAAATGTTTACAAAGGTCTATGTGTATATGAATCTGTTTCAGAGAGGACTGCTCTGCATGTCCATATTGCTCAGATAGACGGGTGGGAAATGAAAGAAAAATCAACATGAAGTATCTTAGTGAGATGTGCTGAAAACACCACGAGATGCCAGAACCCATTAAAATGTTCTGTTTGGCATAGATTCTACAAGTCTCTTCAAAAATATATTTCTTTAATTGGCATTTGGTGAAAAGGGCTATTCAAAAAGTCATTCCAAAAATTATTTAGACATTTAGTAAGTTTGAGATTGTAGCATTTGATTTACTGTTTATTTCTTTTTCTTGCTCATCAAACCATTCTGTAAACTCTCATGCCGTTTTGTTTTTCCCTTTAGGGGTAGAGTCAGTCTAAAATAGACCACTCCTATCAGGTCCTAAATGTTTCATCATAGGATATAGGTGATGAAGCAGAAGAACTTTGTATTGATTTGGAGTGATGCTTTACTCTAAGGGGATAAGTTGAAACAAGCCATGCACGACAGAACCACCTTTTTTCCTTTTATTTCTCAAGCATCTGGACAAGGCAAAGGAGTGGAAAGGACAGGAGAGAGAGAGAGATGGAGTTACAGTGGTAGTACGCAATTTTCTTTTCCTGGCTCAATGTGGTTTTGAGCTATTGTTCACATAATTATGCAAGGATGACCAAAATCATTTGAAGTATCCTTCTGACTATTATTAGCAGTCTTATTGAGATCTTGAAGATGCTTTCATATGAAAAAAAAACAGGCTTCATTGAGATTCAGTGTCATAGCCTGTATCTAAGAATTTGGATTCTTAAGTCAGGTGAACATGTTTTGTAAAGATTTATTGAAATATAAATTGAATGTTTAATCTTAGGCAAAAGGTTTCTTTGGAAAGGTGCACAATTCTAAAAGAATTCTACCTGGAACCTTTTCGTATAAAGGGTACATAGAGTTCATAAATTAATATAAAGAGACTGCTGTACTGCTCTGCATACAGATGAACCTTCCAGGGTTTCTTTTAATTTTTTTTTTTAACCTTAAAATCTCATGTATACTGCATAACATTAAGCTTGATTTATGTAAAAATAAGTAATTAATATTTAATTGATTACTATTAAGTCTTTGGCATATCTCCATTTTGAATACATAAATAGAGTACATTTTGTAATCTTTAAAAATTATTTAAAAAGTCTAATTCATAAGCCTAAATGGTTCTGTGGTTTGTCCCTCTCAGGTAACATTTAATGTTTATACGTACTTTTCTGCAGCCGAGTCATTTCTGTCAGAAAGCATTCCTATAGAACCAAAGGCTACTCTAATAACTTTTCTTATTTAAAAAAAGGTATACAGGAGAGTATCTTCAGGAAACTGCGCTGTATGGACAAAAGAGGGTGGACACTCGATTATAAGATTTGAATGTGTTTTAGTAAAGTCAGGTGCTGATGTTTGGTGAAGAGGCCTGTAGTGCAGTCAGAGCTCTTTAGCAGGCCACTCAAGATCTTATACTCCAACCCATGTAAAGCATATCTTAATGGAGCTTGCTTTGTGCAAAGGCACATTGTCATGTTGGAACAGGTTTGAGTCTCCTAGTTCAAGTCAACGGAAAATTGAATGCTACTAGACCCTAAGACACCCAATGCAATTGTGTGCCTCTGACTTTGTGGTAACAGTTTGGAAAATAACCACATATGTCAGGTGCCCCTAGATTTTTGTTTATATAGTGTATGAATTCTTAATGGTTCAAAGAACCCTTGAAGGATTTTTTCTGTTTATAAGTGCACTTATAAACACCTTGCTTTACAGCTTTTTTTTGGTCTCTTACCAGCTGAGAAGAAAAGCAAACCTGTTTTTCCTCAAATCCAGAGAATTACCCAGGAGGTACCTTATATTAGGCATCAGAACATTATTTAGCCCTTGTGTTTCCTGCATTCTCCCTGGAGCTTTTGGAAAAGAGTGTGAGAGATTAGTTACTTAATCAGTGGCTAGACAGAAATGCAGCTTGTCTTCGGCTTGTTCTGTTGAATGTATGATCGAATTATGAGGCTGAAAATCATTTCATCTTGTACAAAACCTGCTCAGAAGTTTCAGAAAACATTTGTTTCAGAAAACATACAATAAATTTATCATGCGATTAAATACTAACCCAATGTGTATTTTTTTCTTTCTGCTTTTTTGCTTTTAAATTAAATAGGTTTTGTGTCATCACAGTTGGAGATAATTTAAACTTGTCTTATCTCTCTTTAAATAATTGTTGTTAATGGAATGCAGTCAGATCATTTTCATTGACAATGCTTTTCAGAAGCAAAAAAAAAAATTAATGTGTTACGCCACATACAACATTCACATCATGTCCAGAATCAGTTAAACCCGTGAGATAACTGGCGCCATGAGAGCCCCACAGGGGAATTTTGGGCATCACTGCTTTGTGCAAACTTGATCATTATACCATCTGACAAATGCGTATTGCAGCACCCTGATTGATGTCATGCCAGAACAAAACTCAATATGTGCTGCACTAAGTTGCTAATCTTGTCTTCAGCAGAAACTAATGGAAGTCTGGCTCTGTGCGCTTGCCGGGCTTGCGGTAACCAAGACAGAGTGAGGAAGCTAACAAAAACAGCATCGGCTTTCAGTGTCTGGGCCAGGAATATGACCAATTTGTGACAAGGGCGATTAAAAAGGTGACAGGGCCTGGCCTTGAGTGGCCAAAAAAGTCAATACTCGATGAAAAATTCAATACTTTAGTGTGGGTTTATGTAGCTATAATAAACTTTTAGGTCATTCATTTTAAAGTAGGTGATTCAATTCAGTATGTGTTGGCGATTTAGAATAGTATAGATGATTCTGTTGAATTTATTTTGTGTTTTTAATTTAGTATAGATCATTTGAAAAGATGATTCACTATATGTTTGGTGATTCAGTATAAGTAATTTAATATAAATGAACCAGTGTATATGATTAGGTGTTGATTATGTATACGGGATTTAGTACAGATTATTCAGTTAATGTGAATAAAGATTGGAAATCAGTGCTACATAGTGCCGCATTAAGGGATAATTTCTCAATTTTAAAAGTGTGAGTTCTTTGTTTATATGCTATATGCTCTTTGTTCACACAAACACACATACACACACACAAAACTGTGAACCTATGAACCTTTAAATCCCTATTTTTTCTTTAACCACAGTGGCTATGGTAACACAACGAACCTTAATAACCCAAACACACAGAACATACATTTGTATGAAAACCCATGGACTAGCTATGCTGTATATTCGACTGAATAATTATAACACATTTAATATTTAATATCACCTTTAATATACCTTCCAAGTACTTCTATCTATCTATCTATCTATCTATCTATCTATCTATCTATCTATCTATCTATCTATCTATCTATCTATCTATCTATCCATCCATCCATCCATCCATCCATCCATCCATCCATCCATCCATCCATCCATCCATCCATCCATCATCTATCTATCTATCTATCTATCTATCTATCTATCTATCCATCCATCCATCCATCCATCTATCTATCTATTCAGTATAATAAAATTATAAGGTGTTTCCATTGCCTTGCATTCTTTTGTTCTGAAACTTATGATTCAGCGAGTCCATTAATAACCAAGTCCTCTGTGCATTGCAGAACTTGTTCAAAATTGGGATTTCATTTTGCTTGTTACAAAGGTTGACTGATGAAAGGCATGAAGCACTCTTGCATCAGTGAAGTCTCAGATGTGCTTCCGGCTCCGCTATCACTTGCTCTCCTATATCTGCATTTCACCTCTCTGAGAATTACAGAGCGTGCTGCAATTTTCCCACCTAAAACGTGCACTGACAAGCAGTCCTGCTGTGTTAGAGGAGCATTCATAAGGGTAGAACAGTCTGTATCGCAATCTGTCGGCTTACACCTCTTTAATTGAGTCATGTTTAAAAGGAAACATGCTAATTTGTTTAGAAATCGGGGCATGCTACAAATCCTAAAGAAAAGAAAAATCTTGATAGAACAATGGGAAAGTATTAATAGCAGGTGAGACATTGACAATTTTTAATGGCATCATTACTCAGGGGGAATGGATGATTACTCACATAGGTACTGTGAACATGAATCAAAGTTCAAGAGGCTACAATGAACAAACTACAGAAAAGATGGATTTCACGTATATTTCATTATTTGGGAGGGAAAAAAAATCCAAAAGATGTTTAGGAACAGGAGGCTTCCTCAAAAGACATTTATAATAAATATAATAATACAATTTATATTTTTTGTTTACTTCTGGAAGTGCATGGAATCAAAGTAGCTGTATTCGGTCTTCTATCACCTAACCGATTGAAATTATCTCCTCAAAGTAACACACCAATAACAAGACCAGCTGTATTAATCAACAGCCTTGTCATCTCAGGGTCCAGTGTTATTAAACCTGCAATGGCTTGCCTATCCAAGAGGTGCCATCTGGTATGGAAAAACAAGAAAATTACAATGACACCAGGTCAAGGCTCATCTATGATCTATATGAGGTGCAATAAAAAAAAAAAAAAAAAAACCACTCAGAAAAATGGGCACAAACCACAAAGAGAATTCATCTAAGCACGGTCAGATGGTGTTCTACATATGTTACTATGTCTACTTAATTAAAAAAAAGACAAAGTCCTATTATGCACTTTGGAGCAAGAACGTAATATAGAGGATTGCAGTTTATCAAATGGTGGACAAGCAAATATACAGCTCAGGGTACATTACATTGACATTTAATGTCATATTTTTTCTTGTTATTTACACATTATCCAAAGAAGTGGACTGAACAAAGAGAAGAACAGAGATCAAACAATTTACAGCAGATTTCTGATCCTAAATGGCAAGCTTTGTTTTGTACCAACCATGCTGAGCTGACACTTGTGTACTCATTTGAAGGGCACATCCTGCTCCAGAGGGTTATACTGTCAGCCTCTGCTCCTCTTGCCGTCTGGGTCTGGCATTAGAGACGCTTTGCTAATTACACTCATCCTCGCATATCCGGTCCCTCGCTGTCTAACCAACTGCCACCAGGGAAAAGAGGTCTCCATTTCTGTCAGGACCCTGTTCTCTCTCTCTCTCTCTCTCTCTCTCTCTCTCTCTCTCTCTCTCTCTCTCTCTCTCTCACTCTCTCTGTCTTTTCCTGCATCTGCCTTTCGTCTGCCTCTGTCATGTACTTGCAGCTTTGGTAAAGGTTACTGCAGCACATGTTTCTTTCGTCCTCAGGGAAACATTAATTAGAAGGAGTGTGCAAAGAGTGTGAGAAACTTTGCTTTCGGGCTTCAAATGAAAGCTTTCTTGATTGCGGACCATGTCAAGACTAATGACAGAGTAGTAGCTAATGGTTTAAGGAGAGAAAGAGTGAGAGATGAGATTGAGCTAAATTGCCACTTAGGCACCCCATTTGGAAAGGGCTTTTAGGAACCTTCTGTCTGACAATGCTTCAAATAAGAGGGCTGAAAACACGTATGGTATGTGCAAGGGGGTGGGGAGGTTGAAGAAGAGTGCTTGTGCACCTGCCCCTTTGCCCCTTGATGTCAGCAGTGTCCTTTTGAATCTTCCTTTTTTTTTTTTCCGGAAAAGCTTATCGAAGGCTCTTATTAAGACAAGAGGTTTCAATCAATCAGAATTTAAATTTAAATAAGAGGCCTGTATTTTCTGCCTTTTACATCACTTGACCTATTGTTGTGCTTCAGCCATGACCTATGACCATACAGTTGGCTAATATAGAATATGGGTGTAACGGTACACATATTCTTACTGACATTCTTCTGTACAGGGCTTTCAGTTTGGTACAATGCAATCATTTATACGTGCGGAACATCTGAGTTCCCTCAGGAACGTATTAAGTGGCAGATCGCAAATTTGTTCACATTGTGTGTTTGTATGTTTATATGTGTGAAGTAAAAAAACAACAAAACAACAAAAAACAAAAAAGAAATCAATAGTGCTAGCATTAGCCCTTAACCAGGAAGTGACTAGCAGCTAACGCTAGCACTATTGATTCTTTTTCTTTTTTCTTTTTTGTTGTTATTGATTTTTTTATTTATTTATTTTTATTTAGCGCTAACGCTATTGATTCTTTAGAGTTTTATGTCCAGCTTCAAGAAGAAAATCCTGACAATTCCACATGTCGAGGGATTGAATGAATGAAGGATGGAAGAAATGAAGACATTTGTTAAAGTCTGCTGAAATAAGTAGATTATAGCTTAACATAATTAAATGTAAAACACACACACACACTTACACACTCTCACACACACCAACCAAATGTGGTCTAAAAAATGTAAAATGTTTAATACAATTTTTCCATTAATTACATTTTTATTAAAATAATTTTAAATTGTGCCAATGTAATCAAAATAATAAAATGTGTATTGCAATATATATAATTAAACAGTAAACTGTTGAGTTTACATTTACAAGCAATTTTATGTTTTGCATTTGTTCCCCCTAACCGTATCGATATTGTACCATGCCGTGACTTAAAAACCGGCGTACATACCGAACCGTGAATCTTGTATACGGTTACACCCATAACATAGAAACAGTGATCAGGGCTTTGGAAGGTTGGAAGGTGTTGGCTGCATGAGTGATGCTGGTGTTGAAAATGATGTAAGATTAATTATTTGCTTTTATAGAATGAGAGTAGCAACTTGAATCTATCTTATTTTCACCACTCAACAGTTTAAGGTTAGGAGTCTTGTTCATGGGCCCACAGTGGCAGCTATAATTTGACCTTTTCATTAGTAGCTCAACATCTTTAGCATCTTTATTCACTTCAGTATATATATATATATATATATATATATATATATATATATATATATATATATATATACTGTTAATCATTCTTCCTCTCTTAGTCTCAGTTGTGCTCGATGTTGACCTACTGTATATGTTCAAACCTATTGAACGTAAATGTTAAAAACTATTTGTGATACATTAGTACTTTTAATAGGGTGTAAAGGCAAAAAAAGATTTCAATCAGAATATCAGTAAAACAGTCTACAGTGAAGCCTTATTGATGTACAGGCAACATTTTGTTTAAACTGAAAAGGTAAAGTTAAAAACTGATATCGGAATTGAAAATCGATGGACTCCACACTACCACATCCAGGGTAGTGAGAATAAACACAGACACATTTTCTTATTCAGAGTTACATTAACATCTTATATAGGAACATGTGACATAATTACATCTGAACATTGACAAAACAAGTCAAATCCAACTATTACATGTTTTAGCTGATATAAAGAGTCATTAATCACTTTTTTCTCCTCCCTTTTGAACTTAATAAGAGAAAAAACACAGCTTACTGTGTCAGTCAGTCCTGAATATTTTCCATGAATGATAAACCTTCATATAACTGAATAGATTTGTATAATTGCTGTATCAAATCTGTAGTGAATTATTATATATTGCATGTTAATATATGTTTAGGTAACACATTACCTATTGTAGATTAACATATGCAACAGATCTTTGCTGTATTTAATTAGATAAATTTAGACTAATTATACCACAGTGGTGTTGAATTGAGTGATTGATTTAGTTTCTCTAACAACAGGGCCTGGACAGTAGTTCCAACTGCAAGCCCAATCGTGGATGTATATTAATGCAGTAATTTGAATAAATTATTGTTATTATATTTAGAATGTATAAAAGGACATGTATATGAAGGAAGCGCTACATGAACAAAGTAAAGTGAAATTGTGTTTCTGGAATGTAACAGTAAAAGCCCACAAAGCAAAATTGGTTTGACCCAGAGATGGGCCACAAATCCCACTTACTTGGCTCAAATTCAGCAATGAATTACAGTACATGGCTGGACCAAGTGTAGTTGGCAGAACTCGGGCTACATATGGCCCATGGCATAGCCTTATCTCAGCCAAATGTATGACTATAGCTGGCCTGATTCTGGTCCTATGTAAGACCAAACAAGTTGGTTCCACATGCAATGTTTTAAAAAGCTCTTGAGCATCTATGGTTTAGTTAATGAACAAGCAGCACCAAGCAAGCACAATGAGGTAAAAACTGCGTGAACCATTGCGCTTTTCTAGATGCAATCTGATTGGTAGATTTATTTATGTAAACTGGCCTTGTCTTGTGCATGAAAAGGTCTGGAGAAAATATGAAATAATTCTAATTTTATTATACATTATAAAGGGTTTTATAATTAAACTACCTTAAATTTTTCATCTAAAATTACCATTATTCATAATTGAATTTATTTGTCTTATGAAACCTTGTTGATAGAGAGCAATAAACCCACATTGCAAACAGGAATAGGGGAAACAGCTGTGTGTATGAAAATATTATCATCTTACTAACTGAAATATCTGAAATTACATTTTAACAGTGGGATAAGACTGGTTACACATATGTGGTCCACAGTTCTATATTTTACATCTGGGCCAAATAATACACTTAACATCTGGCGCATATCTTATTTGCCGCCTTAAAGACGGTTCCATCTCCACTATAATTGTGCCATGTTCGGTTCACATACCTCATGTGTCATATTCTTGTCATATTCATATTCATATTTACGCTCTGTTCCTGCTCCACATCCATCATTCTTTGCTTTCTGTGTCCTCTGTAGTAAACATGTTCCTATGGTTTTCTTGTATAAAATATAAAAATATTCTTTATTACTACTGGGATAAATATGACAATATGAACTGATTTTTACCTGGAAGAATAATCAATCTACACATTTTGCATTGCCATATTACCCCAGTGAAGAAATTCTGTTTCCAGCCTAACGAGAAGCACAACATAAGATTGATCAACTGTCTTAATAAATCAGTTTTATGATGTTTTGTTCTTTAATTAATAAAACGTTTATCTTTGTTGACAAACCTTTGTGGTATACAAGGAGTAAAGCAATTCGGGGCATGCTTTTAGCGAAAAATAACTTTAGGATGGTGACAGTAACTCTGCTTTTGTGCCAGACTGCATCACACAGAACAGCCCACAGTGTTTTATTCCTGACACATCTTGAGGTATTGTAAAGAGTGGAGAAGGCTGAAACGCATTCTACAGTTGTATTGACATTAGTCTGGCTCTTTACACAAGGAAACCTTCAATCTAGCACTGTTTACTTAAAGTAATTACTCACACACTCAGAAGCCTGACTTTGCACCTGCCAGGCCTGACTGTGCTGAAGAGCTGTTATATATCTGTATTTATAATAAATCATACTTCAATTGATTAATAGATATTTAGTGATTGATTAAATACTAATATTAATGCAGTAATGCATATAGACAATAGGAAACTGTTTTAAACATGGCATCAAGCATTGCAGAAAGCAGTGGTTTTATTTTCATTTAATCTCTGAAACCTATAAAAATGAAATATGTTCAATATACTTTCCTGAAAAATGCTTGTGTGGGGTTTGCTACAGGCTAATATTGAGTGGTGAAAGCTTTTAAGAGCTGTACCTTTGATACATATACAGTATACAGAATATAGCTCCTACATGTGTTGCAATGCGCAAAATAACTATCAGAGGACATACATTCCGTAAAGCTGTACTTTATTCTACCACCCGCAGGTTCTGCAGTCGGCAAAAGGCAGCTATTGTTTTGCTAGTTGTAAAGCTTTTGCCAGTGCCACCTGCTGTGGATGCCCAATCACAAACACATTATATAAATGTAATTTTATGCGGATGAACACGCAATAGAGTCAAAGAGAACCGGAAATACAGAGCCAGAAATAGTAATGTAAAAAGAAGTGAGACTTTTTTAGTAACTGTAATGCTTATATGCTAGCGAGCTATCTTTTTCTTCATAGATAATATTATTAGACAACTGCCTCAAATATGCATTCGTATTTATTGTAATGAAATATTAGTTGTTATTAGTTTAATTTTACATCAGTGGGAAGGTAATCAAAAAAATATGTAATACACACAATCAATATGTATTTTGTAATGATGGTCATATTTCCAGTCATAGAAGAAAATTAGCTGGAAAAAATGAGCTAGGGTAAAATTGTGCCTACTGTTAAAATATTATATCATTGAAAGTAGAAGGATGGAGTCAAAGTATTGAGCAGAAATCAGAAAGTATTTACATACAGTATACTCAAGAATTCAGTAGTAAAAGTAAATATTCATAATCAAAAATTGTATGCATGAATATATTTGTTTAGACATTTATTTCATTAAGAATTTTGCTAAACTACACAAACCTAAACGATGGCTTATTGGCTAGCTAATTTTTATTAACTCTTATGGAATGAAGGGAAGTAACATATGTCATGTGACGGAAAGCTGTGATGGGTGCGATTGCTTTTTTTTTTTTTATTAAAAGCTGGAAGACAAATCCAAAATGTGAAAGATCAGGCTCAAAAACAGGCATTAGTGAGGTGATCATTAAACAAAGTTCACCACACAGAGAGAAAATGCAATATACTGTATAATGTTCAGGTGATTAAGAGTTATTAATGATCACAAGTCTGGTGACTGTAAATAGGACAAAGTGGTTTGCTCTGGAGTGTGTGTAAAACAACAAAACTAAACAACCTTTACCAAACTAACTTTCCTCAATATGTTTTATTAGATTTTATTGTTACATTTTGATAATATGTTTGAATTTGCATGAACTAATATGAAATCCAGCTAAAGCAAACCTTTTGCGAGTATATAAGAAGAAGAATTGATGCTTATTATGCTTTGTCGATTCTGATTGTTGATTCGACTCTGTCTCCCGCTTGCCCGTTTTTTTGTGGCAGTCTTTTGTGAAGGTAAATATTAAAATCCAGTGACCATAAATATATATTTTCTGGATTTAGGTAAAATTACAAGTGTTAAATTTCTACAGTACTTGAGGGAAGTACACATTTAACACAATTGAACTTAAAAATAATAACCAAATAAAATGAAATTAGTTTTTAAAGCTGCATGCCAGTTCATTTCCAAACTTGACCGAGCCTTCTGTGCTTCACTTCTTTGGCCTACAAAGCTGCCGGTCCAGCAAATTAACACCCCTAAGCCTCATTATGTCTAAACTATTTCAACAATGGGAGTCACATTGCAAAGTCCTGCCCTTGTAGTTTATGCAATGCCATGCCTTCTGGTCAGATTTTCAGAATTTGTGTATTTTTTCACCTACTGCTTTCCTGTCTTGGGTAGATAATTTAGTGCTTTTCGGTTTTCTTAAATTTTTATAGATAATCTTACAGCTACATCACCTATAATTTCAAATATTTTATATAATCTAGTAGTAAGACACATATTTTATGCTGAATATGTTTTTCAGCATATTTTTAAAAGACATTCATTGTCCAAATTATAGTATATAGTCGAAAAATCCTGCATTTGTCTGGGTATGTAAAAGTGTATGAGGAGTAAGCTAATAATAATGCCAATGCACAGTGAGTCGCCTGCACACATATAGTTGCTTTGTGCTTTCTTTGTTCTAGTCTCTTTGTATGAAAGAATGGAGTGGATTCTGCTGAATACTTTTGCTCTTTGTCTCTTTGTCTAGCTACAAGTCTTTGTGTGTTTTCCCCACCGCTCTCTTATTTGTGCAAAGCTAAAATTAAAGATGGAGGAAAATGCTTTCAGTCATTCTGACTGTCAAAGATCTTTTCTTTCCATGCATTAAATACAGCCTAAATTTGTTTCAGACAAATACAAACCAAAAGCAAAACATAATTTAAACCCAAGATGTGCACTTTTATAGGAAGCATTATTTCAGAGTATTATAATAACATTTTGTTATACAGGAGCATCAGAAGCAATAATGTATTTACCTGAAGGCTGAACACAAACACTCACTTGAAAAATGTCTAAAATCCTGCACAACATTTTTCTTTTTAATTTGTGAAATTTTGCACGTGATGTCTGGACTTCTTGATAAATTAAATTGTTGTATTAATACATTTGCAGAGTCTGCAAAAAAAAAAAAAATGTTTTTATAAAACTACAAAAAACTAGTATAGTATAATTAAATCTAGAATTACATCTGGGGACTAAAGAGAACAGTTACTGGATTTATAAAAGAGGAATGTTGTTACATTTGTGTCTGGTACATAATTATAGCTGCTCAACAGTCCTTCGTCGTTTTCAACTGGTGAAAAGCATGGACTGCAGGCAGGCCAATTCAACACCTGGTCTCTTCGACTACGAAGCCATGCTGTTGTAATAGATGCAGTATGCTATTTAGTATTGATGGGGCCTTTCCAGAAGTGAAAGCTGCCTATTTCATTGAAACTATTACAACCCCATACTACCAGAGATGCAAGCTTTTAAACTGAGCGCTGATTACAATCTGGTTCGTCTCTTTTCTCTTTAGCCTAGACAATGCAGCACCCATGGTTTCCAAAAAGAATTTAAAATTTTGTCTGAATACAGAACAGTTTTCCACTTAGCATCACTCTTTTTTAAATGAGCTTTGGCCCAGAGAAGATGGTGTTGTTTATGGATCATGTCACATATGGCTTCTTCTTTGCATGATAGAGATATAACCTGCATTTGTGGATGACATTGCAAACTGTGTTCACAGACAATGATTTCTGGAGGTCTGAGACCATGCAGTGATTTCTATTACAGAATAAGACCTGCTCTAATGCCGAAGATCACGGGCATCCAGTATTGACTTCCACCTTTGTACTTTTTACACAGAGATTTCTCCAGATTCTCTAAAGCTTTTGATGATATTATGTGTAGAAGATGAGATACTCAAAGTCTTTACAATTTGAATGATGAGGAACATTATTCTAAAATTGTTCCAAAATGTGTAGACAGTTTTTTGCAGCTTGGTGAACCCAGCCTTAATTTTAATAGACTCTGCCTTTTTAAAATACTCTTTTTTATTTTTGTCTTATTACTGACTTGTTGCCAATTATCCTAATTGGTTACTAAATGTTCCTCCAGCTATTTCTTTTTCATAACACTTACTTTTTTCAGACCTTTGTTGCCCCAACCCAACTTTTTAAAACCATTTTACAGCCTTAGACAGCTACAGTTTTATTCATTTCTTAAAATGGTACATTTCCTTAGTTTAAATATTCAATATTTTAAGGGTTTATACAATTTGCAAATCATTACATTATGGTTTTATGTACATTTTATAATTTTTTGGAAATTCAGATTGTAATCTACAGTATAAACAAGGCTAAGTAGTTGATTTTCCTTAAAAATAATTAGTTTACCCTAAGAGGGTTAAAAACCCCAGTTAAATGAATTAGAGGTTAAAATTTAATGTGCGTATGTTAAGTTTGTTTACGTGGCACTGGCAAATGTGTACTTATTTACCGGACTTTTACTTTTATGAGACTAATTAATAAGGATAGTGAGGCCAGTGCATTTAATTTATCGAGTCAGAACAAATGCTAAAATACCTTTAATGCAGCATTAATTTATTCTATTCTGGATTATCTTGTTATTTCCTTCAGCCAAACAATTTCACCTGGTATCAGGTTTACAATCTCCATACAGCATGCAGACTGGGATAATTAAGGGACATTCAGGCTCAGCTGGCTTTCCAGACTACCTCCCTGTCTCTTACACCTCATTTTCCACAATTATTGTGACCTGGAGTAGTGCTATCTTTTAAAAATAAGCCACCCCACTGCTGCTGGGGTTCTCACCTCTGATGAAGGTGCCCAGTAACTCGTTGTTTGCCCAACTTTTAGTCAGGTACAGAATGCCAAGTGCCACAGAATACATTTTATTTTGGCAGTAGTTAATTGGTCTATGTGGTCTATCTTTTAAGCTTGGCAGTTGTTGTGTGCCTATATGAGGCAAATACACTGGTTCAGTGGAGTGCCAACACTGCCAATATTAGGATTTTGACATGAGCAAACATCATGGATCATTAGTAAAAGTGCCTTGCAAAGCTTATTAGCTGGTTTCATTTTGACAGAAAAACATGAATGTAGTGATCGACTCCTGTTTTAATGTAATATTGTTTTCTTCATTATTTAATGGTGTCCTTTAATAGAAAATAAACATCTGCTTAATTATGCAAAAGTAATAAAATATACAATATTTAAAAATTGATTATCTTACATTTACATTATATTTACATTAAATTGAGCAGATTCATTAATAGTATTATGGACTTTTATAAAGTCTAAAAATAAGCTGTCATTTGCAGTTAAAAAAGGTTTTTACTTTACTAAATCAATTGCTCTGTTATATCTCCTTTCACCTTATTGCCAAATCACTAGATTTTACTTTTTCAACTAATTGAAACCATGAGCATGGCTGGAATGTTTGTATATTTTTATATACAAACTATATTTATATGTTCATTTGGTTATAACCAAAAAAAAAACATCTGAAACATCATGGCACAATGCATCGAGAAAACGTCTGAATCTGCATTTATCACCACTTTCACATGTACTGTATTCTTGAGCTATATTGTTTTTGACCCCTGCATTATCAACTTCATTAATTTGCTGGTTTGGGAAAACACGTCTGATGTCACTATGGCAAAATTCTCCAAAAAAGAGAGAAACAGCACATAAACAAGTTTAGCAAATACACAACCAATTGTTGTAGACTTACCCCCCCATGTTTACCCCCAAGGTGGAGTTGCAACAGCTCCACTTATTCAACTGTCCATTAAAATAGCAAAGCAAAAAAGCACTTAAAAGAACTAAATTTTCTTGCATCAATTTAAAGAGGAAATTGAACAAAACATATTAAATTCAATTAAATTAATTAAATTAATTTTTATTTGTATAGCGCATTTAACAATGACCATTGTCTCAAAGCAGCTTGACACAGATAATGTTATGATAAAGAATGAATAAGATGTTCTTTATGTGTAAGTTTCCATATAACAGAAACAACGCAGCCAAAACCTCTCATGTTTTTGGTCTGTGTTTTTTGGTATCCATTTGAAAAGGATAATCTAGATGCAATGCATTTTAACATGAAAATGCAGTTTTTAGATATATCTGGTTTTCCTGGCAAATTAGACATAAGCACATAGCAGTTTGTTGTCAGATACTGACTGATTAAAATGCCTTTAATATGGCTGCACCTCAGGCACAATGCGATTTAAATGCAATTAAACAAATAATACGACTTTCAGTTTTGAAGGTGAGCAGATTTGAAAGATTTGAAAAAGAATTCTCAGTCCAACAAAATCTATGTCTACTATATAGCTGCTATAATTTGCTACCATGTATTATACTACATAATACTAAACTGCCGAAATGTGACCATGCCACCACACATACCATCTCATACTATTTTATATTTTACATTTGCAAACAATTCTGTCACCAAAACAAATTCCTTGTAAGTGCAAACCTACATGGCAATAAGCTCTTTCTGATTCAGATTCTTTCTACCACCTTTGCTACAAACTGAGGCAATGACAATGTCCTCTCCTTTCAGAAATAAGGGCATCACTCCATCTTTACTCTAGTACCACTGAGAATTCAGATAAAAAAAAAAATCTCCTCAACAAAGCATGTGTATGAGATCAGGATGACTCCTGTGTGACTGAGTGGTGCAGCCGATGTCCCTGCAACCCTGCAGCACCAGATTATAACAGATATACCATCATAAACCCTCTGACAGAAAAGCTCTAGGGAGACTGATGGATGTTCATTGTGCTAGTACTGAAAGGCACTGCGAGACATCTAAAATCCGATTCCCTATCGGTCATTTAATAGTATTCCAGAAAGGTCATTAATACTAATCATAAAAAGAAATCCTTCACTGCTTTTCCTCTACTGAGACGTCTAATTGGATTACAGTTTCCCCCTTTCTCATCTTTTCATTTTCTTGAAAAAAATCTGCCTTGATTATTGCATACTGATCTAATATTTCTTGTTCCCTAGGAGTTCCCATTTGAAATGAGCATCGATTGCTCCCTCTCTCTGTTAATACTAAATTCGAGCATGCTTTTGCACCAGTGCTAATGTCACCTGTGTAACCCCACTCCTATTGAACAGGGGAAAAAAGCAGTGTCAGCACATCACAGGTAGCATTGTCAGCAACTCACTTTCCTGTCATTTTGATGGCAACATAATAAGGATATCTGGCGGACATGATTGGCTCGAACATCAGCCACTCAAGTCTTGAATTTCCACACAATCACATATGGACTGTGACGATGATTTAGCAGTGAAAACGACTTTGAAGTCTGGAAAGTCACTAACCAGCCAGATTTGCTTTTTTCAGAAAAGATTGGTGATTAAAGACATCCTTTTCAGACACACAGCATTAAAACCCATTATGCCATAAACTTTATTTACAGAGCACTTGGTTAATACCTGTCATAAACAGCAAATCAAATTTCCCCTTGGTTTTACATTGGCCTGGAGAGCACTTAACTTTGCACTCTTTTCCTTTCCCTCCGTTGTAAACGTGCAAGCCCTGATGAATTACTCTGCTGTTAAACTGGAAATATGGCCTTGCTGATATTTAGCATTTGCGCCCTTTAAAAACACTCCTATTGTTAGGTGAAACTGTATTTTCATCAACTTTTGCTTTGTTTTTCTGTCTGACCTTTTATTCATTTTGCCAAATGTTAAACATGCATATTTCAGATATTTCAGTAAAATAAATTAAAGTAATATTACTGTACAGAGGAATGTGTGCTTTAAGATGACTTTATATATACTATATAAAGGCTGTGTCTTGATATACTAATCAAACCACTGTATAACCATCCCAATCTTCAAAATATGGTAGAAGGTTTAAAAATTTGAAATACACATTAAAGAGTTTAAGTTGAGTTTGCAAAAACAAGAGACTTTGAATAGTCATAAAATTTTTTTTGTTGTTTTTGCTTTTTATTGTTTTGCATTTATCGTACTGCTGGATGAATATGTGCAAATATGTTATTTACTTATTGTTTTACAGTTTTACATATACATAAAACATTCATACATTTTATAAGCTTAAACCTGAGCAGACTGAAACGTTATTTATACATATATTAGTTATGATTTTTTGTTCAAATAAGTAGGTCAGTAAGTCTGGTTTCGTGTAGCAATGCATTTTTTATTAGACAATCTCTTAGACTTTTAAAAAAAAAAGCAGCAAAGAGTGAACTCAAAAGCCCTTTCTTGAATACAATACGCTACCAAAAAAAACAACACAGCCACCTTTTGTCCTGACACAATTATCCGTGTCAAAAAAGGGTATCGTCTGAATCCTCGCCTCTATAAGGATGCTGTCTCGAACTTGACCCTTGATGAAAGAAGCCACTTGTCAGTTTTATTATTATTAGCCCATCCTCTTGTCAAATTATTTCTATTCTCTTCCTCTTTTTATTTTTCCTGTACTTGGCAGATAACCTGCCATACAGCATGAAGCCAAAAATAGGGTTCCTCCATATGTGACGCTACAAGGGATGCTGGCAATGCAGCACAGATTCTTCACACATCGAAAACAGGTCTGATGCAAATATGCCAGTATGCTTTCCAATGCATCAAAGGCATTCATAATAATCACAGAGTTTTGTGCTGGTTTAAAAAGACTACAAAAGGATGGGAAAAAAATCTTAGTTATGCACCAAAGATATGGTGATGTTTTGGGGAGATTTTTAAAAATTTTGAATTCCCAGTAATACAGTACAGATGCTTATCATTCTACCACAACACTACTCAATGCCTGATTCTCATTGGTCACAAGGGGTTGATTAATTTTTTCTAACAGCAGCTTTTTTAATAGTATTGGTTGCAAGGACTACACCTGTAGCTGATGAGACCAATCAGTGCTCACTTTTTCATTCGGCTCCGCCCTCCACTCGTGAACCGCCGCCACACAGTTGTTTGGGGTTTTCTGTAAGAAGATATTATGGAACATTTTATAGAAGAAGTTGCATTTTGTCGCTATCAGGTTGTTCCTGCAGGTATTTCTGAAACATGAGGTGTGACAAGGTTTTTTAATTTCAAGAAAAGTTATTATGTGGTCTAATAGGAAAAACGTAACAGAAACTTTTTCCACAAAATGAAATGTAACTATGACCAAAACAGTATGATGTGTGCTTCTAAAATAAAAATAAAAATGTTTGAATCAGAACATTTATTTGGCATAAATGGAATAAAGCAATTTAGGACATTCTGTTACCAGAAAAAATACATATCGCCTTGTCATTGATTCTTTTTATATAAAAGCATGAGCCATCACAAAAACAAAACAAAACAGTAAACAACAGAAAGCTGGAAGGAAACTAGAAACATTTGGAATTTGCAGGACTTGCTTCAGTTTTCAGAAACCTATGTGATACAAAACTGGCACAGATTTAGCTCTTCACTTTTTGCTTGCTGCAGCAGAATAATCACTGTTATTATTAATAATTGCTTCTACCGCTATTTAGCACACATAATTTACATGAAGCACAGATTCTCTTGGCTCGCTGCTACAGCATTTTCAAGAACCTACTCTTCCATCTCTCCATTACTTCAGCTACGATTGTCACAGTTTTCAGTTGATTACGAAACATTAAACCTCTAAAAATAATTCGCTGCTGGCAGAAAAGTGAGTCTGAATTTATGGAACCTTGAGATGTAGATGTAGTTGATTTATGATCCCTTTGAATCGTCCCTGAAACATGCTTGGCTTGCAGAATCTTGAAGGAAACCAAAGAGCCAGGCAGATTTCTTTTGCATTTGCATCTCAGGGCCAAAAAATGAGGAATATCTCAGCAGGAGTGGTGAAATTTTCAAGGCGAAACCAAGGCAGATATTCAGCTGAAGGATGAAGCGACTTTGTTCTTCTTGTGGAGGCAAGGTCTCATCCTCTCTCAGGGAGAATCAGATGCAGGCCCAGCACAGGATGTAGAGTTGAAAAGGGAAGTTGAAGGAAGCAACACGCTGGAGTCTGAGAGTGCTGGATGAGAGTTATTTCTGCTTTGTACTATTACCAGACTGTCTAGCCTGCTGGTCCCCCAAAGCATGGCTTTGGAGGCACGCGACTTCCCCACACTTATCCATCTATAGATGCTCATATTCTTCTTTTCTTTTTTCTTTTTAGCTTCTTTTTCATTTATCCCAGCATGCACCCTGACCTACTTTTAAACTTTTGGCTCTCCAGCAATCATTGTATGAGCTCTTCTAGTTTGGCAGCTCTTTAGTCTCATTTTTCAAGTAGAAACATGGTTGATTAGGCCATGTTTTTAATTTTAACCAGCTCTGTGTCTGAGCCCTTGTTAGAACTCCTTTATCTCTCAATCCAAATATGATGTGTAGTCATGATTTAGTGTGTAAGTTTTCAGTGGACAAAAATCTCTCAATATTTCCCTACATGACTGTCCTTAGTGCACTATAAAACCAGTGAACACCTGAAGCACTATGCTTTCACACCAAAGTACAATAATACCTAGTAATTCAATTTATCTCAATTTTTTTGAGGGCGTTGACATTGTGTGAAAGTTTTTCTGGGAATTAGGGCTACATATAACTCTCAGAAGCAATTAATTATTTTTGTCTACAAGTTGCCCTAGTATTCTGATGCTACACTAGGCACAAATGAATTTTCAATCTTTCATCTTCTGCTGCAGCCTGTGTCTCATTTTTTATCCTTCACTAAGAGGTGAGGAGGGAAACCTGATGTGGTTGTCCTACTGCCTCAAGGTTTGACACATTGTGTTCGGAGATACTTTTCTGCTCAATATAGTTGTATACCATTGGGAAGCCTGGAGCATATCAGAGGGAAGATTAGTGCAACAGGAGGGGGACACCCTGAACAGTGTACAATTGCACACATATATATACATCCATTCACACAGCGATCAACACGTGTTTAGACTTGGGAAGGAAATCAGAGAACACAGCAAAAACCCATGAAGCACAGGGAGAACATGTAAACTTCTTACACACAGAATGAAAGCTGTAATAATTTTTTTTTTTAACCTGTAAAACTGAATACTACCGTCATATTTTATTTTATTGGCATTAAAATTTCATAAGTCATAACTCAAAAGTAATTCATCACATTGTTATTTACATAAATATACTGAGGCGGTTTTAGAATTTCTTATAGCATTAAATTTGTGTGTGTGTGTGTGTGTGTGTGTGTGTGTGTGTGTGTGTGTGTGTGTGTTAGTCACTGGTTTCTTTCCCACCATGTTTTCTTCTGTTCTTAAGGATTTCTGTTCTCTGTCTTGTAGCATCCAGTTTACTCATAAGTTTGTCAGTAGTGATTCTTTCTTTCTTTCTTTCTTTCTTTCTTTCTTTCTTTCTTTCTTTCTTTCTTTCTTTCTTTCTTCTGTGATACAGAGGTACGATTTAATACTTCAATAGAAGAAGTAGTGGTGACAATCACTTTTGGTGATTTAATACAAAATGACATTGAACGACTCTGAAAGTGTGTAGTTTTACTTCCTGTATTTTATTTTCTAATTGTTTATACAATTCACGGTCATAAAAATATACTACTGGCACTTTCGTAATCAGATGTTGTGTAATTTAGCTCCAGTGTCTCCTTGGATGCTGCCTTATACACTACATCTTATTGAAAGTAGTTGTAGAGAGAAGTAATGAATGAGGTACGGTTTCTTCCCTGAAGGTCTCTATAGATAAAAAAAAAAAAATAAATCAATAGCCACATTTATCCGTGGTCACATATTTTTGAATTTGCAATTTATTTATTTTTTTGCAACCACTGAATTGTTTAATTGCCTTAAGATCAATTGGCATATTAGGAAAGTATTTTTCCTCTACTCAGTAAATCAAGAACTGAATATTATGAGATGAACCAAGGTCTTTTTTTAATTGCTGATCATGTTGAAAGTGGATTATAAAATTTTTAATATGAGATGACTCAAGGAATTGCTAGAAGCATTCGTGTGCATGAAAACTTTACAACACAGCTTTAGATGAACTGATTTGCTGTTTTCCTTAAAATTGAAGATTGCGTTTCAGAAGGCTTCTTAATGAATTGCTTCATTAAGATGGTCTGCTATTCTGTTATTCGTGGTACAACCTTATTACCTTCTGCAATCAATTTGCTGAATTGTAAACTTTAATTAGGGCAACTTTACATTCGGAAGGTGCACACGGCTACCTTCGGAGTGAGCTTTGGATGTGTCTTGCTGGAGTGTCCTGCTCCTGCCTTGGTCATATTTTCCCTGTAAAGGTGAATATCGATTTGTGGCAGTGCAGGAGTGACAGAGCCCTCGACCAGGCTCTGCAAACTATTCAATAACACAGATAGACCAGTTTATGAAACGCCCTCACCATATCATGCCGTGTTTATTACCCTAGCCATCCTCATAAAAAAAGTGAGAGAGCTCCTTGCACTTCCTTCTGCATGCTGAAACGTGATTTCCAGCCTTTAGCAGCACATAAGCAAGTGTGAACATTAGTTAAAATGGTGCAGCTGTGACAGTTTTGGAGTCATAAATCAATACCCACTTTCGCAGCTGGACATTCACCAAGGATGTTATATAATAACATGGTAGACCCACACATTAATCTTTAATCAAGATGCGACATCATTACATGCTAAAATATTGATAGAAAAACAGAGTACAGATTCTAATATAATCCAAGCCATACTGCATCTATGGATGAAAAGACAGTAGAAGCTAGCAGCTGTTAACTACAACAGATAACATCACATAGATTTGCCTGATACCTGTTTTCTAAAACATTTGGACTAGACAAACATGATGTAAATTTGGTCCCATCACTATAGCAACCAAGATCTTGAGAAGCATAGAAGATCATTTATTTTGCTCTTAACTCACCTATATTCTAACAATTTTTATAGGATCTTCATATTTAGCAGTTTCACTGCAACCTTTGATATATGCTTAGACAAATGGCTTATAAGTTCACCAGAAATCCTATGCTCACTTACAGTATACTGAAGATGCAGTGAGGCAGGTGCAAGTGCAGATTTTTCTTTTAATGAAAAACAGATAACATACAGCACAATCTTAGACATCAAAACATGAACTAAGGAAACTAGACATCGTCGGATTGCAACATTACATTGAACAACAGCCGAAGACATAAGCTAGACAATCTTTGCTTTGTAAGACATAACTTAAATGCAAGTGCTTGTTAAATTAAACCATGAATCAGGTGTAGGTTAGTTATGTGACATAACCTAGTGAGGTGCAGTGCCTGATGGAAATTGTTGTAATACCTAACCCTGACACTCATAAATATTCAGAACATAACAGCATCTCAGCATGAATTTGTTTTTTTTGTTGTTAATTAATCTTCATGGCAGATGCTTTAAATAAATGTTGTGTATAAATTATGTAGTTGTTAGATAGTGGATTTTTCTCCCTTCAGTTTATTTAGCATGTATAGAGTCCCCAGGGTCAGACCTTTGTCAGAGGTGATGTTTTTCCTATAAAGTTTTCTGGAACTGGAACACTTTACAGTAGTAAAAATCTTTGCAAAATGATAATAGGAACCAACCTGATGTTCCATAATATCACATGGCTAACAAAAAATAAAAATAATAAAATAAATCTTTAATTAAAAAAAAAAGAAATTGTTGTGATAGAAACTGATTAATACACTGTTACATTAAAGGTAATGCTTTGCTTTAAACCATATCACACCACCTTGCTGTTGATTATTCTGAAAAAGCAAGATAACATCATTTAGATATGACTCAAATAACTATAATACAGACTCTAGGCCTTTAGATTATATATTACACAAAAAAATCACTATCTACACACTTAAGATTCAAAAAGTGTTATATTATGCATTGTTTAGAAAACAGAATATACTCCTTAAACCATTATTACTTCACATGGACACATAAACAGGAAATACTAGAATTTTATTATAACTACTATCAAGCTGTATAAACTCTAAAAACCTGGGCCCAGAAGGCATTTGTAGAACCAGTGAAAAACAATTCTACTAAAAATAAATAAAAATATTAACGTTGTGCGTTAAAAGCTTCACTAGTCGCATTTGATGGTAGTGAGCCTCAGGCAATTACCTGCCTAATGTGTAGCTTAGCCTCTGTATAGGTCTTTGTAGAGGCAGGATTTGTTGGAAAAAAATATTTTCTTGGAGTTTATTGTTGGATTACTGGTGCTGCTGTATATCACCATCTACTGTTTAGACATCCTGAGTGACTAGGAGAGTTGTTCAGTCATCAAGCAAACAGGCATCTATATGGCCAATAGAACATGCCATATAATATTACTGTGAATAATATTATTAAATGTATTATATTAATATTATTTCCTGCAATATGGGTTTAGATAGATAGATAGATAGATAGATAGATAGATAGATAGATAGATAGATAGATAGACCGACCACTAATGATTTCAACCCATTACAAGCGTAATATGTTGCCAAATCCCCTAAATTGGACTTATAATTTACTTAATATAAAGTAACACTGCTTACACAAGTCTAAATGTGTTCAGTCCAGGTGATTCATACTTACATAACATTCCCCCCTGCTGAATACAACACTAGCTAGCAGGCAAACAATGTTAATAAACAGACCACTTAATAATTTAGAGCAATCAATTTAAAAATCCACCTCAGGCTAAGCTATTCTTTGCTGTTTATTAATTGCAGGTATGGACACAGTCCCCCACAGATCAATAAGGCTCCTTTAAAATGTATGGCTTCGGTAATCAATAAGCAGAAATGACCAGGACAAGAGTGGTGTTCACATGCAGGGATTTGTGTCAGTATAGTATATAGAGCACAGTTTTAATTCAGTGAAAATGTATGAATGAAGTACCCGAATGGGTGACATAGTAGACTGAAGAATTAGGAATATATCAACTTCAATCAAATTATGTGCAGCAAACTGGAACGGTTAAATGGTTTTATTTTTTAAAGCTATGGATAAATCAGATTTTAAAGCTGCTATAATGTAACTTCTTGATTCTTGTATATTGAGTATCATATACAGGCAGGGTTCTTTTCAGACTGGTCTGGTCAGTGAGATCAGCCATATTTGAGCATATTTCTATTTTTAAAAGCAAATTTTGTTGCATATTGTTTACAGAACTTTTTGTATAGAAGTTTTATATACCAAATTATTATTATTATAGTTGTTGTTGTTGTACTCATTCATTCATTCATTCATTCATGCATTCATTTGATTATTATTCTTTTTAAATCGACGTCCCTGGGATTTGAATGAAATCTGTTTTACAAGATGCATAAAACATACATGATGAAACAATCTAAAGCTTTGGGCAACTTGAACATCACATAAAAGAAAGAATTCATTTTTATCTGGTCAAAACAAAGCAGGTGGACTAACATTAAATATAACTAAATATTTTATTAAAACAAAATATAATGCAAATAATTAAAAGCATACCAACGTCCGAATTACAAGCATGTATTTTGTATATATTTATTCATCAATATAAAAGAAAACAAAGTACCCAAACATGTTGTAGGTATGATTATTTAAAAAAAAAAAAAAGATCTGATCAGAGACCCTTAAGTTAAATGAAAGTATATGAAATTATTTGTTCATAAAACAGAAGACAAACTTGACAGTTGATTTCAGTTAGTTGTGTCCTTCAGTTACATTTTGCTGTTGTTGTACAATTGTTGTTGTTTTAAATTATCTGTAATGTTGTATGTGTGATTCGAAACAACCGTGTTTTATGATGGTACCAATTATAATGGAAAGCACTTTATATATTTGGAATAAAGTAATGGACTATGACTAGACTATGAGTACTCACTTATTCTTATCTTGCCACCCCATAGCAGGATCTTCATTAAGTATAACTTAAGATTGGCCAATGAAATTGTGTCCACACCTGATAAACAATTTATTATGGTGAACTATAATATGTAAAAGGAGATATTTAATGGTTATATACATAAACCCGTTCAGTGGCCAATTGGTTACTGCCACAGTGGTTGGTTTGTATTGATGTATTATTGTTCTTACCCTAACCATGTGGATTTTTTGTGGATTGGTGACTATGATTTGTCCTTAGGGGTTAATTCTGTGTGTAAACGTGTCCCATGAGTGACTGTTGTCCCATCTAGGGTACATTCCTGCTTCATGCCCAGTGTTTTCAAGACTCTGGATCCACTATGGACCTGACCTGGATAAAGTGGTTACTGAAGATAAATGAACGAAAGAAGGTATAAGGCAGTACACATGGGTCATAGTGTGTACGTACATATGCCTTGGCTATACCACTACTATGAGAAATGTTCACATATTCAGCAGTGTGTGCAACATTCATCAAACTGACATACAGTAATGCCCTCTGGAGCTGCGCCAAAAGTACCCGGTCTATATCTCACTAACTCTGCTGCTTCTTTTCACCCCTGCAGACGCAGCCACCAATGCCATCTGGCTTATATTCATCCGTTAGCATGTCCTTTTTCCCCAGGGCTCATAAAGACTGCACAGAAGACTGAGCAAATTTCCAAGGTTAGACTGTAAAGTGCATGAAGAGGATTGTGCCAGCTCGTCATGTCTGCCAAGAGTGCCAAGTGCCCATGTCTGACTCTTCACTGAGTGATTTACAGACTAGCTGTAGAAATTTAGTCAGTGGAATTGAGATCATGAGATGCAGATAAAGAAAGTGATATAGAGAGAAAGTGAGAGTGAGAGAGAGAACAAACAAAAAGTTCTCTCTTTAAAGGACCCACGTTTAGCATTTAACAAACTTTTTTTTTAAAAGACACCTTCATTATTGAAGGCCCTCTTCACTTTAATTGCATTAACCTTTACGCTGTTTAGCTGTTAAAGAGCTTGCTATTTACACTCAGCAATCTTTTACTGCCTCATGAGGCTGTACTGACCATGAAATGGACTTCAATTGCTGAGCCTGAAGGTTCTGAGGGTTTTATTCAAATCTAATCAACAAGATTTAAATAAAGAACGACAGTCCTAAATCCTCAACTTTTGAATACTTATTAAATAAATATTTAGAGGAGACATCATTAATGTGAGAAACTTTCATTAATATTATTTGTGTCACCCATATGTTCACCCCATATTAGATTATTATAAATGATTCATCAAAAGCCAGATTAAAGCAAAACAAATAGGATGTCCTTGTTGACTTCACAAAGAAAGATTAACGTCTTTGGACAGAGAAGCCTTTGATCATCAGGCTTGTATTAAACATGGCCCAAGGTTGAATCAACCTCTTTCTTGGTGTGTGTATTATGTCTGTATTTTCATTTAGAGATTTAAGATTCAAAACACACCTATTTGTCTGGTATCAAAGCGTCCATCTGTTTCTCCTGTATTGAACGCTATCCCATTGATGAGAGAGAATGAGAGAGTTTTGGCAGCTCAGTTTATTTGCTCTTGCAGAGGCCAGGGCTGGTGTTTACAGCCTCCACTGATCCACTCTGTGGCACTGGATAGATGAGCGATATGAGACTCATTACTCCTGATTGCATTTATCTACCTTGAGCCTGGACCTTCTGAGAACAGACCACGGTGCTGATGGATGTTAACACAAGTAAGGTCAAACGCTGAGGAATTAGACCCTGTTAAAACAAGAATTCAAATCGTTTATCACTGAAATAAAGCAAGTTGTGTATAAGATGTGTAAGGCTCTGTGAGTGTTTTGGATCCAGTTTTTTTTAACTACAATTAGAGACAAACAAGTAAAGAATAAACCATCAACAACAGGGTGGTGTGATCTGGCACAGAATAAAGTGAAGTTACTATTAACACCCAGAAGTTGCTGTTTTCCATTTTAGCAAGTTCATGAGTGTTTAATTCCTTTTATTCAACAGTGATTTGCCAAAGATTACAGTGTTCAATTAATTAGAAAATGACACATCATACATTTCAACAATTGAAGTACATTTTGTAGACTGTCCATGAAACGATAACAAGTCCTTATATATATATATATATATATATATATATATATATATATATATATATATATATATATATATTTATATAATGGACATTTTTCCAAAGCAGCTTTACAGAGGTAATTACAAATATAAATGTTAATTTTATAAATTAGTCCCTATTAGTTTATCCATATTGAACGAGCCAGTGGCAAGAAAAAACTTCCTAAGATGGTACGAGGAAGAAACCTTAAAAAGAACCAAACTCAAAGAGAGCCATTCTCATCTGGGTGATGCTTAACATATATTTATTATAGTTTATTGTTTAGATTCTACAGTGAAATCATTTTTCAGCATATTTCAGTGCATATTTCAGTGCAATAAAAGACTACAGTAAAAAATAAAATTATAATGGACTAATTTTCCTCTCCAGCAACAATAAACATTATGGTCAAGTGGCTTTGGGTGGTCCTGCAAAGAAGTATCATGACCATGGCAATAGAAATGTCATTCATGTTGATGATAACAGCTTTCAAAAATTTCCAAATGGCCTCTCAAGCCGGCTTGTTCATCCTCATAATCACATTGTTAATGCAAATTAACACATTTACCAAACCTTTCACATATTTGGTTGGCCTATTTATCAAATTCCACTGGTAATAATTTCAGCCTCAACATGAGTGTTTAAAAAGTCCATTAGGAGCTGTCCTTATTCAGACAGCTTAACTGCCTAATAGCAGTTGTGTTTTGAAGAATGCATTTTTATGACCAAAGGTTAAAGTTTAGTGCATACCTATTTAAACAGCACTATGTATCAGTGTTTCCGAGTAACAAAACGCTTTATTAAAGTGCTTCATATCGCCAGCCTAAAAGCTGGTTCAAACGTGTTTATAGTTAAATCTAGCCTTTAAGCTGATTGTCAGGACAATTTTCCATAAGTGGGGCATCATGCCAAATATCGTCTGTGAAAACATCTCTGTCTAGACAAAACAAAGATTTTACTTACATCATTATAGCAAAGCTATATATTAGCTGTGATTTTTTGGACATCACAGAGTGTTTTTGATTAATCCTGGAGTACTCATTATGTGTTACTGCCCCTACTTTACTGCTCCAGTACATGACAATACAGAATCTTTCCTTGTTGAGGATCAGTTTGACAGAAATAGCTAAAAGTACCACATGTTATGCCAGCCTCAATCAGACATTACAGCATGCAGGAACTTGCCTATGAACTTATAAACCAGTTAGGGAGAATATAGACACACTGCAAATATTTGAAGGCCATATGCTTTTAGGAACAATAGCAACCTAGACGCTCCAGTCAGGGAGTCAGATGAGCACTCCGCTCCACTCACTGCTATTAATTATGGAGCAGTCACTGCAGGAGTGCGCTTTCTGTAAAGGGAAAGAGCAGACCGCTTTGGGACAACTAACGTGATTCAGGCTTTAATAACGAAAAAAGCACTTCCTGTCAATCTCCTATTATTTGACTTTGGGAAGGGAGGAGAATTGGTCATCTGTTACATACAAAGATAGCCTACTAAAAGATTATAAAATGCTTTTGGGGTAAAGAGCTTTTAAACTGTCCTTTTCAAAGCAAGAATATTTATTCTGCCTTTAGCGTGCAGGGAGATCAGTGCAAAAAATCCCAGCCACATCCTGGAAAGAGCACTGTTCAATCTTGACATTTGGCTGGCGAATTTCAATGACGCATCCAGCCTTTGCAGGGAAAGGTGCCATCTCATTAGGTGACATGTGAAACAGGAAAAGAGGAAAAGCATAGCAGTTAGTCAATTTTCCATACAGGAAGAAGTAGTTATTATGCTTTTTTCTGGTTTGTGTTGTGGAAAAAGTGGAAGACAAGATTAAGAATGTCATTTTTGGTGAAGAAAAAAATACAAGAATTTGATTCAAAAAGATTTTTTTTTTTCTATTTTTTAGTTTGTTATTTCTAAAATGTCCTTGCCCATTCACCAGACAGCTCCCCAGCACACAAAGAGCTACAACTGCATGGGCTGGGGTGGAGTGTTTTGTCACAAATCCACTCTTTGCCACATACATGATCACACAGTTGATTGACGAAGCATGAGTTACAACATCAAACTCATAAACAATTTTGATCCTTTGGCTCCCAGCCACAGATGGCTAACGCTTCATCTGTATTCAAACTCACAACCTAAGGACAATAGTGCAAATGCTTTTCTCTCGCACCACTTGGAATCCCATAAAATCCATTCATTAAACATGTACTTGTTTTAGCACAGAGGGGTATGTTGCTGCCACAAAGCTTCAGGCAAATTAATTCTAAACTTATGGTCTGGAGTGTATACAGTGTAGAGTTTAGACTTTTCTTGCCATATACAGACTGGATTCCTTCAGGTTTATCCAGAAGTGTGAAGAAGGGTATGGATGTGTGTTTGTGTGTGATGGCCTGTATATATAACCATACAATAACCATACAGGATATTGACTTGACTGTAAGCACAGCATTTATGTGATATATTCTAAAGCAGGTACTGAGGATGAATGAATGAATGAAGTTCTTGCATATAGAAATAATTTAGAAATCTCTCTCTGAACATGTCTGAGCAGTTTGTCATAATATTATTTGTGTTATACCAATGACGTCTTCTATTCTCTAAAGGGTTTTTGTAATGGCTGCAGCATTTCCTCATTCTTCACATCTTTCTAACACGTGTCAGGCTGAGAGATGTCCAGGTAATGATGGTAGCAGAGCAGATTACACCTCGCTCTGCTGGAGGAGGCACACATGCATAGCTTTGTAGGATGTAATCTGGGGATTTGGGGTTAGGAGGAGGAGGAGTTGTTAGAAGGGGTAATTGAACTTTGGAAGTACTTTTCCTGTGCTGTACTGCTTTTAGAGCTTAGTGTCAGCCTTGGCGTGTAGAGTCATATAGCATCTAAAAAACTTCAGTAAAAAATATAGATAGTTATTAAACCCAGTATATAGATTTTAAAATCTTTTATCAGTTTATAGGACGGTTGTGAAAAAAAAAATCTGATCTAAAAATTATTATGTAACCAGGAATGTCCCATGTTGTTGTTGTTAATATTGCTGTCAACACTAAAAAACACTTATACCATGTGAAAACTCCATGCTGTGCATGATTAATGGAGTATAACGTTATGAATAAGGGTTTCTTATGGGTCCTTTGAATAGTCCAGGGTTCAATGATAGATAAACAGTCCGTACAATAAACCCTGAGCTGATGATTTGTTTTAGAGCTTTATGCAACTGAATGCAAGTCAACAAGAAAGGTTTTGCCCTGCTATAAAACACCTGTTGTGTTAAGGTTATAAAAGAACTGACTAATAATAGCATTCAATATTTAGAATTTCACCCTACAGGTTTTATTTAAAGCAAAGTGCACTGACTAGAGGTTACTTATCCACAATTATAAGTACTGTACTTTCATTTCCCAGCAGAGGGGACGGACGATTTTAATGTAGCTATAAAGGGCATATTTGATATATTACTTTTTTGAATTGCTACTTGGATCTCTCCACATGAGTCATACACAGGCAATGCAGTCATATTTAAAGCACAACACGAAACCTTCTAGAGTTATTGGTGCAAAGATTATTTGGTATTGTTTGTCAGTTTTCCTCACAAGATTTGTATAGTAACACTATAATGTTTGCATCATGTCAGTCCATAATGTTTCCCAGCACTGGATCATGTGTAATATTAATAGTGATAGAGGCATTTTGATTTGGATAATAACTCCAGAGATGACAGGCAGAAGTGGATAAACAGAAAGAAAACCACAAGGCCTGTGTTAGTGATTTTCACCTGTCATAGATACTTCAGTGAGATTAGGAATACCTTATTTTTAGTGATGTATTTTTGTCTTTTATTTCACACATTTTAAGATTATTTTGACATTTCAAAGTTGTTCAGAAAAGGCAGCAGAAGGTAAGTAGATTGTCAGTGATGGGAAAATGTGAAATCATGATGGAGTTATTATGAACCCCCTGAAGCCAAATAGCATGCTAACATTCCCAGTCTTCTACTTTCAGGCATAAGGTGTTTATTCTTAATGTTGTGCATAAAAAATGCATGTGTATAGAAGAATTTGAGGCAACAGTGATAAAACTGGTTAATGTTTTTCTGCATATTTTTGGTGAAGAAAAGAAGACCTGCCACAGTAAGAGTAGTATACTGTACAAGTAGCAAGAACTGGTAGGGAGAAAAAACTGTAATTTAACTGTATCAAGATTTACTTTGACTGAACAAATATATAAATGTACAGATGTTAAACTTTATTTTCAAATGAAAGATTCTCCCTTAGCATGAATAAGAGCTTTACACACTTTTGGCATCTGGACATTTAGTTGCCCCTAATATTCAGCTAAAATATTTTGCCATGTCTCTTGTAAAACTTGCCAAATGTGTTCTTTGCTAGTTGGTTCTTTCCATGATTTCCATGATAGCTAACACTCAGGCCAAATGTTTGCTCTCTAATTAATGCTTTCCAGTCTTGGCCATATGCTTCGGGTCATTGTCTTCTATGGTGAAGTTGGTTCCAATTAGCTGCAGTCCAGATGGAATTGCATGGTTCCATGGTTATGGAATGCTATTAAGTATCGAGTGGTTGCCATGTTGGTTCAATATTCTTTTCACCCAAAATAATTCTCCAACCTTCCCTGCTCTAAACAACCCTAAACCATTAAGCTTTCATATCTGTGTTTGACTGTGGGAGTGAGGCAGTCTGCTAAAATCTTCTTTCCCATTTTCTGTCTTACATAAGTTCTTCTGTTAGAGCCCAAAATGTCCAATTTGGACCCACCTGCCCAGTTATGGGAAGTAATGAAGTACAAAAACTCTGTAATCAGTAATTTACTTCACAATTGGTTTTTTGGTCAACTTTTTACTTCCACTTTTCATTTAACTTGTTACACAAATATCTGTCCTTTCTACTTCTTACATTTCAAAACCAGACTTGTTACTTCAGTTTTAATCTATTTGGTGAAATGTCAATATTTTTTCTTCTCACTGCGCACCGTTTTCAGCCCATCAACCTATTTCTTGTCATTGCGTGGCTTTTTTAACCTTCCACTGGTGTATCATTTTCTGGCTATCATGCACCACAGGCATAGGCTAGTTTACAAAGCTAACAATGGGCAAAGAATAAGGCAACAAAAAGTATGGGGCTAATGTGAATGAGACAGAGGGAGTCAGCGATGTAAACATGACTTAGAACACCTGATCATCATCGTCTTTGCTCTGCTTGTGTTCTGTATGCTGGTTGTATAGCCTGAATACTTCATTAGGTAACAATATTGGAAATTATTTTGTGTGATCAGAGGTCCAGTTACCAGCATGACACTAAAACAGGCACTACTAATGGCTACTAGTCACTTTTATCTGAGTCTTTTAAAACATAAGTACTTCTACTTCAGTGGAGGATGTGTGTACATTTGCCATCTCTGCATCTGTCCACAGAACATTCTTCCAGTCATTCATTGTCCGATTCTTGTGTTTTTGCCTGTTAACTCGTTTATTGCATATAAACAAAAGGGACATGCATGTGTTTCAAAAATGATGAAAGACTCTTTTGAGGTGCTGTAAATAAAAGTAAACATATTGAAACTTTCCTCACACTACAGAAGCTGTTTATAAGACATCTGTTCAGAGTGAGAAATTTTTGTATATCCAGTCTCTATAATTAGCTTTCTTCGAATGCTATTTTTATTGGTCATATATGAACCCCCAAATACTTCACTGCACTATGTTAAAGTTTGTGATATCTTTAATTTGGAGAATCATGGATGTTTTTTATAATTGTTTAATTTTGCTCTTTTGATTTCAGAAAAGAGTTTTCAGAAATGTAATACGGCTCATTAAGCATAAGAATTTTCATAAACATTCTTAAAGTGATTATGAGACTGCAGTACATCATAGTAATACTAGTGTTGCTAAATTAGATTAGATTAGATTAGATTCAACTTTATTGTCATTACACATATACAAGTACAAGGCAACGAAATGCAGTTTGGGTCTAACCAGAGTCCAATAGCAGCAAGTGCAGGATAAATAGTGTTTACATGATTTAAATTAAATGGTATTATAGGACTATAAACAGTAATTTACAGATATGTATGTACTATGAATATAATATACAGATGAATATATATGTACTATGAACATTATATATATATATATATATATATATATATATATATATATATATATATATATATATATATATATATATATATATATATATATATATATATATATATATATATATACATACATATGGTCCCAGAGTTACGATGGTTCAACTTACGATTTTTCAAACTTAGCATGACGATAGCAATACGACAAAATTGTACAAATATTTAACATTTCGTGCAACAGGCAGCAGCGTATGATGTGCGGTACATTGAACGCGCAGCTGGGATGAGCGTATCTCTCGCCCTGTGAAATGCCCCTCCCTCGCTAGCGGTCGATGGAGTAAAGTTGTCTCAGTGTGTATTTTTTTGTTTCCACCGGTTTCAAACAGCAATTTTAGTGATAAAAGCATGTCTTCCAAGTGCCCAAGTATGTCTCCTGCTTGCAGTGAAAAAAAAGAAGAGGAAAGCCATCAGTTTAGAGCAGAAAATGAAAATTATACATCAGCATGAAGCAGGAAAGGCTGTCACAGTCATAGCACCATCTTCGACTTACGATACAATATTTTTGACTTACAATTGGGTTGCCTTAACGTATCTCCATCGTAAGTAGAGGACTACCTATATATACTGTATATATATATATATATATATATATATATATATATATATATATATATATGTGGATCAAACCTATTCTTTACTAAATTTCTATTGTCCATTCACCAAATGTGTTAGGAGCTGTTGCTTTATTTGTTGTTTGTATGCACATCTGGTTTTACAAAATGTGTACAAGACTGTTTACCCTCCATCCTGTATGTGTCCCAGTGGGTTGGACTAAGCCGAGGACAATCTTTGTTCTTGCTGGCATATTTCCAATTGCAGTAGGAGCTTTTCACACTCTCTCTCTCTCTCCTCTGTCTCTCTCTCTCTCTCACACACACACACACACACACACACACACACACATTCTGCTGGACTAGTCATACGGTCTATTCTCCTGATGCTCTAATCTGTCCTAATGTTTAGGATATTACCTTGACAAGTTGTGAGAAGCATGAATTAACAGGAACATCTGCTTCGGGTGATGTAGAAGTCATCAATTATAATACAGACAAGGGATTATAAAACCACTGAAAACATTGTAAATTGTGAAAGAAATAAGCATTGAGCTGTGTTTCGCAGTTTTTTTCCCAAAAGTAGGAACATATAATAAAAGTTTTTTTGCACTCTTAAAAAAATAGACGGATATGACATGATTGTGTCTTGAACGACTTCTTTTTCATTTATCAGAGGCTTGAAAGTACTTGGATATGTGCCGGTACACCAGAGAGATGGGGAGAAAGAGAGAGTCATCATCAATTATTGATCTGCCATCAATGCTGTAGGCAGAATGTGGCTGGGAGAAGGTGGGGGTGGATGCAGCAAGGAGGCTGATATTAATTTTAATGCCCTTCAATCCCAGGGTGAAATTGAAAAGAAGGGCACCTGTATTGAGCCACAGTAAACTTGCTTGTGTGCGAGATATTGACATGAAATGTAATAAAAAGCTAGCCGTGATTTATCACTGGCTTTCTTCAATGAGAGAGCATGGAGAAGGTTCACAAGGCCCATGAAGAAAAACCTAAGATGTAATCAACTTGATGTTTACCTTGTGCGACTTGTTGCTCATTTTCTTTTAATTACCACATGCAGGTAGTTGGTTTGAAAGAGGCAGATGTAGAGGACAGGGGGGTATGGAGACTGATGATCCGCTGTGGCGACCCCTAATGTGGGAAGCCGAAAGAAGAAGAAGAAGAAGATGTCACAGTTGAATTTTAGCATTTTCCATCTAGTAATTTAGTTGTTGCTACAACTCCAATTCCAAAAACATAAAAAAGTATCCTAGAGTCTTTCAGAAGTAAAGATGGCAGAGGTTCACCAATCTGCATCTGTGTCTACAAATTGTGAAACAATTTCAGAATAATGTTCCTCATCATCAAATTTGGCTTTGAGGATCTCATCATCTATAGTACATAATATCATCAAAATATTCAGAGAAACTAGAGAAATGTCTGTGTATAAGAAAGGGGGTGAAAATCAATACTGGATGCTTGTCATCTTCAGGTCCTCAGCTAGCACTGTATTAAAAACAGGTATCATTCTGTAATGGAAATCACTGCATGGGATTTGCAACACCTCCAAAAATCATTGTCTGTGAACAAATCCACCATTTCATCCACAAATGCAGGTTAAAGCACTTTCATGGAAAGAAGAAGCCATATGTGAATATGATCCAGAAATTTTGCCATCATCTCCAGCTCATTTACAATAGACTGAGTCAAAGTGGAAAACTGTTCTGTGGTCAAACAAATTGACATTTTACATTTTTTAAAAACCATTAATGCTGGACTAAAGAGAATCATCCAGCCTATAATTAGTGCTCAGGTCAAAAGTTTGCATCTCTGATGGTATTGAGGTGCAATAGTGCCTATGAATTGAGCAGCTTTCACATCTAAAAAGAGACCATCAATGCTGAAATGTATATATAAGATTAACAGCAACAAATGCTGCCATTTAGATGACAAGAAGGGTTTGCAGATTGCAGCAAGACAATTCTAAACCACATACTGCATCTATTATGACAGCATGGCTTCATAGTAGTGGTGTGATGGATGGGTGTGATCCTCCTGCTAGCAAACAGTTCACACCTCTTAAAAAACAAATATTATAGAGAAAAGCACACAATATTTTTTTCTGAGATAAAACTTCCTTAAACAAATTTTGAGCAAATTCTTAAAGCCCTTGGTATCTACTTTCATATGTACTATGAAAACTATAGGCACCAACTTTGGTACAAAAAAAGAGTTCAAATAGTATACAGCATGCTACAAGGGGTAATCTATTATAATATACACAACTTTAGATACCCCAATATGCAGTAATGATTTTTTCTAGGATAGTGAACTTGAATTACACATTATGTTAATCACCAAAACCTTTTCAGTAATGACCAACAGGTTTAAAGTACAAATAAAATCACTCCTAAAGACTGTGCATATATTTAGCATCTGTGATCACATACCATACTTGGCCAGTGTGTTAGTCTTCCAGCAAAACTGAAATCACTACACCTGTTTTCTGGCTCACCTATTCCATGCTATAATGTATGTTATTGTGTCAATCATTTTAGGTCTCCTAGTGGTCTAGTGGTTAGGATGCGGCGCTCTTACCGCTGCGGCCTGGGTTCGATCTCCGGTCAGAGAACCAACCCCAGCCACTCTTAGTGCCGGTCCCAAGCCCGGATAAATGGGGAGGGTTGCGTTAGGAAGGTCATCCAGCGTAAAAACATGCAGATGATCCGCTGTGGCGACCCCTAATGGGAAAAGCCGAAATAAAGTTTATTGTGTCAATCATTTTGTACAGTAGATCATTCGATTATTATTTTCATTCACTGAAATTCCATTAAAAGTATATGAACATTACACAGCTGCAACCAACATTAAAGTTATATAAGATCCACAATATATAAAATCCTATTAGATTTGAAATAGTATATCATTATTATGTATACCATAATTACGTACAAATCAATTGTTCTTATTATGTATACAAACAAAAGCAAATTCTATTCTCGACAAATGTTATGTACAGTAATTAATGGGAGAGTGTACAGCTGAGTGGCAGCTTCATTTCCCAAAAGCCTAGTGTCCAACATGCACCCTGTAACCTTGTGTATTAACTCACTCCATGCCTTGGCTTCCCTGCAGTAATAGTCTTCTGAGAGCTAAATATAATGGGCTATTAAGTCTCTGGGCAAACCTAAAGTTTCCTCAGCAGCTACGATGTACATGGAGAGCAACTCTTCAGTGATGTTTAAGCCTTGGAATGCAGTTTTTTCACAAATTAGATTTCAGTTTACCACTTCCTTATCAGGATGTCACATTTTGTTAATTCAATTTGACAATTGAAGGCTGTAAGAGATTAAACAGACAAACAAACAAACAAACAAACAAGTAAGCAAGCAAGCAAGCAAAAAAGTCCTTTGAGATTAAACATTTACAGACTTGTGGACAGCTAGTTTGCCAGTTACAACCATGCATATAGCAGCCTACAGACTGACTGCAGTTATATAACAAAATTATAATACAATATTTGTATTTATTTTGGAAATACACACTATGTAGTTTTGATTCTTTTATGCCTTGTAGGGTGAACAATAATTAGAGGTCATGGAACCTGGCATTTAGCTGTGTAAGCATTACATCAGCGTATGTAACCGTCAAACACCATAGCGTCGCCTTGCTTCTTAACTGACAGAGGGACAAATCAGCTTGTCAGGGGGTAGCAAAGGCAGCCCACAAGTTTTACTTCTAACAGATGCACGATGTTCCAGAAATTATATTGACTGGTGGTTATTAACTGCTTGTTCTTTTGAACTATGTGTTCTGACTACATGTGTTAAAAATGTCTGGCTGATACTTGGTGAAAACCAGCTCATTAAAATTCATGCTAAATTGTTGCTAGTTTGGAGTAACTGCGCCACGATGAGCACAGCTCCAAATGCTCTCTGCCTGCCTGGGTGGTTGTTCACACTGCAATTTTGTTCACACTTTGATGATTTTGTGCGAGGAGCCGATGTGTGGGAAGCGGCGAGGCTGTCGAAGCTAACAGATGAAAAGCCTGTGCTGGTGTCATACATCTGAGAGTCCATCAGCTTAATAAAAGTGTCAGTGCGGCTGATTTGTTATGTCTGTAAATAACAGGGGCTAACAGTAGGGAGAGAGGGGGAAAAAAAGAGAGAGCAAGGTAGCATTAGGAGCTCAGGCATAGATACAGTCCGTGTAATTGTTATATTGCCTCTCGGTTCAGTTCTCAGCTGCTCTAAGCTAGACAGATTTACTTTGACAGCTTCCTCCTGCATTGTCTTGACCCAGACCTCTATGTTGCTCATTTGCTATAATTACCTTATGTGCACCAGCAACCTGTATGTGAAACAATCCTCTGTGTGAAACTACAGTGTAAGCCCAAAGCCACCTTCAAGCCCAAAGTAGCCTGTGAATGAGGTAGAGTTGGACAGTTTTTGTCATTTGGCTAAAGCATCCTCAGTGTACAAGGCTAACTTTGCTGGATAAAGCTTATTCCCACCAGATAAGCTCAATCCATATACACTTGGAGCTAATGCATTTGTGGGTGGTGTCGGCCAAGTGTGGCATAAAAGGTTAAAACCCTGGACTAAATTTATGAAGAGGCTTGGGAATGTAACAGGGGGCTGATAAAGAGACGTGCTCACAGCAATAAGATAGTATAATATGGCATAGAGTTTATACAGATGATAATTGTGAAGACTGCAAAGGGTAAGATTTGCCCCGCTCAAAGAAAGAATAATGAGACATGGTGTCAATAATGAAGATATAAATTGTAATGATGTAAACTCTATTAAAAAAACAACTATGGTTATTTAGCCAGTAAATAATGATGTACCCTAGCTTGCAAGAACCTCAGCCATCCAGCTATACTAGGCATTGAGTACTTTACATGACTTTAGAAAAAATGTGTAGCATTTTATTTTCTATTTATGTAGTTAATCATTCTAAAACTGACTTCTCATATTTTTAAACAAATGAAGAAAAAAAAACAGTTATTGAAATATAAATTAAATGTACCACCCAAAAAATAGAATTGTATTTAATTTGTAAATAATCAAAATAATTTTGACACCATAGACAGCATATGTGTTAAAACAGTGAAAAACATAAAGTGGCCTTAATGAAGAAGTAGTCAACTTCCAGAAGATGAGCATTTATTAGGAGCACTTCTCTTTGCCCTTGGGAGACAAATTGTAATAAATCTGGCCTGCCTGTTGAACACATAGGGAATAGAAAGTAGAAAATACCTAGGTGCCAAGGTATAAATGTTTCCCCCTCTCACATAACGAGAAGATTGCAAGCTATTATGTTTGCTGACAGTGGTGCCACAGGAAGGCAAGGCTCATTACTGCAGATTGCAAAATGTCATATTGGTGTCTCCTCGCTGGCCCTGTGCTAGAGGATAAGAGCAAAATTAATTTTGCATAGTGATTGTTTTGAAGGGGAGCCAAACAGGGGACGGGTTTGATTAAATCACCAATACAGAAGAAAGGGGTTCAATCAAACTGCATCATAACTGTTTCCTCATATCTTCCTTTCATTACACAGCTGGAGAACATACACATCATCTCAGAAGTTCTCACTTGTAGTCCTGGGTGACCACATTGTCTATTAGCATCTTAATGCTGAGCTTATTGTTTTGGTCTACATAAATTGGATTAAATGTGCTTTGATGGATAGCACGAAAGTGCATGCACTGCACAAGAAGGACTGGAGTCAAGAACCCTGAATCTAATGTATTCTCTCCTCATGTTTGTTTGTGCAGGTTGCCTGTTTGTGACAGATTATTTCACCCGGACACCTCGAAAACTGAATGCCTTCCGCTCATTCGCCAGCGTGGAGCTTTTCCACTTCACCGTGCCTGATGACACAGTCGTTGCCGTCTGGAACCTCATCACATTTAAGGAGCAAGGGGGGACATTTGGAGACAACTGTCCTGACCGCAACGTGACAGTGTGAGTCTCCAACACCATCAAGCAATTATGCTTTTCTTTAGCCCAATATCGAAAACACATTTCTGCTTTCAGCAAGAAGTCAGAGGTGCTGAGATTCCTAAAAAAATATATAGCAGGCAAAAAAAAATAAAATACTGCAAAACACCCATTTGTATATTAGTATAAACTGTGTTTTTATAGATATGCACCAAGAAAGAATAATGTTTGGTCTCGCTTTTCTTCTGCTGAAGGAATTACGGTACAAGTAACATTCATCAAATGAGGGTTGTCAGTTACATTGGTTTTCAAAACAATGTTTAACACACTAATCTACTGTACCGTTGCCATTGTGTTTGTTGGCATTTAGATTCAGAAGTGCTAAATGAGCTCAAGTCTTTATTTAAAACAAAATTTGGTGTAAGTGTAAACGCTTCAAAAGTGGTTTTTGAAATGGAAACATTGACCATAATGGTTAAACCAGTTACAGTTAGTACTATTAATACTACTTTTTCAATTAGTACAATTAGTTTTAATTAATACCTTTCTAGAATTATACAAACAGTTATGCTTAAGACAGAACGCTAGTTTTGTTTACAGTTTTACTTGGTGCTTGCCTGCTTACACTATTTAAGATAAGAAAAGAAAAGATAAGATAAGATAAGATAAGTTAAGATAAGATAAGACTTTATTAATCCCGAAGGAAATTCTTGTGCATGACTGCTCCAAGCAAAAAGAATTCAAACGTGTAGTAGTATTAACTAGTATTGCACATTATAGTTCTAAAATATATTGCACATAATAGTGTACAAGTATATAGTTAAATAATATTGCACATTCATGTTGATAATGTGATATCAGAACACATTAGGTTCCTTCCTGAATTACAGAGTTAAAGTAATAGAAACAATCGCATGAAAGAGTTTTCTCCTCCAGTAAATTGCTATTCTTTTCTGAAAATGTTTCATTTGGTCTACACTTGGATTTCAGCTTGAGATGTGGACCATGCTGAAGACTGAATGTTGAAACACTGCTGGGGCTGAAAGCTATAAAAAAAAATTCAGTTGAGATCTATTACTCAGTTAGCCTGACTGGTTATTTTCTGCTCTCTCCATAAAAGCAGCATTTATTACCTCAGAGGCCAAATTTCTGTAACTGAGTGCAGTGTACACTAGAGATCCATTAATATAACATGGGTGAAAACACTGTGATTAAATCATAATGTACTCTTAAATTTTTTAAAATGGGATTTTCAGCAGTTCAGTCTTCTACTTAAAAATGTATATATTTTTTTAATTTTTGATTAAAGATTTAATTACGTTAATTTCAGAGCATAGAAAACAATTTTAACGATCAACAGTTGTCTTTAGAAGAGATCATTTCCAGATGATAATTGGATGTTAAAATGTCTTTCTTTTAGTGGAGAGTGTCTGAAAAGTTTAATAACCTGGACTGAATTTAAAAGTAGGCAAGAGAAGAGACATACTTTAAACTTTTCATTAATTCAAGAATTTAAAATGGATGAACAAAGTCCAAGCTGTCTTTTAGAATTGCAAAGTAATAATGTGGTAAGATGAAACTGACAGTACTGAGCATTTCCTACTGTACAATGTGTTCTTTTAGCTTGTAATTATCAATACAGGTTAACCATCCAAGACAGCTCCATGTGCTTTCTTATCCTTGCTGTGCTAAAACACATTATTTTAACTAAGCGCCGATCTCCTGGACCTGCATTAAGGCAATTAACAGTGACATTAACAGAATATTTAAGTCTTCAAATTTGATCTTTCTTTTAGTCATTACACATTACACATCATGTACAAAACCTGACTTTTGCTTACACGTTAATGTGTTGAAGTAAATATTCCTGGGTAAATCGTGGCCATATATAATAAGAAAATGCATGTCCTTGAGCAAGCATTGCAGCTATAACAAGTAGCGATAGCAAATCCCATCTCTGTGGGGTGTTAGTCACGCCTCTGACAAATATTAAAGATAGAAGAAGTCTGTTTTATGGTTCAACTGCTTTTGTGTTTGTACACTTCAGCTCCTGCTGTGACCTTAAAGTCAAAACACGCTGAATGAAAGGTTAAGGCACTTTAGAAATGTACTGTCCATACCATGAATGCCATGACTCTTATTTTATAATAAAACTGTAGATTAAACAAGAACATTTAACAATTCCCATAATATATAGAAGAGTAAATAAGCGTAAATAAGAGTAAATAAGCTCTTCTGTTACCTGCAGGGGGAATACAAATGGAAAATATAGAGCCATGCTGCAGAAATATCTTCGCCTCAACTTTGCCAGAACCATTTATTTATCTCTTAATGTCAGACATAACTTAAGGGGAGCATAATGCAATAATTACAGCATGCACAGGCATGTTCCAGTGTGTATGCTAATGAAAATTATGACCTCAAGGCCTTTTCATGGATTGAATGGAGTTTTTTCTGCACATGTAAATTAAAACAGTGGGAAGAACAATGCTCTAATAATTAGCTTAATCTAATTATGTATTCAAATATTTTACTAACAGGCATTGTATATTTATCTAAATATAGGACGTTGCCTGGTCCAATTTCCAGCTGTCCAGTTTCAGTGAGTGTGTGCCCACAGTATGATCTTTTGCTGTTGTAACTCATCCACCTCTAGGTCTGTTTGGATAAATCCATAAATGTGCAAGTACACAGGGATTCCTGTTAAAGAATCTATGTAGGAACAGACAGTAAACACTTTTAAATCTTGTTGAATAGGTCTAGTAATTATTTCTTTAACTGTCTCCGTGAATATAACTAATTTGAGTACGGTGTTTCAGTTTTAAACAAAACACAGCATTAATAAACAGTGACTTTCAATCTGCTTCAAAGCCAAAACTGGTACTTGTGCTCAAATGAAATACAAGCAGAATGCCAAGTTACTAATTAAAACACTTTGCTGAACCTTTTCTGTATGTTTTGTTCTCCTGCTACTCACTTCTAACCCCCTACTCCTCAAACCACCACCATGAGGTCCCATTACAGCTGGGATAACGTACGAGGCCAGGCACTCATTCTGTCAATTCAGCTGTCAGAAAGCAAGTAGGGGGTTCCACAATGAGCTGGTAATTAAACGAGGATGCTGTTGAGTGCTGTGGAGAGATAAAGCGGGGAGGGTAACACTGTAGGGAAGGCTGAAATGCAGTGAGATGACTAGGGGATAGTGGAAAGCAGCCACATGCTTCTGTGTTGGGATCAATATCTTAGGGTTGGACTAACCATGACAACTCTAATTAGGCCCAGCATACACGCAAGAACTGGAGTGTAGCAAAACTCCTGAGGTTTTACCAAAACTTTGTATTAGGCATTGTCCGAATGATGTAACTGTTAAATGTTTTTTTCTTCATGCTATTACATAGGAAAAACACAAAATACTATTAGTATTAAAATATCTTCAAATAGTGTAAATCAGTGAAATTTGGACTGTCCCGGGATCTATGGAGAATATCCAGGGTTTTGTTATATTTTAAATTTAGTTGCATTGATGAACGTTATTATATCATTATATTATATTATTTATTATATAGGTCTTAGCTAATTTGACTATATATATGTCAGTTAAATAGGTTCAAAAAGAAAGTATTATTATAAATAATGTTTAATCGGAGATCTGTAATAAAAAGCTATATGGCATAAAAAGATGCACTATTAGACAAAATATTATTGTACACATTAAATTATTGTTCATCTGAATGTTTATTCAAAATAGGTGGGTATGTGGAATTTTTTATACTTAAAAATTACAATCCAAATTAAAACTAACCCCTTATAGTCGTTTTTTTATTCATCTAGGCATCATAAAACAAGTTATTGCCTGATTCATTACTTATTTAACACTTTATACAGTGTACTGACCATTTCTTGGTAATGTATTGCCTTCATTGCTACAGTGCTGGTGTGATATTTTTAAGATTAATTTCTATCATATGGCTCACTGAAGCCCCAGCTGCTCTTTGTACCTTTGCCATGTGAAACAGTGAAACAAACCCTTGACTCAATTAATGTCTGAAACCTGTATCTGTATTCTATGCTTGTTTGTTTAGACGAGAACAAGAACAGCTAGATTTATGCCACTTATTTGCATAATATCAGATTCAAAGGTTGAGCACATCAACAAACTTAATCAAGTCATAAATTGCAAGACAAGTGACAAGAGCACAAAAGCTCCTGGGGTTTCATTATGAGCCTCTTTTTTAAACTTGGGTTGTTTGGTATCTGTGATTTACTATCAATGTAGTTTATGCTTCATTATGTAGCTGCAGGCAAATGTGGCTGCACCTAACCTTTTGTTATTCAGTGATTGTGTGCCACTATTGTGCTGCTAGTATTAAATTTAGTATTAGCATGTCTAGGGTGAGCTGTAAGTTTGGATTATTACAATCTTCTTATACTTTATTTGTATTTATTTATTTATTTAAATCACACTGTCAACCTGACCTGATGGCAGGATAATGCTCACTCTTCTATTTACATACTTTTCCTATTAGTTTTACTTTTATTAAAAAAAAAAAAAAAAACAATGCCTAAAGATGAACTGAATCATAAAATGGGATTATGAGGGTTAAAATACAGCACTAGATATGTGTAATGAGGTATCAGCCTTCTAGTTATAACAGCTGTCCACACTCTAACAGTAATAGACTATAAAATACAGTAATTCAGGTAAAACAACTTATCAGTCTTATCAAATGAACTTTGTACCCCAAACCCCAATTATGCCCTCTACTAATTGTTTAACCTTTCAATATTTAAGGTAATGTTTTGGCTGCTCTGGGTGGCATTTCATAAATGTTTTGCAAAAACTTCATTAAATTCAACATGAAAGAGTTATTTAATTAATAAGCATTTACCATAAAACTCTTTTAAAATTACCAGTTACATAAATTAATTTGTAAACTAACCTGACCTATTCATTATTCAATGAGAACTACTTAATTTGAATATAATGTATTTAAAAAAGTCTGAAACAAACTAAACAAAATAATTGACTTTAATTATATGGCTGGTCTTTTCTAATTAAATCCATATGCCATTCATTCAGATACAGTACAGGAAAGCCAGATGATTGCGATTATACACCTGGAGTGAAAACAAGGTCTGCCAAGTGAAGCTGTTTGTCCCGGTGCTGTGGCACGATTAAATATACACCCTGTGGGAATTTTGAAGTGGTTTGCTACGTGCTGATATTTCATCTCCAGGTCTATTTGCTACTACCCCACAAACATTATGTGTAACCTAAATAAGTCTTTGCATCCTAAAGTGAAGTATAATGTATTCATTTTGGTCAAATATCTTGGTCACACTATATACTCCCTTTTGTTTGCTGAATGAGATAAATGGTACTTATTTATTGTGCCCATAAAGGTGCAAATGTTGTGAAAAAAATTGCAGACATTTATTATCAATATTAATTAACTCAAAAATTATTCTCTTAGCTTTTGGATTGTTGGTGAAATGTTGCTATAAGGATCTAGTTAGCACAGGTTTTGTGGGAATTATTTACAATCTCTCTTTGACTTTTATTTGTTTTCTCTCACTAACAAATCACCATTTAGAACATTTCCTGGTGTATGTTCTTTGTTATTATGCGTACATCTTTCATTTAAATTACTGTTCATTTACGTCTATTGTCTCAGACTCTGGGCCATGTATACAAGTTACAGTACCTCCAGACTTTGCCACAATCGAATGGGGGAGGAATCAACAGCATTTAGCATTATTTAGCATTTGTCCAGCATGGCTAACATTTTAATGGATGTCACGTTAAGCATGCAGGCAGTGCTAATTGGTTCATAACAGACTTTGACATGACCTGCATGTGATAATGACGCCGGAGATTCGGTGCAAGTCCCACACTGACCAGTAGTGCACAAATCATAGAGGAAGTGACAACCATTTTTGTGTAAGTTATAAAAGATAAAAGCAAGACAATATAGACAAGCAGCACGTAATTAGCCCCCGGACATTGCTGAGGTTAAATTCGTTTTGTTGTCTCAGGGAATTTTAAATGATTTACATTCAACTGCATGATGCGGATGCACAAATAAGACTTAATATAGGAACATAAGGGTGAGGAGCAGCAGTGAGCCAGCTGGATCCTACAGGGGGAAGAGCTGAGAACTCTTAATATGGAACAGGGCACAGCAGCATAAATAAGTGCTTCATCATCAGAATGCCGGGGCACAGCTCGTGTCAGCTCCACCAGGGTCCAGATAACCAGTGAAGCAAATATATGCAGACCTATTTTAAAATACCTTATTTAACTGAATAACACATCAGAACTTGCAGATTTTGCTAATTATGAGTTTAAGCAAAGAGTACCGAGTGGAACCTATTATTTATCTATGTACCGGATTCCAATTAATATAGTCTCTAATTTATTACAAATGTGTTTTTTTGAAACTACTGTACATTATTAATGTCACATTTAAATGAAGGCATGAAGTGTATGAAGGCAGTTGATTTATTTGTGTTTGCTGGGTGTGTTTTGTGTTCTTGATTTCAGTCATGAGTTTACAAATAGCATAGATTAAAAAAAAAATCCTAATTTTTCTTCTTATTATTATATATAATATAATTTTCTTATTAAGTTAAAAAGTTATTTTTAATAAACTTTTATAAACTTTTAAAAACATGGTGAATGTAAAAACTAGGTCTATATTATTTATTTGTGTGTTCTGCAATTGAACACACACATTTGTACATTTATGTATTATAAATGATATAAATGATGTAATATTTAATTATTCTAATAAGTCATAATTGTAAGGAACTACCTTGTTATCTTTTTTTACCGCATTTCTTTACAGATTTTTACATTCTTGTCAGGTGTATTCATTTACACATGCATCTTGGAAGTGGCATTGAGGCGAGAAATCACACTATAAGTGTTAAATTAATCTATTTGCATTAACACTGCCCAATATATTGCACCGCTAGAGAAACATCCAATAGTGTGCATTGCACAATGTCTTATTATGTGTCTGTATCCAAAATTCTTCAGTAAATTGAGCACATCGCTTATAAATTCAAATATAATGCTTTGGAGCGAGGTGTCTCTTTTAAATAAAGTTTTTACTTATGATTTTAGCAACATGTTAAAATACTGCATATCCAAGTATTAGAATGATAAAGGTGATTCTTTTGTTTTTACAATACTTTGTAGATATTTGGTTTTGAGACCAAAAGATGAATTTCAGCTTTAATTTCTTGAGATTTTTCTCAATTTTTTAATCAATTAACAATATTGGAACATGTCACTGACAGGTGTTTATTCCTGTGCTCTGTTAGATTAACGGTTTAAACAACTAATAGCTCTGAATGTCTATTCTTGCTTTGTGTTTGAGTTTCATGTAGAACAGAGAGCTGTTTAATAGAGAACAGCAGGTCATTTTGTGTAAGGGAAGAGGGAAATACTATCAGTGCCATCGATAGTATTACAATCCATTCTCCAAACAAGACTTCCAGAGCAGAAATAGAGAGGCCTCTCATTAGCTGTAAGAATCTAAACGTCTGATTGGAAAAGAGACAAATGGAGACAAAATTGAAAGCAAGATAATTCTCTTCTAAATTAGTTTCATTGGTCAAGCATGGTGGAGTTAGTGTCAGAGTTCAGGCTTGCATGGCTGCTTCTGAAACTGACTAAGTAAGCTTTTGATGATGAAGCTCATGATGGGTTGCAAGAAGATGAGTTCAGATGTCTACAGAAACATTATGTCTATTAGTTTCCAAGAAAATGCATCCTATCTAATTTAAACTTCATCATGCAGCAAGATGACCCAAATCGTAAACTGCGGTTTGTCTGCACGCAACCAAAAGTTTAGTGTTATTTACTTTAATTAGATGATGTGTACCTATAATTTAGCTCACCTACAAAATTGGGTGGTCTACCACCAAAGATACAATGTCCTACATTGTTTACCGAAACTAGATTTACAAAAAATTCAGAAAAAGAAAGCTGAAATTCGGATCAGTCCTTCCATATTCATATAATGATCTTTTATCCATGGCCCAGTTTAATAGGGCTACACAATTAGGTGGAACACTTGAATGTGGTTTACCTCAAAGACCGTGTGATTATGTGTTTAGGTGATTATAGTAATTTGTTAGTCTAATTGATAGACATGAGTACGTGTGAGTTTCCCGAAAGAAATGTTTGAAGCTAACATTATACCAGTGGTCCCTTGTGTTTATATGTAATTATAATCCCTTTTTTTAATGATACAGAATTATTTCATTGTGGAGTTTCTGGGAACTGCTTTTTGCCCACTTTTTTGTGAAATGACATGGCAGGTTTACAATGGGTTTAATAATCAGATTTGGCTTTACTGCATTTTAACACGCCTATTTCTGATATATAAAATGATTCTAATGGGCTGCAACAGTTATCGAGTCCACAATTATGCATGTTACAATTTTCTCATTATGATACACATTGTAGTGTGGAATACATGATGGGATAAAAATCTGACTGATCTGTAATCAGGCTCAGTTTGTATTGTTTTTTTTTTTAAATAAAAAAAACACTATGTATCACACTGGAAATAAGATGTGTTTCATATGTCTAAGGCAAACTTGCACAGCCCACATAGGCCCTCCCCAGTCACAGATTTTTTTACTCAGAGACAAAAATAAACCTGTACACCACAAGGACAAAAGCCTTTCTGCACTGACATACTCCAGACATACGAGCTCCTCGGGTGCACAGAAAAAGGGAGGAGGGTGGAATGATTTTTCGAACAACCCTACACTTGCAGTTTGAGTTATTATCTGCCAAAAACCCTAGACTGTAAGATCTGAGTGTCATTCCATTCTGGGATGGTGTCTGTGTGGGACAGGAAGAAAAAACCCAAAAAACATAACATCCATGGTGGTCCTCTTGAAGAAGATATGCTTAAGGATATCATTGCAATCTGCTGCTGAACTTGCACATGAACTTGTACTGTTAAATATTTATGGAGCTGAGAAGAACACTACAGAGCACAAACACACAAATAAAATATAAGTGTACATTTCTATCAAACACACACACACACACACACACACACACACACACACACACACACACACACACACACACACATTCCTAGTTCATTCAATCTCCCACATAGTATAAAAATAAAAACGAGAGCGAGAAAGCAATTGTCAGCTGTTATTGTGATTCCTATTCGCATGAGAATTTTGCATTTGAAGCCTGTCAAGATTCCAATTGACATACTACAGCATCCCAGCTCAGTGGGCCAAGCGAAAGAAATCACGGAAGGTGAAGGCTTTCATGCCATATGATCCATGGCAGATTCCAGCTGTCAGACCTCTATTTTTTTATCTTGAATGGCAGCACTGAAAAGAAAAGGCACTGTTTTTAGGCCCTCTGTCTCTCACATGAAAAAAATAAAATAAAAATAACAAAAGACTCACAAGAATGCGTAACCATTCCATTCATTGATTTGCATCATTTTTCACCACTTTAGCTGAGATAACAGCATGGCAAAAGCATTGTTGCGCTTGAATAGCCTCCAAAACTTGGGATCATTTCACGAAACATTACAAAAGTAGCGCCACATTGGAATATTTATTTTACATTTCAGTTTGGTTCATGAATTATTTAGTATTAGTTATGGTGTTTTGTTTAACTTCCTGTAAAAAGGAGAGAAATTGGAGTGTATGCTGAATTCCACTTGATTTTCCTTTTTCTGATTCTCTCTCTCTCTTTCACTCTCTCTCTCTCTCTCTCTCTCTCTCTCTCTGATATACACACACACACACACACACACACACACACACACACATAGACCACACACTCAGAGTTGCTTGCTCACCCAAATCTAATTAAATGTGCTGAGCTCATTGCTTGTTTGATTTATGAAAACAGTAATGAGATGAGCACAGCTATAATTTTACTAAATCAGAACTTTAGATCTAACTAAAGAGCGTCAGCTTATGACTCGTATTATTCATCCCCACATCCTGAGTATGCGCCTCAATATATTAAAATCATCTTCTTTGGTTGGCAGGTATTTCAGGTCCGGAGCCCCGCCGGTCATCAACCCGTTGAACACCCATTTCCCGAAGGACACCGTCGTCCCAGGGTCATTTGCAGTTACGTTGACATGGACGCTGCCCAACCGTACTACAGGGGTGTTCAATGTTACCAGCCCTCTTCCCGGAGACTGGTTCTTGGCTGCACATCTGCCGAAGGATGAGGGCAAAATCTCTGTCAAGGTGAGAGCAGGCTGTGAGCTCATTATAAAGCGTTTTATGCAAATGCTATTGATTCTGGTGGAAGCCTTTTGTTCATAATGCTAAATCAAACATTCAGACCTCTTGTGTAATAGCTGCTGTCTTGTTAGCTAGTGATGGAAAATTAAGAGCAAATGTGTTATCCTTGTCAGTCATGAATTATTACTCATGCGCTCAGGTGCCAAATGTGTGTAGTTATTATAATCGATTTTCTCAGTTGAAAAGCCTGAATGTAAAACAGATTGTTGTTGAAATCATGTATATGGCCGTTTTTTTTTAACTAAACTTTTTATACACTAAACGTGTGTACATTGAGGATCCTCCTGAATAGAGAAATGAATAAGGGGCATGATATTATTATTATTATTATTATTATTATTATTATTATTATTATTATTATTAATTTATTAATTTATTAATTTATTTATTTGTTTGTTTGTTGATTTATTCGTTTTCTGAAAGATTTACAGGACATCTATTTAAGATTAAACTTGGACTGGACGTAGGGATGTATTTTATGGGTTCCAACAAAAAGAATAGTAAATAGGAGGCACAAGTGTGTGGTCAGATTTGAAGTTCAGAGTAATAAACACTTTAAAATATTAATCTTGAGTAATCCATAGTGGTTTACATGTATTTTACAATTTTGGTTATATTTCAGGAAACATAACCAATAGAGTTTATAAAGATATTTAGACAATAGTATAATTAATTACAAATACAATTATTAACTGCAACTGCAAACACAAAAATTACAACCTGTACTCATGTTTAGTTCAAACAAATGTTTTTTATTCCTTCAACATTTTTTTTTAAATATTTTCCAGGGGCAGAGAACTGAGGATTAAATGTTCCTTCAAATTCAGGCCACATCGACATTGTGTTCGATTGCGAAAATATATCCAGATATTAGAAGCACTAAACATATACTGATATCACTGTATTACACCTGTAGTGTGCATACATGATAAAGCACAGACATTTGTCTATTGTTATTTCAACCATATACAGCTGGTTGTGTCCTGTGGTACACACAGGACTACATAAAGTACGTGTTCAAACGTGCAAAGCAGCAAAAAACATGTAAAAATGATCTAACACCAAGACAATAGTCACAGTAAAGGGAAGTGCAGTGCTGTCTAGTAGGCAATTCTAATGCGGATAATTTCTATAGTTAAAAAAAAGAACAATATTCAATAATTAGGGTTATCGTCAGGGTCAACCATACATCATGGGATATGCTTAACGTATTCTGTGTCAGCAGCAGCCGAATTACCATCTAATAATCACTTTCTGCAAGTTAAAACATTGTATACAAGGCAGTTAAACTAAAATAGGGAAAGGTGGAAGCAGCAAATGGAGCACATTTTCCAAGGATTCATGTTTATACACTAATATTCTGAATGGTTGTACACAAATTAGTGCATGTTCTGCACTTATGACCACCATTATCTGGCCCATAATGGATATAACATTAGTGGCGTTTCTGCATATAAGCATTTTAAATCAGATGGGCTTTTTATTGTTTGTTGACACTATTTCTTTACTGTGCAATAAGAGTGCATCTAGATTCGAGCTTAACGATGTGCAGAAAACATGCACAATCAATACCATGAAATGGCTAGGCTATATCAGCTAGTTAGTATTGTCTTTGTAAGTAATATAAGCGTTTTCTTAGACCTAATGAATTGTTTGTGTGAAATTGCTTGTTGTCAAATTCTATCATTAGAAAAAAATCCTCTTATGGTCTAACAGCCTGATTCTCAGAGAGCTGAGATAATATGCACAGACTTCTCCACTCCATGGAATTTATAATGGGCTGCTTATAGTGTGGTTTGTCAGTATATCATTTACATCCATTAAGATATTCCTCTCAGCTGTAGAGAGAAACATTTGTATGAGATGAGTGATTATTCTCAAAATGTAAAGATTTCTCTAGTGTGTACATTCTGAGCTATACTTCGAAATATCCTATACTTGGAAATAACCTACAATGCAATAGGTCTTTGATAAATTGTAAACCTTAAATAAAATATGATGCAACATAGATTCAATATATTAAACATTTTTGGTTAACGATAAAGAAATATCCTTCTTTTTTCTTATAGCTACCCGATAACTAAATAAAAATATAAAGAGTATTATTTAGTTGTATAGTTCACTAATTACTAATATAGATATAAACAGGAAATATGTTTGTTTGATTATTCATTTATTCATTTATTCAAACACTTTACATCAGAAAGGTTCACAGTGCATTTAGATGTGCATCTCTGAGATGAAAAAGGCGAGTCATGCAAGCTGGAGGGTTTTTTTAAGAAATCTTCCCATGCAGACTCATTTCCATTTAAGACCAATTATGAACTGTCAGTACTCACAGAGTTCAGAGAGTGTGCTGGTATCTCTTTTTACTCTGCCCGAATTGTCAGTGTTTAAGGGTGCTTAGTGGTTTTATTTTAAGCCTTAAAAACATTTGTTTTGTGCCCATGCATTTAAACACAACACTTGGGGTTCAGTGCTCCAAATACATAGTGTAGACTGATATTTGGAGCACTAAACAAAGAAATATGTAGATACTTACAGTGGCACTGCATTACAACCCTAATACTAATGTAATATTCTCTAGACATGAAGAATACTGTTAGTGCCTGTAAAAGAGGCACTGTGCAACAACTCAGAGTCAGTTATAGAGATTGGCATTTTCCTCCCAATGGTGGACTAAGTCATCAAGAGGCTTGACACGGCCAGTAAGACCCAGCTGTCCTGTAAACAGTAAACAACAGCTGTCTCATAAACATAAAAGCCAGCTTGTGAGTCAACATGTGTGCTGTATACGACTGAATCGGTTAGGCATTATGAGGTGTAATACTGAAGCCACTGTCTGCTGGACTTGTTACATTTGTACTAAGAATCTAGCAGAGAGATTTATGTAGGGTAAGGTTTGTGTCATCATTTGCATGTAGTTAAGGAAATATTTGGCATTACATTTCATCAGCAACTGCGTGGTAATAGTAATTGTTATGTGCAATGGGAAGTATTCAATTTCACTATTGTCTAATCAAACATTTGACAACAATGATCAGTGATGACAATTTTTTTAACCATGAACACTCTTTTCAAATTTTATGTTAGTAGCATTCAGGATTTTTTAAACAATGGATTTCCTACATTTCATAGATTCTGCAGAGCACAGAAGTTTATTTTAGCCCCAAGCTTGTGTCTAATCAGTGGGTACCTCTGCAATGTGGGCTCTAGGAAGACTCTAGGAAACAGCTCAGATCACTGAAGCATCTCTGCTAACTGAAGCCACAATTATGAATCAGGAGTGACCAAAAGCTTGGTGCAATGACAGTTTGTCTCAAGATAACTACAGTCTCGTCCCAAATCAATGTGATAATTGGAAGCTGTCAGGAGCCTGGAGATATGATTTTGCCCAGTACACCAAGGTTTGATTTAGGCAGTGACCACACAAGAGGAAGAAATCTGTCAATTTAGTGCTGGGTTGTCTCTCTGTAGCATTTTTTAATCAGTTGCTGTCAGCAGAAAAGTTATTCATGACACTCATTCTCACTGGTCTGGTGTGCATTATTAAGCCCAGCCAGAGATTTGTTGAAGCAAAGACCAAACTAGAAAATTGTGAGAATGGTGTGAGGTCTAACTTAAATCTCTAGTTCCCCAGAGCACCGGCCTTGTATGGTTCAGAACACACTCTAATTGTGTTTCCAGGTGAGGAAGCAGTGGGGAAGCCATTTAGTCTACTCGGGTTGCGTGGCAACAAAATTTAATAGGGTGGCACTTAGTCTAAAAAACTGCTAGACGGTAAGATGATCTGAGTCAGAGCTGCTGTTCAAACTGTGCAATTATTTTTTTTTTACATTGCTTACCTAACTAATGCAAAGTGAGATGTTCTGGGCAGTAAGGAAGACTTGGGGGTTTTAAAGCATATCCATGTTATTACAGAAGCTGGGGATGAGCACAGGAAGGTGCTTTTTATGATTTCTGAGGCTGTGGCACTTGTTGCACCAGGACTGACTCTATGAGATTTGTAGTGCATTTGCATTTCATATGATTAAATGCAGCATTTGTAAGGATGCCAAGCTGAGCCAGTTACATGATGCCAAAATGATGCATTGAACACAGAGATGTTGGGAATTGGCAGTGTGGAGGGTTTAAGGCAAAGCTATATCTTTTCTTCCTCCCGTTTTCAGCACCAGCTGTGCCTTATGTATGCATCCACATGCAAACAACAGATGGGGCTTCTTTTCCAATTTGTTATTTAATGTTGGAGGTGGTTTTTACTTCCCTTTCCAACCTTATTATCCTGCCTCCATTGCCATTCTACCATTTCCACCCTAGATTTGATCAGAAATCATCCGCCACAGTAAGAAAAGTACGATCTAATAGAAAATCATAATATTTAAATGATGCTTTGTAACAGAATGCAAATCAGTTAAGATTAAGATGTTTCTAATGAATCAAGCATCAAGGTCAAAAGAACGCTGGCATGCTTGAACATAATCAAGCTAACAGTTTGTTCTCTGCATGTCCAGATCTAAGGTCTGAGGTATCACATAGCTGAAAGAAAGCACCCAATGAGACAATTTTAGAGCTAGTGGCTGGCAGGATAAGTGATTGCCGGATAGATTGTAACAAAATGAATGAGCGTTCTAATCAAGCTGAGAGCAAATTAGACCGTGATGATACACAAGAGATAATGAACAATGCATGACTCCACAAATGGCTGGTGAAATGACACCTGTCCTGCAGAGTGGATCCACAAATAACGCCATAATGAAAAGAGAATGGTTTCATGACCATTAGCACAAAAGCAAACAATGTCAAGAATGAATAAATAAAGGAGCTCAGATACTATATAGTAAAGTATATGAAAGCATGAAGCATATGAATCTTAAACCTTACTTCTGTATAAGATACACTATGAATAAACACATTCTGTTCTACCCGTCCGTCCGTCCGTCCTCCAGCCCGCCCGTCCGTCCGTCCTCCAACCTGCCCATCCATCCATCCATCCATCCATCCATCCATCCATCCATCCATCCATCCATCCATCCATCCATCCATCCATCCATCTATCTATCTATCTATCTATCTATCTATCTATCTATCTATCTATCTATCTATCTATCTATCTATCTATCTATCTATCTATCCCTCCCTGTCGGTTTTGTTGGACAGGAACACTGAGGATGAGGTGGGAACAGCTTTTAGATGGGATGCCAGTCCACCAGAAAGCCCACCACCAATCCACTTTCTCTACAAACAAAACTTTTTTTGGATCTTTGAATATATAAAACAAACTTCCACTCATTTTATATTAAATAATAAATAAAGATTAATTAAATGATAACCACTGAGGCAACAAAGCATAACATAATTCATAGCATATCACTGTAAGACAATTAGTTCTTTCCTTCCTCATTTTTCATTCTTGGTCATTTTTAATAATCATACGTCAATGTAAGGAGTAGTTTGCGGTGCAGAGTGATTGCCACTCCAAGGGATATTGTTTTGCTGCATTGAGCTGACAGCTATGGCGATAATTTCAACCACTTGTTCTCTACCTTATGTAGTAATAACATGGCTGACTGACCTCAGTGGGAAAGCGTCAATGATTTGCACTATGTCTCTGTCAAGACTGTCTCCAGGAATTAAGTATATGAGAATCCCTCATCACCAGAGCTGGAAAGTCAGTTAGTCATGGGAAACGATATGCTACACATAAGAGCCCTCCGAATGGTAGCAGTAGAATTCAATTAAAAAAAGAACCTTGATGAACTTTTTTGACAGCAAAAACAAGTTCTCATACCTCGAAGGTCAGGGTGATAGTGTATAAAAGACATGGTGTAATTTCTGGACTGGAAATTCTACCAGAATGGATAGAGGAACAGGAAAAAGAGGAAGAGGAGGAGGGTGGTGGTCAGTCATTGTTTGTACAATGATTAATGCATTTGAGAATGGGGCTACCTGCTACAGAGGGAGGCCAGAGGGTAAATGATGAAATGCTGCATTGTGATTTGGCAGTGTGTACCATAATAAATAACACAAGCGCCGATGGAACACTCTTCTAAAACTAGACCCTCACTTTTTTCCCACATTTTACCTCCACTTGCACTTCATTTAATGTGCAAGCTCCATGTGTAAATACTGTACTTGCAAATCTATACAACACATCTTTAATTTGAGCCTATACAACTTCTGGATCCTGGAGAAATTCTTTGTTTTCTGCTGGTATTTTGGATCTCAGCTGTGATTCTGTTGCCAGTGGCTTCCACAAAAACAAATAGCAGCTGAGAATCTTGCAACATGGTTATACAACTGGGTTTTTTTTTCAGCACACATGAATTAGGGCATGTATTGATTACCTCTGTACTGTAAACAAAATTACTTTGGGCCAAAATAAATAAATCAATCAGGTTTTAAATATTACCTTTTATTCCCATTGGCAGATTGGCCTCTGGTGGGCTGGTTTCTTGGCAGTGCCTGAATAGTGTGATATGGCCACACAAACTGCATTTCCAACTACAGAACATATGCAAAACAATCCACTTAGCCACACTTCCATGTGGATAAAACCCCTGACACAGTTCTATATACCCTGCTTATAGAGTCCACCCTCCACATTCTTAATGGTTGTCACCACATTGCTTTGCTTTTTATTTGCAGAAACTCTTTTGCAGGTTGATTTCACATTACCAGTCACCAGCTCTCATTGAAAAATAAATGATTTCTGCTTGCATTGTCTTGTTGCTCTGGGTGTTAGCACATAGTTAGTTAACTAAGTAGACTAAAATCACTTTATTTCTCCAGCAATTCTATTTCCAGTAGTGGTTGCAAATTCCTGCTATTAAACAAAATAATTCTTACAAATGATCTACAAATGACTGACAAACTGACAAAATGTCATACTTCTACCTGCTTCCATTTCACAGGAATGGTTAAATAACTCTTTTGTCTTGTATAACAGCTCAAATGCTAAGCATTTCATGTTCTTGCAAAGTAGCTATCGTAAGTGTCAGTTAATGCTAGCCATGTGTTTGATCTCTTTCATGCCATGTGAAGTGTGAGCTTTGAAGCAGCATGCAAAGCAAAGGTGTTGTCACACAACAGAGCGAAGGCTGACAGTTATGGAATGTGATGCTGCCTTGAGAACTATAGTTAAGACAGTAACTTGGTCTCAGTAGGACCTGATGTTTGCTTTTATCTCATTTTACAGCCAAGTGCAACTCAAATTAAGTGATCAGACAGCTTATGCTTTTTCATCTTCCTCTTTTAGGGTCTTCATGAAGAATGTCAGTACCTCTTCCAACCTCAGCTCATAGTCCAGAGACTTATCGGCATTTCGGTGCTCTACCCGGGCTACTTCATAGACCAGATGATTCCGGGTCACAACAGATCTGTTCTCTACAAGTGAGTAGGCAACTCCATCACATATATGAATACAAAAAGCCACACACAAACAGGTATGCAAATATACTCCGACAGCAGCCCAGCTGGGAATGACTGATTAGTCCCTGATAGGATAAAGCTGAGAGGTTCATTTTTTTTGCAGGTAGATCCTACAAGTCTGCTATCTATTTTTAGGATCCAGAGATTCAATGAGACAGATAGGGACACTTGTGCCATTTGCAGCACTGCTCAGCATACTAACAGCAGGATGTCTACCACACACACAGACACACACACACACACACACTCTTTTCATCATTCTGTGCACATCTTTTTCTGTTCTCTTTCACAAGCCTCTATCATTAAAATGTTCAAATATTAATTAGCGCCTCAAATTTCAAGCAGTTCTTTCTTAAAATAGAAACGGCATCTAAGAGACATAGGTGTAAAATCTGCAGTGCATAACCTTGGGAAAAAAAAAGTGTGGGATTCTCAGTGTGGCCTCACACTTTTAATTTAACACAAAATCATTTGAAATATACAAAGCAGATTCGAGCTTCATACCTTTTCCTATGAACGAAATTTAACCTTTGGTTTATTTTTAACCTTTAAAAGATGCCAGAACATTATAAATCATAGATTAACTCATTAGTCATGTTCATAACATCGGTTGGTTTTAAAAGCATTGTTACTGATCGCTATTGAGGTTTTAGACTAAATAAAGCTAAATCGATTGAAAGTGGAGTGAAAGTGATTTTTATGTCAAAATATTTTCAGTAACATTTGGTCAGGTTCTCCTCACAATCTGGCAGCTGGCAATAAAATATCTGCTTAGAGGGAAAACATAACCTCTATAATATTCCAGACTTTGCAAACAGAAAAACCTCTAATATTTCATCAGTCCAGACAAAGACATCTCGAAGATTCACTATTCTAAAAGAGTCTTATTTTGTTTGTGGACATAATTTCACAATTATGTAAGTTCACAATTATGCCTCATCTAATTTTTAGTTTTATAATTTGTATTATTTTAAATAAATCATGTATACAGAATCAAGATTTTTTTTATTGAATCTTGCCATAGATAACCAAGAGATCCTTGTGCTATTATAAAGAATAATAATAATAATTAAAAATGGGAAAAGTTCAGCATTTTCTAAACATTTTATCCAAACATGGCCTTCAAATCAAGCTCGTGTCAGGCTCACTAAACAATTAAACACATTTTTTTCACCAGAGTAAACATTAATCATGAAATATTAAATTATGTAATTACTTGTGTAATAAACATAACTGTGCAGAAAATTGGAAAAAGCAATACATCATTTAAGCATGAATGAAATGGGAACGGATTCCGAAGAGACAATTTAAATTCAAAGAACCCTGTTTACTGGAACGGTCGTAATGGATCATGTAAACAAATTGTGTTCTGTTTGATTAAGTGTTTGATGCCTTGTTCACATTGCCTAATTACCATGCTACAAAAGTGGAGACAGAATAAGCAGTGTCATGGGTGAAAAAATAGTCCCTCATTTAGTTTTTGTAATTAGTTTATGGCAAATAACATGAAATCCTAGCCCAGTTATGCTTCCATTTAGGGTTCAACATAACACAATTGGACAATTTCTATATTGGATGTAAATGTGAGTACATGATATACAATATATGATTAAATTGTTGACATCTGCCCAATAAACCAATATGTAGGGGTATCCCAAAAGTAAAAAAAATATATATATACTGTATATATATATATATTTGTATAGAATAACTTAATAACAATACATTTTCTGCACTTGAACTAAGAATTCAACGTGTTGCCGCATGACAATGCCTTAGTGCACAAACTGAGGTCCATGAGGAAATAGTTTGCCAAAATTGTAGTAGAAGAACCTGAATGTTTTTCACAGAGCCCTGACCTCAACCTTATTGAACACCTAGGGGATGAACTGTAACCCTGTACTAAGGCTCTTATGGCTGAACAATTACAAATCCCCCCAATTACAAAACCCTCTAAAATCTAGTAAAAAAGCTTTCCTAACTTCTTACAGCAGACTCTATCTGAAGGTCTATATCTGTCCTCAAACATTTGACATATACACAACTCAACTTTGTTACACCTTTTGGCTGACTAAAATAATATTGCTACCTCTTTACTGTGTTCTGGCTTTTTAAAGAATGCTTTGTAAATTATAGCAAACTTATAGGCCAAATAGCCATTAAGTTTTAGAATAAAAGACTGCAGTGCCGAGAGAACACCATCACTGCAATCTTCAAGGACAGTGGACTTATGCATGAACTGACAACACCAAATATGGTAGAAGATTCTACAACATGCAGTCAAGAAACAAACCAACATACCACAATCATGTTTTCCTTCTTTTTTTCCTTTCAGAGTATTTATCCCCAGCTACATATCTTCAGTAAAGGTTCAACTGGTGGACTGCAGCACCAAGAACAGGAGCAGTGAAAGCTGCCCAGTTCTGTTGAAGTTGAGAGCTAGAGCTCCACCAGTACACAACTCCAGTGCTGTAGACTGCAGGGAGAACATGCCATGTGAACTGGAAGTTCCATTGCTGTCTTGGGAACAGTGGTATTACATTCTGGTGGAACGCTACCTCAGTACTGCAGATGTGTACTTCCGAATTGGTATACAGGTCAAAGGTAAGAACATAAAGATCTTTGTCTTTGAATGTTTTTGGTTATTTCAGTCATTTGTAATATAGAGTCATAATCAGTCTTTTGTTCATGTGCATCACATTTCAACACAAGACCTGTGTTCTTTGTGTAATTCTAAACAGAGCTAAAAGCTTAAGCTATCTAAAATAGCATTTTTACTTTACTGTCCTGCAGGTTGCCAGATATTAAGCTAGTGGGACAAAGAAAGGCCACATTTCTAAGCATGACCATGTGTTACTTTGCAATGTAATTATAATCTTCATTCAACTATCCTTAGTGATTGCTTGGCCAGCGTCACAGTGGCTTAAATTAGGCTTTGTTTATATTTAGAGAAATAGAACTAACTACAGTCCCGTATTTTTCGGACTATAAGCCGCTACTTTTTTCCCACGTTTTGAACCCAGTGGCTTAAACAACAAAGCGACTAATTTATGGATTTTACCTGGGTTTTTCCCGGTTTCACAAACTTCAAGCTAAAAAACTTAACCCCACAACATTAGACCAATAAAATTTCCGAACGGAAATGAAAAAACGCACCTCACCTGTGTGATAAACTCCCCAGAGAAATACAGTGGTACCTTGACCTACGAGTTTAATTCGTTCCGTGGGCGAGTTCGTATCTCAATTTGCTCGCACATCAAATCTGTTTTCCATATTGAAAATACTTAAATTGGCATTAATCCGTTCCAACCCTCAAAATGACACCCCGTTTTTATGTTTCATGTTATTAAATTGGAAAAAACATTTCTAAATAACAAATCTTGTATAAAAACATTATAGAAAGAGTATGTAAAGATATAATAAGGTTTTATTCAGTGTATTTTCCTTGGAGATGAGACGACTTGAGCTAACGAAAACGCCGGTGGGGTGTGTGTGTGTGTGTGTGTGTGTGTGTGTGTGTGTGTGTGGAGGGGGTAGAGGCGATAAGTGGAGGCAGAGGGAAAACTCGTTTTTTACTATCACTCTTTTACACTATGTATCTCTAAACTTTAAAATTTTAACTTTTTCTTCTTTCACTACCTAGTGACCGCTCGTACCTCGGAAAACTCGTACATTAATGCACTCGTAGGTCAAGGTACCACTGTATTTGTGAAAGGAAGGAGAAAGACAGTAAACAATGACTTACTTGGTCAACTACTGTTTAGATACAAACTGTTGTAGCGCGTTGAGTCTGGGTGAAGGGAGAGCTCACTCGGACATATTCCTCGGTCTCCACACACGCAGTAATACCGGAAAAATGCAGTGCCAGTCTTTTCCCAAAATACCGCTATGCTCCTAATAGAAGCGCAACATATTTTACCCATTACACTGTGTGTAACGTCTCTTTCGTTAAAGCCTGTGTAAAGTACATCAGTGTAGACAGGTGCGGCTTATTTATGTAAAAAATAAAAATATTTGTCAAATTCAGTGGCTTATATAAGGGTGCGCTTTATAGTCCGGAGATTACGGAATACGTATTAGAAGATATTGCAAGCGACTAAAAACAAAAACAGTAACTGTGCGAGCTAGATTGTATAAAAACGGTTAAATTTTTTTTCCAAGCAAATCCTTACAAAGAAGACAGCACAAACATTACCCAAAACCACAATTGCCAATTGCATTTCATGACAATAATTAATCACAACACAAATAAAAGCAACCAAAACATCTTCTCCTGGCTTGGGTCATGCCCACTTTATGTATATATATATATACATACATACATACAGTGTATGCACACCGATCAAGTATTATGACATTATAACATTATGACCGATAAAATAAATAACACAGATTATCTCTTCATCATGGCGCCTGCTAGTTGGTGGGGTATATTAGGCAGCAAGTGAACATTTTAGAAGCAGAAAAAATGGGTGACTGTAAGGATTTGATTGAGTTTGATGAGGGCCAAATTGTGATTTCCTAGACGACTGGGTCAGAGCATCTCCAAAATTGCAGCTCTTGTGGGCTGGTCTGCAGTGGTCAGTATCTATCAAAAGTGTTACAAGGAAGGAACAGCCAGCAAGCGACAGGATTGTGGGCGGCCGAGGCTCACTGATGCACATGGGGAGCAAAGGTTGGCCCGTGTGGTCTGATCCAACAGATGAGCTCCTGTAGCTCAAATTGCTGAAGAAGTTAATGTAGTTATGCTCGATGGGTCTGAACTGTTTTGGCAGCAAAAGGGGAGAAACACAATATTCGGCAGGTGGTCGTAATGTTATGCCTGATCAGTGTATATAGAACACTAAGCAGATACATAATGAGATACAGCTAGTGTCATTTTGTTACCAGATCTCACTATGTATGATACTGTAACTGGTCTGAGGAAAGAAAAACAAAGTTCATTCAGTACTATGATGCAAAACTGCAGAATGTTTCGAGACTTTTTCTGTCATGTCTTCATTTTCCCATTGGCTTTGTTTTCATCGAAAACGCATGCTGTGCTGCTTTGTGGTATATGCTGCAATATAATTTGCCCTTGTGAAAATTTATGTGCAATACCTTTAATTATTAGCACAAATTTTCACCACCTGGAACAGAAAGATTCTTTTTTTTTGCAGACGCTTCTTGTCATAGTGTGGCAGCGCATTCTCTGTGGAGCACTTTGATGTAGACATGCTGTTCTGTTGTTGTATATTGCATGAGAAAATCCTTGAGATGTGTAAAGTCTGTGGCAGGAAAAGGCTATGTGTGTGTGGGCTTGGGTGAGGGTGGAAAGGCTGGGGGGTAGGAGGAGACTGTGTAGTGCCATTTTGTCCAAATAGAGTGCTTGAGGGCACGCCAACAACTTATCTAATGTGATCTTAGACAAGGAATTGTCACTAGAACATTCAGACGCCTGAGCTGGTGTGCATGTACGAACGTGAAACCCTGAGATTAAAATGGAACAGGCTGAGAGTTTGACATGGGTTTTATTACTTATTTATTTGTATTTATAAGCATAAATATGGAAGGCATATGGCTCAGTGTCTTATTGTTTTCTGATGAAAGCTTTTGTGTCTTGGGGAATATAGGAACCACAAGTGCTGCTTTTGAACACGGATTTTTCTCACTTACACCAGTAAGTGGAGCAGGAAAATTAAAGTGCGGTTGGTGACAAAGGCTTAGCCATGAATCTTGATAAAAAATTGGAGTCTCACTGGGCTAAGCCGAGGCCACTGTCACGCAGAGGAGTCGCTGTTATTATTCTGCCTGATGTGAAGTGTTGATGAATTCCCTGGATCACAGTGTTTTTACTAAAAATGATAAATATAGCAATTTAGTTACACCGAAAGTAAAATAGATGGGAGATTCATTCACACCATGTTTCTTTATAAGAAGCGTATTTCCACCCCAAAGCTTACCTTAATGAATACACACACAGACACACACAAATATATATATATATATATATATATATATATATATATATATATATATATATATATATATATATATATATACAGTGAGGAAAATAAGTATTTGAACACCCTGCTATTTTGCAAGTTCTCCCACTTAGAAATCATGGAGGGGTCTGAAATTGTCATCGTAGGTGCATGTCCACTGTGAGAGACATAATCTAAAAAAAAATCCAGAAATTACAATATATGATTTTATAACTATTTATTTGTATGATACAGCTGCAAATAAGTATTTGAACACTTGAGAAAGTCAATGTTAATATTTGGTACAGTAGCCTTTTTAAAGGCAGACTAACAGGTCTTTGAGGGTCAGAATTCTAGCTGATAGACAGGTGTTCAAATACTTATGACAATGATGACAATTTCAGACCCCTCCATGATTTCTAAGTGGGAGAACTTGCAAAATAGCAGGGTGTTCAAATACTTATTTTCCTCACTGTATATGTGTGTGTGTGTGTGTGTGTGTGTGTGTGTGTGTGTATATGTGTGTGTGTTTGTAAGTGTGTGTACAGTATGTGTGTATGTGTTTACTGTGTGGGTGTGTATACAGTATGTGTGTATGTGTTTACTGTGTGGGTGTGTATACAGTATGCGTGTACTGTACAGTGTATTTGTTTCTTTGTTCTGTATATAGACAGATTCTATAGATATAGACACAAAAATTTGCAAAATTTGCAATATGCATCTAGCATTCATTTTACATTTGGCAAAAGCCTGTATAAAAGCTCATCAGAATTTTTTTAAAGCATACATGTATAATTTCAGGATATACAACACTGATGTTATATTGGTAAAATACATATATGTTAAAATAAGTCTGGCTTGCGGTTAAAGCTGCAACAACTAATCGATACAAAAAATAATAATTAATAATGAAATTCGTTGTCAAACAGAGCTTTTATCGATTAGTTGAGCTGCTCAAGTTACGAGTTAGCGTGACGGCAAGATAACACAGCCGCTCGCGAAATGGTGCAGAGTACAGCCAGCAGCAGGAAGTGTGCGTCCAAAGTCATCCAAGGCAATGAGAACATTTTATATTAAACGCAACAAAGAAAACTGTGCCTGCAAGTTATGCAAAACTGAGCTTGTGTGGCATGGAAGTACCACAGTGATGCACTAGCACTTGAAAAGAAAACACACTGGTGTCACGGATGAAGACGAAACATCAGCACGTTAAGCAAAAACTGTATAATCCTCATCATGTGAAAATGGTAGTTAGATGAAGTGCTTCGGTGTAAACTGCTAACTTTCGGGGCAGTCGCGCTGGATGTGTTCTGTCGTGACTCACGAGGATCAGGTTGCACAATCAACTTGCTCGTGAAATAGTGATGGATTCATTTAAAATGGTTTGAACAAACACTAAATCTAAAAGCATAATAATAGCAGCAGTAAATGATCACATTTTCAGAAACTGTTGTGGTTTTAGGTAAATGTTTATGCATTTGTACAACAAAGTATATTTAAAAAATATATTTTTAATCGAGCCTGTAAGCTTGCTGCATTTGTTCTATTTTCTTTTATAGCATTTGTCTACTACAACAGTAACTTATCTGTTTTCAAACATGATTTACTGCAGTTTTACTTCGTTCAAATTCTTGTTTTCAATGTTTGTATATAAAATGTATGCATATATCATTTAATTATTATACAAAATGTAATTAATTATCAATTCTAGATGTGTATTTATTTATACAAATATAAATGTGTATTTATTTGAACAATTGAAACAAAAAAGTTTTATATTGATTTTTTAAGCATGGTTGTCAACTTGCCACAATACAAATGTTGGTTTACACAAATAGCTTTACCTTTCATACTCAAATGCGGTTGTTGTTTTGTTTTTTTTTTTTAGAAAAAGAAACAACCCAGCATGAGGGAATTATTTCATAGAAGAAATCCCCCATGCACAAGCTTTAAATGTCAAAATTAAAGATAGTTAAACTCTCTGTGGCTTGTGCATTTTTTAAGTACACTTTTATACATATAATTACCCTGAATTATAGTTTAATAGCGTTGTAATAATCAAAACATCTAATAAAAAAAAAAAAAAAATTATCCGATTAATAGAAAATAATCTTTTTTTAACTTGGTCCCTGAACAAAGGACAACAATCCACAGTCCTGTGGTCAAAAATAGGTTATCTTTTATACATGATATTCAGAGACTGATTTTTTGATCCTTCAGTAGGAAGGACAGTGTGGTGTGAAAGTAAATACACTGTAGTATATATTCATCATTTAAATGAAGTCAGGTAGTGGAGTAGTGAGAATGATTACAAGCCAATGAATAAATTTTGTATAACGATCAGAACGTGTGCTGCTTGGCAGACCACAATGGAGTCCACAATGTGTGACCCCAACGGTATTAATGTAGCACCGTGTCACATGGGAGATGATGAAGTGGCTGCACTGATCTGAGTGCATTTTGGAGGACCTTCCACTGCTCAGGAAAAGTGAGTGATTCACAGCAATGTCAATTTTAATATAAGAGATGTTCAATTTATTTGAAAGAAAGTGGATATCCAGATGCTGTTGCGACATAACTAATACTGCCTCCAGACTCATGGAGACCCATCACTCATTCAGACTAATGGAGTTTGAAGATTCACTAATATGATTCAAAAATTCGGCAGCGACAAATCACTTCCAATCTTAGGCTTGTATAATAGAGATGAATGGATATTATAGTTACTAGCACTATAAATGTAAGTATTGTGGAATCTGAATGAATTGCCGGTCTTATTTCATTGCAGTTGACCTACTTTTTAAAACTTATGTCTAAAAAATACCTTGTAGAGGTAAAAAGTAAAATCAGGTTAATTAGTGTTAAAAAGAAAAAGATAAATTAACATTTTTTAAAGCCATAATATTTAGAAACACTGTCATTCCTAGATCTGAATTCATAACAGCAGAACCGACTCACACTCATATCTTATCATAATCCTGAATCATGTTTAATGAAGTGAACAATTTGTTTGGTCACATTGAATGAGTCATTTTCAACACAAGAAGCTGAATACATTTTATATTAACTGCTCTGGGCAGATCACGGGTAATAGGCAATAAATAGAAATACAAAATGTAGTTCAGGTTTCATGCGTGTGAATCTAATAGCACACCACTTATAGTTTTAATGAAATGAGTTCACACAAAAATGCTTTGGTCACACAGTATCTCACAAAAGTGAGTGCACCCCTCACATTTCAGCAACCATTTGAATATATCTTCTCAAGGGTTGAGTTGTTTTAAAGGACAGTAAATCTCTACTGCTATACAAGCTGAACATTGACTACACTTGACTACACATGTACAGTACAGACCAAAAGTTTGGACACACCTGCTCATTCAAAGAGTTTGCTTTATTTTCATGACTATGAAAATTGTAGAGTCACACTGAAGGCATCAAAACTATGAATTAACACATGTGGAATTATATACATAACAAAAAAGTGAACTGAAAATATGTCATATTGTAGGTTCTTCAAAGTAGGCATCAAGAGAATGCCAAGAGTGTGCAAAGCAGTAATCTAACAAAAGGTGGCTACTTTGAAGAACCTACAATATGACATTTTCAGTTGTTTCACACTTTTTTGTTATGTATATAATTCCACATCTGTTAATTCATAGTTTTGATGCCTTCAGTCTGACTCTACAATTTTCATAGTCATGAAAATAAAGAAAACTCTTTGAATGAGAAGGTGTGTCCAAACTTTTGGTCTTTACTGTATATCCATGTTTTATTTCTAGAGTATTGTCCCTTGAGAATATATATAAAAATGGTGGCTGAAATGTAGGGGTGTACTCACTTTTGTGAGATACTGTACTTCTTTAAAAAAGCATCACATGGATGTTAAAAAAAGTTTACATCATAGATTTTTTTATTATATTTATATTATAGCACATAAATGGCTAACATTGTATCAAGAGACAGAGTTTAACCTAGAGTTAATGCAAACAAATTCAGTTTCTTTATTTATTGGCAGTCAGTTATAAAGCAAGCCCAGGACCAGATACAAATCCATAGTTACCAATGTTTTTCAGTGTAAGACCCAAAAAAGTACATGCAGAATTTTTGGACTATAAGTCGCTACTTTTTCCCCACGTTTTGAATCCCGTGGCTTAAACAACGAAGCGGCTAATTTATGAATTTTTCCTGGGTTTTTCCCGGTTTCACAAACTTCAAGCCCAAAAACTGAGCGACATAACAAACCAATGAAATTTCCGAACGGAAACGAAAAAACGCACCTCACCGGTTTTTCTCCGGGAGAAAAACTTTTTTAAAAACGCACGACGATGCCAAAAGATAAACCCCTGAGAGAAATAGTTGTGAAAGGAAGGAGGAAGACAGTAAACAATGACTTTTTTTGGTAGGCTACTGTTTAGATACAAGCCGTTGTAGCGTGTTGAATCTGGGTGAAGGGAGAGCTCACTAACTCCAGTTGCAACAGAAATCATATAAGCAAAGACAGGTTTCCAAAACTCGTGCTTTTTTATTTTTCTTGGCAACAGCGTTATGGGTTAGTCAAAAAAACTTAGAAATCAGCATCAGAAAATAATAAGGACATAATCCTCGTCTTGAACACACGCAGTAATAGTGGAAAAATGCAGTGCCAGCCTATTCCCAAAATACCGCTATGCTCCTAAAGAAAGCGTAACATATTTCACCCGTTACACCGTGTGTAACGTGACTTTCGTTAAAGCCTGTGTAAAGTACATTAGTGTACTTATAGACAGGTGCGGCTTATTTATGTTAAAATAAAAATACAGTACAGACCAAAGTTTGGACACCTGCTCATTCAAAGAGTTTTCTTTATTTTCATGACTATGAAAATTGTAGAGTCACACTGAAGGCATCAAAACTATGAATTAACAGATGTGGAATTATATACATAACAAAAAGTGAACTGAAAATATGTCATATTGTAGGTTCTTCAAAGTAGGCATCAAGAGAATGCCAAGAGTGTGCAAAGCAGTAATCTAAGCAAAAGGTGGCTACTTTGAAGAACCTACAATATGACATTTTCAGTTGTTTCACACTTTTTTGTTATGTATATAATTCCACATCTGTTAATTCATAGTTTTGATGCCTTCAGTGTGACTCTACAATTTTCATAGTCATGAAAATAAAGAAAACTCTTTGAATGAGAAGGTGTGTCCAAACCTTTGGTCTGTACTGTATATCCATGTTTTATTTCTAGAGTATTGTCCCTTGAGAATATATATAAAAATGGTGGCTGAAATGTAGGGGTGTACTCACTTTTGTGAGATACTGTACTTCTTTAAAAAAGCATCACATGGATGTTAAAAAAAGTTTACATCATAGATTTTTTTATTATATTTATATTATAGCACATAAATGGCTAACATTGTATCAAGAGACAGAGTTTAACCTAGAGTTAATGCAAACAAATTCAGTTTCTTTATTTATTGGCAGTCAGTTATAGAGCAAGCCCAGGACCAGATACAAATCCATAGTTACCAATGTTTTTCAGTGTAAGACCCAAAAAAGTACATGCAGAATTTTTGGACTATAAGCCGCTACTTTTTCCCCACGTTTTGAATCCCGTGGCTTAAACAACGAAGCGGCTAATTTATGAATTTTTCCTGGGTTTTTCCCGGTTTCACAAACTTCAAGCCCAAAAACTGAGCGACATAACAAACCAATGAAATTTCCGAACGGAAACGAAAAACGCACCTCACCGGTTTTTCTCCGGAGAAAAACTTTTTTAAAAACGCACGACGATGCCAAAAGATAAACCCCTGAGAGAAATAGTTGTGAAAGGAAGGAGGAAGACAGTAAACAATGACTTTTTTTGGTAGGCTACTGTTTAGATACAAGCCGTTGTAGCGTGTTGAATCTGGGTGAAGGGAGAGCTCACTAACTCCAGTTGCAACAGAAATCATATAAGCAAAGACAGGTTTCCAAAACTCGTGCTTTTTTATTTTTCTTGGCAACAGCGTTATGGGTTAGTCAAAAAAACTTAGAAATCAGCATCAGAAAATAATAAGGACATAATCCTCGTCTTGAACACACGCAGTAATAGTGGAAAAATGCAGTGCCAGCCTATTCCCAAAATACCGCTATGCTCCTAAAGAAAGCGTAACATATTTCACCCGTTACACCGTGTGTAACGTGACTTTCGTTAAAGCCTGTGTAAAGTACATTAGTGTACTTATAGACAGGTGCGGCTTATTTATGTTAAAAATAAAAATACAGTACAGACCAAAAGTTTGGACACACCTTCTCATTCAAAGAGTTTTCTTTATTTTCATGACTATGAAAATTGTAGAGTCACACTGAAGGCATCAAAACTATGAATTAACAGATGTGGAATTATATACATAACAAAAAAGTGTGAAACAACTGAAAATATGTCATATTGTAGGTTCTTCAAAGTAGCCACCTTTTGCTTAGATTACTGCTTTGCACACTCTTGGCATTCTCTTGATGCCTACTTTGAAGAACCTACAATATGACATATTTTCAGTTCACTTTTTTGTTATGTATATAATTCCACATGTGTTCATTCATAGTTTTGATGCCTTCAGTGTGACTCTACAATTTTCAAAGTCATGAAAATAAAGAAAACTCTTTGAATGAGCAGGTGTGTCCAAACTTTTGGTCTGTACTGTATATATAATATGTATAAACTTTTGGTCTGTACTGTATATATAATATATATAAACTTTTGGTCTGTACTGTATATATAATATGTATACAGTACAGACCAAAGTTTGGACACACCTTCTCATTCAAAGAGTTTTCTTTATTTTCATGACTATGAAAATTGTAGAGTCACACTGAAGGCATCAAAACTATGAATTAACAGATGTGGAATTATATACATAACAAAAAGTGTGAAACAACTGAAAATATGTCATATTGTAGGTTCTTCAAAGTAGCCACCTTTTGCTTAGATTACTGCTTTGCACACTCTTGGCATTCTCTTGATGCCTACTTTGAAGAACCTACAATATGACATATTTTCAGTTCACTTTTTGTTATGTATATAATTCCACATGTGTTCATTCATAGTTTTGATGCCTTCAGTGTGACTCTACAATTTTCAAAGTCATGAAAATAAAGAAAACTCTTTGAATGAGCAGGTGTGTCCAAACTTTTGGTCTGTACTGTATATATAATATGTATACAGTACAGACCAAAGTTTGGACACCTTCTCATTCAAAGAGTTTTCTTTATTTTCATGACTATGAAAATTGTAGAGTCACACTGAAGGCATCAAAACTATGAATTAACAGATGTGGAATTATATACATAACAAAAAGTGTGAAACAACTGAAAATGTCATATTGTAGGTTCTTCAAAGTAGCCACCTTTTGCTTAGATTACTGCTTTGCACACTCTTGGCATTCTCTTGATGCCTACTTTGAAGAACCTACAATATGACATATTTTCAGTTTACTTTTTTGTTATGTATATAATTCCACATGTGTTAATTCATAGTTTTGATGCCTTCAGTGTGACTCTACAATTTTCAAAGTCATGAAAATAAAGAAAACTCTTTGAATGAGCAGGTGTGTCCAAACTTTTGGTCTGTACTGTATATATAATATGTATACAGTACAGACCAAAGTTTGGACACACCTTCTCATTCAAAGAGTTTTCTTTATTTTCATGACTATGAAAATTGTAGATTCACACTGAAGGCATCAAAACTATGAATTAACAGATGTGGAATTATATACATAACAAAAAGTGTGAAACAACTGAAAATGTCATATTGTAGGTTCTTCAAAGTAGCCACCTTTTGCTTAGATTACTGCTTTGCACACTCTTGGCATTCTCTTGATGCCTACTTTGAAGAACCTACAATATGACATATTTTCAGTTCACTTTTTGTTATGTATATAATTCCACATGTGTTCATTCATAGTTTTGATGCCTTCAGTGTGACTCTACAATTTTCAAAGTCATGAAAATAAAGAAAACTCTTTGAATGAGCAGGTGTGTCCAAACTTTTGGTCTGTACTGTATATATATATATATATATATATATATATATATATATATATATATATATATATATATATATATATATATATATATATATATATATATATATATATATATATATATATATATATATATATATATATATATATATATATATATATATATATATATATATATATATATATATATATATATATATATATATATATATATATATATATATATATATATATATATATATATATATATATATATATATATATATATATATATATATATATATATATATATATATATATATATATATATATATATATATATATATATATATATATATATATATATATATATATATATATATATATATATATATATATATATATATATATATATATATATATATATATATATATATATATATATATATATATATATATATATATATATATATATATATATATATATATATATATATATATATATATATATATATATATATATATATATATATATATATATATATATATATATATATATATATATATATATATATATATATATATATATATATATATATATATATATATATATATATATATATATATATATATATATATATATATATATATATATATATATATATATATATATATATATATATATATATATATATATATATATATATATATATATATATATATATATATATATATATATATATATATATATATATATATATATATATATATATATATATATATATATATATATATATATATATATATATATATATATATATATATATATATATATATATATATATATATATATATATATATATATATATATATATATATATATATATATATATATATATATATATATATATATATATATATATATATATATATATATATATATATATATATATATATATATATATATATATATATATATATATATATATATATATATATATATATATATATATATATATATATATATATATATATATATATATATATATATATATATATATATATATATATATATATATATATATATATATATATATATATATATATATATATATATATATATATATATATATATATATATATATATATATATATATATATATATATATATATATATATATATATATATATATATATATATATATATATATATATATATATATATATATATATATATATATATATATATATATATATATATATATATATATATATATATATATATATATATATATATATATATATATATATATATATATATATATATATATATATATATATATATATATATATATATATATATATATATATATATATATATATATATATATATATATATATATATATATATATATATATATATATATATATATATATATATATATATATATATATATATATATATATATATATATATATATATATATATATATATATATATATATATATATATATATATATATATATATATATATATATATATATATATATATATATATATATATATATATATATATATATATATATATATATATATATATATATATATATATATATATATATATATATATATATATATATATATATATATATATATATATATATATATATATATATATATATATATATATATATATATATATATATATATATATATATATATATATATATATATATATATATATATATATATATATATATATATATATATATATATATATATATATATATATATATATATATATATATATATATATATATATATATATATATATATATATATATATATATATATATATATATATATATATATATATATATATATATATATATATATATATATATATATATATATATATATATATATATATATATATATATATATATATATATATATATATATATATATATATATATATATATATATATATATATATATATATATATATATATATATATATATATATATATATATATATATATATATATATATATATATATATATATATATATATATATATATATATATATATATATATATATATATATATATATATATATATATATATATATATATATATATATATATATATATATATATATATATATATATATATATATATATATATATATATATATATATATATATATATATATATATATATATATATATATATATATATATATATATATATATATATATATATATATATATATATATATATATATATATATATATATATATATATATATATATATATATATATATATATATATATATATATATATATATATATATATATATATATATATATATATATATATATATATATATATATATATATATATATATATATATATATATATATATATATATATATATATATATATATATATATATATATATATATATATATATATATATATATATATATATATATATATATATATATATATATATATATATATATATATATATATATATATATATATATATATATATATATATATATATATATATATATATATATATATATATATATATATATATATATATATATATATATATATATATATATATATATATATATATATATATATATATATATATATATATATATATATATATATATATATATATATATATATATATATATATATATATATATATATATATATATATATATATATATATATATATATATATATATATATATATATATATATATATATATATATATATATATATATATATATATATATATATATATATATATATATATATATATATATATATATATATATATATATATATATATATATATATATATATATATATATATATATATATATATATATATATATATATATATATATATATATATATATATATATATATATATATATATATATATATATATATATATATATATATATATATATATATATATATATATATATATATATCCACCTTCCAGTGTGCATTTGGTAGGTGAGAGGAAAATTTGGAACCCAGCCATGTGGAGTACACACAAAGAACACTATAAAGCTAAGCCCCAACCAAGAAATTACACACAAGATACTGCATACCACATCTGAACCAGAATATAGTACATGAAACAAAGTATATATTCTTTCTGTATAATATTTCTCTATCCTTGAGCATTCTCTATTTTTTCACCTTTGTATGGTGCTGCAGTATTCCTGGCCATGTTCTGAAGGTAAGCACGGATCAGGAGGGGGCCATTGATGTTCAATGAGGCTGAAAAGGTCTTACACCAGCTTAGATGAAGCACACGCAAGGGAAACAATTGGCCATGATGGGCTGCTCTACCTGTGGACCGTATTATTGCTCTTGAATGAGGAGCAAAAAACCTGTGAAAACTCTCTACGTCTCAAATTGCATTGTGTATTGAGCCATTAAGAAATGGAGCGTGGCTTTACTGCAGTGCAGTTTATTGCTCTCAAGTCTGAGAGTCCAGTCTATTTCACCAGATGCACTTCCACTGTATGGTTGTGTTATGGTTCTAGGTGTTTAAATTTGATGCTGGCATTTACAGTAAGCCCAAGGCTGAAAGTGCTAGCAGACATGAGTGTTGAATAACAGCTGCATCCTATAATATGGACTCAAAATCATGTGATGGAGATCTTCCGGTTCATTATATCAAAGGACTTATTAGCAATCTTTAGTTTTGGATTGAGTAAAAGATGTGCATATGTTAGATATACATTAAACTTTAGGGATTACAAGCTGAGTATGCCACTTGATTTTTATTTAAGCAGGATGTACATCTGAGGATAGATATCTGAGGTCCCTTTCTGAAAACGTTGAAAGTTGAACCTTTTGTTTTAATGGGGCTCAATAAATTAATGTGTGAATGTGAGTGTTTATTATGCCCAGTAATGAACTTGCTTCCCATGACGTGTATTCTCTCCTCATTGCCAGGCATTCCTGATGTAGACTTTGAATCTAAAACCTTGGACAACAAATTAAATATGAAACATTATACTTTAAGTTGTTATTATCATTTTTTCTTGGTAATGTAGCAAAAATCATAATTTTCTTTTAGCATGCTCTGTTATTGTTATTTTTCCTTTGTTTGTGTGCTTGACTCTTACTTATATTCCAGTCTTACACACACACACACACACACACACACACACACACACACACACACACACACACAGGGAAAACTAATTTTCAGCATCTTCTATACAGTAGGTCTTATATAAAAAATAAATGTTGTTTTGCATATGGACCAATAATGATTAGTATGTCTATAAATATGACAATGGTGTGTGTTTTGTTTCATAGTGGCATTTCCTGTTACCACTTTGGACTAGCTCTATGTGTTTTGAGTTAAATATGAAATGAATAATACAAATGTATTTTCGAATCCATATTTAAATATTTTGTTATTCTTATTCTCAATTTAAAGCAAGACATATCATCAGTTCATCAATCAGTCCAGAGAGTGCAAATAAAATGATAAATAGATGAAGCTTGCACCTTTTTTTTGTACATGTATCTAGTTTCTGGTCCAATGAATCGCCTTCAGCTTAATCATTTTTATGTACATACATGTGATTGGATAAGATGCAACAGGGGACCTGCTATAAAAGCTGTGTTGGTCCATGTTTAACAAACTGGAAGGCATTTTTTTCCTCAATACATTGTCATCCCTGCTACAATATTTTTTAAGTATTTGGTATCTGTTTGCTAAAATTCATTGGTCGGACTGGACCTAGTGTAATACATTTTTTAAATTCATTCTGAATAATTTAATCTATTCTGCAGAAGTCCACTCACTCCACCACATTTGCAGTGTCCTGCCATCTTTTTCCTGCCTTGCTAGAACACACACCGTGTATTGCCTGACCTTGTAGAGTCACTGTCCCTTGGATGTAACCTTCAGGTCAGCGCTTTTGTCAGACTTAATTCTATTACACTGTATCTCGCTCCCACCCCCACTCTTCAAATCAATTTCATCTAACAGCACACACTGGCATTCTGCCATTATTCGCAGCTCTCCTACATTGACCACCCACCAGCAGAACTCTTCATCATCCTGCCCTCCTTCCCCCAGTGCTCTGGGACTTTAATTAGCAATATATCCAGGGTCAGTGGAGAATAAAGATCATATTCGGGTTCAACAAAAAGCTTCCTGGAGCGAAAGAGAGAAAGGTGAGAGAGGAGAAAGAGGGAGATAAAGAGGGAGAGAGTGAAAGTGTACTTATGGGAAACATCCGTGCCTTGGGAAGTTTCCTCTCTTGCTCAGCTATTTCTTCATGAACTTTAAATTGCATGTTAACGTAAATGCCAGCTTCAAATAAAAATAAGATAGTTGTTAATTAAAACTTAGCATAGTTTGGAAACCCGGATTTCCCAGCTTACTATTTAAAGGATTCATACCTTGTGTTAAGTAACAGTGCTCTGAATGTCCTGTGAAATGTGAAATCATTTTGACACCACATTTTGAAATAATTTTTCCTGCTGCTTGGAGGTTCTTTACACTCCTTATTTTATTGTGTTTCTATTCCACAAATACTAAACCACCGTAGCCATTACAATTAATAACAGTTAAAACTCTGAAAATGCTAAACCGCTGCGGTGACCCTCTTGATGGTAGCTTTAATTGCAATCATCGCTCATTAGCTCTAGGCATCATTGAGCCCTTGTTTTCCCTGCTCTGTGTTTGAGTGACATTCAGAAAGGCAAATTGAAGCTGGCGGTTATGGGATTTCAGAAGCAGTTTCCAAGACAATGGGCTCCAGCTTTCAGCTGCATAATGAGCATATTTCATCACCAGTCTGTAATTGAAACATCAGCAATAGAGATAAAGGGTTTAGCAAATGGCACATATGCTAACGTTATTTTGCTCGTGTTTGTTTGAGACTTTCAAACAGAACAGATGTAAGTGTGAGCATCCCTGCAATTACCATAGATCTTCAACTTTTTTTTCCTAGCTCTGGAATACAAATGGTTTTAATTAGGACTTTAAAGCGTGGTGAGCTCTCCACATTATTGTGAAGAAATCATATTGAGGAGAAACTTAATCTAAACTAATCCATCACAGTTACGTCAGCTGGGAGTTTTACTGCCTAAACTTGTACCTCTGTTTAAATCTATGTTTTTAAAAACTGTTTGTTGTCGAAAGTCTTAGTATTTTAATCTTGGTATTTTAAGCATGTTGAAATTCCTCAGATTACAACACTAAGACGTTTGACTCACCAGTTAGAAAAGGATCTGCTATTTAAAACAACAAATTTATAGAATACATAGATATTCACATGTAACACTTTCAAGGTTTTACTTTTACTACAAAGAACGTGAATTACCATTGTCACATTTTAATTTTTCTTTCCACAATCATTTACAAATTTTTCTTAGGATAGGGTTACTTTTAGAAATGTTGATTGTTCCCTCAGAGAAAGAAAAAATTTACTTACGGATTATATATTTGAAATATTTGACCATTCCTTGGCTACTGGTTAATACAATACACTTATGTATTGCGTACAGTTCAATTTGTTCAGTAGGTATCATTCAATTCAACTTCAATGTCCTCAGTTCTAGTTTGGGTTACTGTATGTGCAGAATTTTTCAAGACTCCCCTTCATCTGCTTGGGTTTCCTCTCGGTTCTCTGGTTTCTTCCAGATGTCATAATTGGTGACAAAGGTATAAGTGAGTATTTGTCTGCATAGTGCTTTGGGTGTCTTACAGTACATTCAGTGTTCCTGGGATACATTTTAAGTTTACCATGACCCTGTCAAAATGAATAAATGAAAGGAATCATGATATATATATATATATATATATATATATATATATATATATATATATATATATATATATATATATATATATATATATATATATATTTTTTTTTTTATTTGCCTAGCTTGGTTTTAAATGTATTATTTATTAATAATATAACTTAGTCTAATATAACTTACAGTAGCAACCTTGACTAGATAGAAAAGGTGGCCAACCTTTAAGAAGTCATAAAATAATGAATCAGTGGAGCCATGGAGATTGGATTTTATTGTCTGAGAATCATTCAATGGAAAGTGACTCTAAATTCAGGAAGTAAATACAAAATTAGAATAAATATCTTCTAATTTTTGGTGCCAAATAGTTGCGCATTTAGGGTTCATCATAATGACATCATGATTGAGTTCACAACCAGGACCCAAGCATGCATCTGCACTGAGATCAGACACCTGCCAGGGAAGGTAGAGCAGCATTCATCTTTACTGTTGACACACTGACAGCAGCTAATGGCAGGCGATAATGAGCAGTAGACATGTTGTAAAGCTTGCGGCTAACCTTGATGTATGAGTAAAAAGTAGGTTTGAGCGCTGCCCTCAAACCTGAAGGTTGAACATGAAAACCAGACCAGAACTGTGGATTCATTCACACCATCTAAAATAAATAAATAAATAAATAAATGAAACCATGGTTTTATTTCTATTTGATTCATAAACATAAATGGTACTGTTGTGATTTCTGCTTTCAGGCCATGCTTGCGGGCCTATCGGTCTGGCAAAAATGTGTGGGCTGTAGGGTGTTAACCAAGGCTATTAGTCATAACAAACCCTAAAGAGGCAACCACATGGAAATTCCTCTGTTCGCCAAGTCCTTTTTAACCACTGAGCACAAAAACAATGAGTAATTATGGGCTGTATTCAGAATTGAAATAAGCACAAATGATTTAGGAGTTAATACTTAATATGCCTGTGATTTCTGTGCTGATCATAACATCTGCAAAGGCAGGGTAAAATTTGCCTCAAAATGATGTGCTGCTCACACATTAAACTTTAAAGTTTAGAAATTTCTGTACACAGTTCTTTACATGCTAACAGCAGACACAATCTTTCCACAAATTCCTTCCCTTTGTTTTCTCAGTGTTTATGTACTGTAGGATCAGTAGTAGTACATTTCAAGGGTCTTTTCCAGTGACAGACACTTTTTTTTTTGTTTTTACATTGTCTACTGGTTTACACATAGTATAATATTATCTAGCTTTTTGTGTTTTTTTTTTTTACTCTTTAAGTACATGGTTGATGATTAATGATGAGGAAGGTCAAAAAGAAGGTTCATGGATGTGGTGAGGAAAGACATGCAGGTAGTTTGTTTGAAAGTGGCAGATGTAGAGGACAAAGTAGTATGGAGACGGATGATCCGCTGTGGTGAAGGGGTCAGCCGAAAGAAATAGATGTACATGTTTGATGACTTGATATCCATGATTAAATAATATTTAGACTACAAACCTAATACTAACTTAACTTTACACTTTCCTGTGCTGTTGGTGCCAAACCAGTATAGTAAGTTCTTCATTATTATTATTAGGAGGTGCTGTGTTCTAGGCTGGCAGCCAAAACAATGGCTGATCATAATGAAGTACTTGGAGGTTAGGAATGCTGTAGTTAAGCATGGTTAATTTCACCAAGCAGAGAAAATAGAAATAAGAGTACACATGATTACTTTAGAGTAGTCAGAAATACCACTGTATGCAAGCACTAAAAAAGTGCTGCGTGTGTGTGTGTGTGTGCGTGTGTGGGAGGGGGGTATATATATCAAAAGAACGTAAAGCAGTATTTCCATTATCTCTCTTTTATTGGCCTTAATATGTGGTGATATGCCTACAGAGTGCCTATTGCACAGTCAATTAGTGAAATGAAGCAAGGCTAGGGCAACAACACAGGCCATTGGTCTTGGTAAACTAATTACCTGCAGTCAGCTCTACACAACAAGACAAACAAGTTCGAATGGAGCCATGGGCAGATGTTGCAGGGCTTATTTAATGCTGCAGAAGGTGTGAAGGATTGATCAGAACATGATTTATCACAAGCATAACAATGCTTAGTGGCATTCTGAAAACTAATCTCTCGATCAGAGCAAAGAGCATTTTTAATGTTCAGCCTCTTTGGTCACAGATTCATAGCAGTCACTTCATTTCTCCTGATTATATTGGCTTTTTATTGCTGGTTGCATTAAGAGAGTGGGCATGAGTTCAAATCTTTATTGTTATTCAAAGTTATTATTAACTATATCACATTTACATAATCAGAATTACACAATATTTATATCCCTAATATCACATTTACATAATCATATCTATGTAATGTGTACAATATATTTATAATATCAAGGATCATTTAAATTTGGCATATCTATACAAAATTAGTGTGACAAAATATACAGCAAAATTTCAATCCCAATAATTATTAGGGATGCACCGAATATTCGGGCACCGAAAATTTTCCGAAAGATTTTGATCACCGAAAAAACACGCCCGAAACAGTTTGTTGTGATGACGCAAACAGAAACCGCGGACCGCACGTGCTTGTCGGTGTGGACGTATTTCAGTATATCTGAGAAAGACCCACGGATAGCGGATTGCAAAACATGTAATCGCGAAATTTCAAGAGGAATGCGTCTGCAAAGACTTTCTCCAGGTCGGGTTTAATTTATCACCTGAAATCCAAACATCCCGATCGCTATGCTGAATATGAGAGGAACGCGGCACAGAAAAGCAAAACCCCTCCGAGCATGCGCACTCCGTCTGTGGCGGACGTTTTGAAAAGGCAGGAAGTTTCCCAGTGATAGTGTTGTATTGTTGTGTCTTTAAGCAGTTGCACTTGTTCTGAATGCACTTTGTTTTTATGAAAGAACATACTTAATTTTACAACCTTTCAGCAGGCCATTATTATTGAAGTGCATTTAGTTTTTTTTTACAAACATTTAAGTTTGAATTTTAATTAATTTTATCCTGTGCATTGTTGCAATGTGCTATAAATAAATATTTTCATAATTTGTAATTTGAAATTCCTTGATTTTAGTAAGGTTAGTACACAGTCATAGCCATAAATGCAATGGTAATAATAATTGGCATAATTTCTTTCAGTGTTTCGGTTTTCGGCCTTGCTTTCCTCTTTTTGGTTTTTCGGTTTCGGCCAAGAATTTTCATTTCGGTGCATCCCTAATAATTACCAAAAAGATATGGAGATTTTTTAGGCAAAATGTGCACCATGTGCCAATTAAATTCAACCTGGCAGCAAAAGACTAACACTTGGTGTAATGCATCCTTGTTACAATTACAATGTGTATTTGTAATGATAACTGGATTGTAAAAACATGGTGATCAATAACTAATCAACTTCAGCAAGCATTTTATTAGGGCTGCAACGACTAATCAATAATACATAACGTTGTCAACGAATGCGGTTGTCGATACGTAGGGCTGCTCAAGTTACAGGTTAGCGTGACGGCAAGATAGCAGCCGCTTGCAAAATGGTGGAGAGTAAAGGGTCAACCGGCAGCAGGAAGAGGGTGCGTCTCAAGTCACAGATGAAGGCGAAACATCAGCACAGTAAACAAAAACTATATAATCCTCATCATGTGAAAATGGTATAGTATAATAAAGTTTCATTCTCTTTTTATAGCATTTGTCTACTAAACAGTTAACTTATCTGTTTTCAGACGTGATGCATATATATTTTAATTATTATACAAAATTAAGTTTAATATATATATTCTAAATACTTATATATTCACAAATGAAAAAAATTATTTTGTATTATATTTTATAGAGATTTTTTAAGCATGATTGTCAACTTGCCACCTGCAATTATCATTAAAAACAATACAAATGTTGATTTAAACAAATTGCCTCACTTTGCATTCTCAAATGCTGTTTTTTATTTAATTAATTAATTAATTAATTTATTTATAGAAAGAAACAACCCAGCATAAGTGAATTTGTTCAAGGAAAAAATCCTTGCACCCATCAATAACTTAACAAACATTAATTGCCCCTTAATCGATTATCAAAATAATAGTTGGTTGCAGCCCTACATTTCACAATATTAGTACTGAGCTAAAATCTTTTCATCTATATTTCCTTTATTTTCATCGAAAAAATTATTATTTACAGTGCATCTGGAAAGTATTCACAGCGCTTCACTTTTTACAGCCTTATTCCAAAATGCATTAAATTAATTATTTTCTCCAAAATTCCCCCAAAATACCCCATAATGACAACATGAAAGAAGTGTGTTTGAAATATTTGCAAATTTATATAAAAATAAAATATAAATATAAATCACAGGTATATAAGTATTCACAGCCTTTGCTCAATACTTTGTTGAGGCACCATTGGGAACAATTACAGCCTCAAGCATTTTTGAGTATGATGCTACACGCCTGGCACAACTATTTCTGGGCAGTTTTTCCCGATCTTGAGATGAACCATCACCCAGTCTGAGGTCCAGAGCGCTAAAGAACATCCCCACAGCATAATGCTGCCACCACCATGCTTTAATGTAGGTATAGTATTGGCCAGATAATGAGTGGTGCCTGGTTTCCTTCAGACATGATGTTTGGCATTCAGGCCAAAAAGTTCAATCTTAGTTTCTCATGGTCTGAGAGTCCTTCAGGTGCCTTTTGGTAAAGTCCAGGTGGGCTGTCATGTGCCTTTTACTGAGGACTGGCTTCCGTCTGGCCACTCTACAAACAGGCCTGATTAGTGGAGTGCTGCAGAGACTTTTGTTCTTCTGGATGGTTCTCCTCTCTTTACCGTGAAACGTTAGAACTCTTTCCTGGTGGTTCCAAACTTCTTCCATATACAGATAAAGGAGGTTATTGTGTTCATTGGGACCTTCAATGCTGCAGAAATTATTTTGTTACCTTCCCCAGATCTGTGCCTATACAATCCTGTCTCAATTCTGACAATTCCTTGGACTTCATGGCTTGGTTTGTCCTCTGACATGGATTGTTAACTGTGGGACATTATATAGACAAGTGTGTGCCTTTCCAAATCATGTGCAATCAGCTGAAGTACTGTGAATAATTTCCAGATGCACTGAATGTAATGTAATTTGACAAGAATTGGCCAAATGTATTGTTATTTTTAAAACCCCACAAATTAAAAAAAATATTTACATAAATTATTAGTAAAGATTTATAGTCAAAGGTTCATGGGTTCATGCAATATTACAATATTACACTCACATGGCCCACACACCAGAATATATCAAGGCTCTATGAGCTGCCATAAATAAATTCACACTGGTTCCAAACAAATGCGGATGCCCAAGGGTCGGCAAATCCTAGTTCCAAAACTTGCCTGTGCCACCCTGTATGTATGTACTGTATGTATGTATGTATGTATTTACGCGTTAATAACGTGTTCGCACGTTAACTAATTTTATTAACGCGCGATTAATGCAGCGCACATTTCCGTTTGACCATTTTTGTTAAATATATAAATAAATAAAAAAGCAGCGAAATTAAAACCCTTAACACACATTTATTCATGAAGTCATTTCTTTACTATATATATATATATATATATATATATATATATATATATATATATATATATATATATATATATATATATATATATATATATATTGATGCGCATTGGAAACATAGCAAAAGTTCCGTTTGGTGTCCTGATGATTTACGTAATTTAAAACACCATAATTACTTTCAAATATTTACAAGAATATTTTGTCTTCATGCTGTATGTTAAGTTTGGTTTCACTAATAATAAACATACATTTGCATAATGTTTGTCCCTGCCCATGTTGATTAGAGTCTTAAAAACTGGAAGAGTATTAATTAATTGTTTAAGTTGTGATTAATCATGAGTTAACTCATGATAATCATGCGATTAATCACAATGAAATATTTTAATCAATTGTCAGCCCTAATATATATATATATATATATATATATATATATATATATATATATATATATATATATATATATATAAAAATATACCCACACCTCACTATGCTCTTTATCTGTGGGTTTTGCTCATGTTCTTTGTTTATAAAATGTATACTATTTAATAATATGAAATGTGAAACTTTAATTTACAATCATAAATACATTCGGATTAAAATGTACACATTATCTGCAAAAAGTATGCTTGGGACTCGAACACTTTTGTACTGTGCCTTTTTTCTTAAGTAATTGCAGTCCAAAACTCCATGTGTGAACAAAAACTATTCAGTGACTGCTCACAGCCAGAGAAAAGAGCCAGAGATATGTCTAAATTAACAAGCCCATCTTGTTTACATTTGCCCCAGGCTCATTAAATTGGCTCTCATTGCATCGTGCAGATGCCAGGGTGACGTCCAAATTGCTTTAAAACTAAAGGACCACTCTAAGGTTTATGGGTCATTGGTCTAGTAGGCTAAATGCGACGTGTGCGAAATGTGCTGGAAACAAAATGGAAAGTATCCAGATATCTGCAGGCTCGAAATGGTAAAAGATATTAAATGTAGCCTGATAAGCTTCTTTTCAACCACCGCTATGGCACTTACTGGAGAAGACAGGAAAAGTAGAGCAAAAAAAGGAAAGAGTAACATTTATTACAGAGAAGAGAGAGTGTAAAAAGTGAAAAGAGTCAGATGTGAAATGAAATGAGCTTCTTTCTCTCCACAAGAACTCTTATCAAAGCAGGAGTATAGATAGTCTTGCTTTCCTTGAGCCTGCTTACCCATCCTTATCAAGACTCTGGGCCTTGAGAGAGGCAATTAAATAGGTTTAGTGTCTGTTGGTTCTGTGGCTTGTGTTAAGGTTAAAAAAGAATAGCATTGAATTTACTGTGCACATAACAGGATCACAAGGAAACAGAAAAATGTAAGGTGAAGGATTCATTTTGCTATTCAAACTGAACATAATACAAGGATGTTTTTGAAAATGTTGATAATGGTAAAGAAACACATACAAAAGATAAGGCTTGGAAATTCATACCAGAATAAAGGCAAGACCTTGAAAGGATGTATACACACACCAAGCTCATATGATTGAGCTAAAGTTAACTGACTGACACAGTGTTTAAGAAAACATTAAAAATCCCATAGTACAATATTGTTTCAAATAGATTTAGAATTATGAATTCTCCCAACCTGCACTCTATATGCTTTCGTTCTCATGGTTTGAAAGGCCCATGCACAGTATTAAACTTTAAATCCACTCTATGTAGACAAGCCTTGTGCATTATATACTAAAGATGTTTCAGAGGATTTTCATCCATCTTACAAGGTGCAGGATGACCTTGGTTGACACTGCTATAATGCTGAGACAAGAAGAGAGCATTTTACCTTTAGCACAATAAAGCCAGGACAAAAGCGTCTGTGTTGTTCAGTCCACCAGAAACCTGTATGTAAGGTTGACTGTCAAAAATGGAGTTGTGTAGTACCTGTTGTAGGAAGCCTCACATTTCCACCTCTTGTGGGAGCTACATCAACACTGAGTAGTGGTTAGTGGAGATGAATGAAATAATTAAGGTATTTCTGGCCCAGGATTTGCAGCGGTTGTCCTAGACAGCCACATAGCAGTCTGTTGAAGATATAAATACTTATGCTTACATCGTGAACAAAACTGCCCGAACACACACAGGAATTTTTTGTGATGTTATGCAAGATCCATGAAGCCATTGAGCAACTTGGACTGTAATTAATATCAACAGTCTACTACAGTGTCTCAAGACCACAGGTTGCATTAATAGATGTGCATTTACGCACCTATTACTACACACCTCAACAATGTAACAACAATGAATGGACATTATGGACCACACAGATGAGGACGGTTCCCTTTTGAGTCTGGTTCCTCTCAAGGTTTCTTCTCATATCATCTAAGGAAGTTTTTCCTTGCCACAGTCACCATTGGCTTGCTTATCAGTGATAAACAATTATAAAGAGCTTACTTATAGGCAATAAACATACACATTCTTTTATTTAACCTTATTACTGCTTTATTTGTATAAAGCTGCTTTTAGGCGATGTCCATTGTAAAAAGCTTTATAAATCAAATTAAATTTGATTGGTTTGAATTATAAAATTTGATCAAACAAATTGGAAAACCATTTATAAAACCTTCTATGGATAGTGGTGGCTTAGTGTCTAAGAAATGATTGAAAGGTAATGACTTCAAATCCTAGCGCTGCCAAGATGACACTGCTGGGCCTCTGTGTAAAGTCCTTAACTCTGTACTGCTCCATTTCATCAATTATCAAGTGTAAGATGCTCTGGATAAGAGCTGCCAAATGCCATAAATGTAATTTCCAAATAAGTTTTAATAAACAATAATGAAGTCTGTTTAATGTAAATAAATGTAACATTATTTAACACTTTCCATAATTGTGGAGCTACAAGATTTAGACAAATATGTATCAAGGCTTATTCCTTTAAGTGTATTCTGCCTTTAAGACCACTTCTCAGAGTTAATGGTGCCACTAACCCAACACTTGAGTCAAGTCACATTTTTGTTGCCATAAAATAGCCATATCTGATTTTCAAGTTTGGAGGACATTTTGTATGTCAGAGTCAAACCTCTAAAACAAATTTATTTAGGGGCAGGCAAAATGCACACAATTCTGTAACTGTGTTTTCATGACATTATCATCAGGTAACTAAACCTGGGAATAATATTTGTGTATTAAAATAAAACAGAATTTGTGTGTGTTAACTTGTGTGTTATACAGTTTCTTTAAGGGCCAGAAAAATATGTGTTAGGTATAGGTTAGGTATATGTAAGTATTCATAAACATGCATGTAAAATCAAATATCACAAAGTTCTATAATAAGTGAATCAAAAAATGTTTTACAATTGCATGTTCATAATATTCAGTGTTGCTATACACTGCTGTGTAATTAACCTGATACTCATATGTACAAGCCCCTAAAAACTGATTACCGTATTTTTCAGACTATAAGCCGCTACTTTTTTCCTACGCTTTGAACCCGCGGCTTAAACAACGAAGTGGCTAATTTATGAATTTTTCCTGGGTTTTTCACGGTTTCACAAACTTCAAGCCAAAAAACTGATTGACATAACATTAGACCAATGAAAAAACATTTTTTTTTAAACGCACAACGATGCCAAAAGATAAACTCCTGAGAGAAATAGTTGTGAAAGGAAGGAGGAAGACAGTGAACAATGACTTACTCGGTCGGCTACTGTTTAGATACAAGCCGTTGTAGCATGTTGAGTCTGGGTGAAGGGAGAGCTCACTAACTCCAGTTGCAACAGAAATCATATAAGCACAGACAGGTTTCCAAAACTCGTGCTTTTTAATTTTTCTTGGCAACAGCGTTACGGGTTAGTCAAAGAAACTTAGAAATCAGCATCAGAAAATAATGAGCACATAATCCTCGTCTTGAACACACGCCGGAAAAATGCTGTGCCGGTCTTTTTTCAAAATACCGCTATGCTCCTAACGGAAGCGCAACATATTTCACCTGTTACACCGTGTGTAAAGTACATTAGTGTAGACACCTGTGGCTTATAAACAGGTGCAGCTTATTTATGTTAAAAATAAAAATATTTGTAAAACTCGGGTGGGTGCGGCTTATATATGCGCTTTATAGTCCGGAAATTACGGTAATAACAGTCTATATGAGAGCCAGCACAAATTGGAAAACAAATATATATATTTCTTTTATGTTTTACATTTTAATTTAGGTTTATGTGAGTTATTACATATGGTTTATGTCATCAATCCCATTGTCACTTGCCTTATAAACATTACCATAATGGATCTCAAATAGATTTTCCAAATGCTGCCCAAAATCCTTAACACTTCTGCGACTGCATTTTTGTTTTCTAAGTTAAACAGGAACTGAGTTTGTGTGCAGTATGTGCATTTGAATGCTTTTTATAATGTTGATTCAGACAGCACGTCTCTATAACTAATGAAAGGCTGTCAATTTTAATTGCATGCATTCAGACTGTTATTTGGAGTATAGCGGTTTTTGAATGGATAAAGATCTCTCACCTAGATTGTGCTAAAAAGACTGAAATACATCTATTTATCAGTATCTATTCAGTTAATGCTCTATGACTTCTGTAATTCTGTGAATTGCATGAAATGTATCAGATATGTCTACCTGGCTGAGCTGAGTCTTTCTTGTCTTGTCTTGTTTTTACTGATGATAGTTGACATACCTCACCTGCCAAATATTTGGTAGGCTTTGTGTTATGTATCCTTCAGAAAATCATTGAATTTAGTGGTGTACTAAAGATTAAATGCTTCATGTGACAATAAGTGAAGTTCGATTAACAATCTGGTATCACCTCTAGGTAGCGGTGAAGCTGAGAATTCCTGGCTGTCTGAATGGGTATTGCTTTACCCGCAAAGTCAATGAGTCAAATAGTGGACATATAAAAAAACAAATCAGTTCTCCACACTGCTTAACGCGGCATGCCTTCCGACTTTGCTCATGATGAGCCTGAAATGCCACTAGCACCATATCGAAAAAGGTCACATGAAGAAGACACATCTACAGATCAGTGGCTTTCTTACAAGCCATCACAATCATCTGTGATTTTATTTGGTTATACTCAGGGACAACTGTTTGTTAGGATGGGATGTTTAAAAAAAGTTTGCAAATACCTGAAAAAAGTTGGAAAAGTTTGCATATACCTGACTCATATATGGTTCTTCTTCAAACTGTTGCCTGAAAGTTGGAAGCACACATTTATACTGAATGGCTGTGGATTTTGGAGCATTACAATTTCCCTGTACTGAAACTAAGAGGCACAAACATATTCAAGCATGACCATGTCTCTGTGCACTGAGATCCATTGATGCATAGTTTGCCATGGTGTGGTGTGGAAGTGGCCTTCACAGAGCCCTGACTTCAACCCCACTGAACCCCCACTGAACATGTTCCAAAATTTAGTGGAATACCTTTACAAACGAAGACTAAATCTGGAGATCCATTTACAGGGTGTCCACACACTTTTGGCTTTATATTGTATCAACCAATAGCACATCAATAACAAAACATTCTTAGGGACAAACAAAGCATTATAACAAAATGTATGTATGATGGTACAATAAGCCTGAATGAAACAACTACACACACACACACACACACACACACACACACACACACACACACACACACTTCACAGCCAAGTAATCAGATTTTGATGCCAAAACCTTTATTTCATATTGATGTATGTTTCTTTGAAAGGAGGGATAGAGTTTTAATTGAGCTACACCTACTTCCCCGTATTTCAAAAAGCACCCAGAAGCAACAGTTGATCCGTTTAAGTAAATAACCCACAAACAGGAACATCAGACAAGAAGATGTTTAAGAAAAAATAGGAAACTATAAGCTTGATTCTTGTATGACTGTGAAGCGTAGCTATAACTAAAAGTTATACTTGAGATAATCACCAGTAAATAATTTGTAGTTCCAGAAACAATTGCTGGATTTTCTACAAAGGCTGTCATATTCTGAAGCTATCACTCACCTTTTGAGCACCAGACGGAAAGTTTTGTAGGGCAATAAAGAATTTTGAACAGCTTCAGAAAAAGATCCATCTGCAAGCCCGAGGCTGACTTTTGAGAGGCTCCTTCTGAATACAAAAAAAGTTAGCACTAAGCGTTTATTTGCATTCCTAACCATAAGTATTGGTTTGTAGTAGAAGTATAACCCAAAGCAACTATTGAGATATATATATATATCGGTTAAGTGCTTTATTCATATTCATTTTATATATTTGCATTTAAATTAGAAATGGGAAGTGCCCCAATTATAAAGGATTTTTTTGAAAATGGATTTTCTGACTGCGATGCTCCTAAAAATACTGGGAAGAAACCAAGATGGCGGCGTGTTCACTCTTGCTGTTTTACAGTCTATGCATCTTGGTCCATTAGTATTGACATTTTGTTCTTTTGTATACTGTGTACGTGGAAGAATGACATGACATGAGTTGAGTTGAAAAGCATAAAGGTCAGAATGGCAGCATTTTCAGCATGTCATAAATAAACATTACATTCATTACACAACATATGATTTTTTTTTGTCCTGTGAGCTTGCTAAGTGTTTGCTTACAGCCACAGGATCAGTTCATTTTAACTAGATGCCCTTTGCAAAAACAAATTCTGCACCTGCTATTAATAGCTATATTTGAACCCTTTAAATACATAATATATGTTTGACCCAAATAATAGTCATATTCAATTCCATCTTTAGTTTACAAATTGCATTAACATTACAATGTCTTATTTGTCAAAGGCTCTTTTCCCAATACATCTTACAGTTGGACTGAGCAGATCAAAATTTCTTGCTCAACAGCCCCACAGTGGCAGGTTTGCATTGGCAGGGTCTAAACTCACAAATGTCTTATCAGTAGCCCAAAGCCTCAACCACTGAAGATTCACTGCCTTATCATAGTGCTATGTATATCACAGAGATGATTCAGTAATTTGCATTGCTGAGAGCATTTCTGAACTGCCATGCAGAACCCACAGTATGACCTTTGTACCAATGTGTAGCTCTATTGATTGTTATATAATCAATATACTGTATATTGTATCAGGCACTTCATTTCTTGGCTTGAAAATCTAAAATAAATCCAGTGTGGCCTGGAATCAAGTGTAAAGAATGCTAAAACTTAAGATGGTATTTAAATACCTGGATATGATTTGGAGGCCATTAGGTCTTTTTCTAAAAGATATTACAACAATGTGCATAATAATAATAATAATAATAATAATAATAATAATAATAATAATAATAATAAGCATCACATGAGGAATGAGTTAATGCCTTGAATATTCTCTAAAACTGACATCTCATACATATTTTCATATAGACATGCTGTTTAAGTAGAAACTGTCAAGCTATTGGGTGTCATCATTTCACAGTCTAGCCGTCATGCGGATCTTTTGAAATCTTGGCTTTAAAATGAGCAAAAGATGACACGTACTATCAAACCTTCATCAACTGTCAGGTGATTTCCTGTCCATCAAAATGTAGAATGTGAGAGATATGAGAAAGCCCTCTGGAATGTATGCCTATTGAAAATGCTTTTACCTATACCAGGAAAATGATTCAGGTACCAACTTAAGCATCAAGTAGCTCTTTTATTGAACTGGAGCTTTTGAAATTGATAGCACTCACAGAGGAGCATTCACCAATACATTGTTAGAAGCCTGCAGGGAAGTGGTCGAGGATGCTGGAGTAGCCTTGTCTAATGTGCTCTTTTTCTTGCACCTTGCCTCTCTTAGCAGGCTCAGTTACCATAGCAATACAGCAGGAGCGGCACTGTGTGATATTTTGCTTGACCTCTGCTGAAGTCGAGCTCAGTCAAGGGCCAACACAGCCCCTGGTTCTACATACAAATGATCACATACCGCCTCTTCTTTTCCTATACGGGTGCTCTCCTGCTAGCACTGCAGCTGCGAGATTGCTGAGGAACGCGCAAGGAGAGAAAAATTCCATTGTAAAGAAAATGTGTTAATTGGGGATACACAAAGATCCGACAGTCTCTCTTTACTTAGGGGTGCGATTTGGCGTAGGCGGAAGGCTGAGGGTGGAAGTTACTCCACAAATATGTATCAGCCGCCCACTCCTCAGCTGTTTACTCCACTCATTCATCTTCTCTTAGACCCACAGTGGAGTTTTCTAAAAATTTTAGCTTACTCTCATCCCTAGCTTGCACTTGATCTATTACTATCTGTAAAACTTTAGGGTCCTGGGATTGTGAAGGTTCTTTCTTACAGTTTTCTTTATGATTTAAACACACTGAGCTGTTCAATTTTTGACCATAAGTATGGTCAGATTTCTTTTCTTTCTTTATTATAACCTTTAGCTTTATTATATAATCAATGGCAGGGTAATAATATATTTATGACACAAATGTTTGAAAACTTCCACGTGACTGTTATGAAAATGCTCATTTTGAAGTAAACTCATTTTGAACACTGAAAACGAATGAATAAAAGAAAATCTCAAAAATCTCAGATCTTTGGACAACCAGGTTTTTTGGTTGTTTAGCACCTTGAAACTAATTTTGCAGCCTTGATGGGTATGGTGAAATAAAAGCATGAGAGATTTGAAATACTGTTTTACTTTGTATAACTGTATTTTAATGTCATTTTAGAATTTTTGTGATTTCACAGAAAACCATTAATGTGATATACCACGTTTAACTACTACAGTAACAGAAATGGAAATGCTTTGGTAGGAGCTGGTAGTTCTACAGAGATATTAGCCTTGAAATGAGCCATGATGCGACAAAATAAATCATGCTCCTTATGGTCAAACTTGAAATATCAGGTTTGTTGTTTCCCAGCTAGCTCCTGGTATTTTTTTTTTATGTAACCCTCCTGGTGCATCTCAGCAATCAAAAGTACAAGGAAGGCTGACATTTTCTGACATCTAAATGATTGAAAAATGATAAAATGATTGATTCTCAGGACGACTGTTTCATCTGTTTTCAGCACAAAAAAACTCAAGAAAGCATTTGTAATAGTTTATACCCCAGCTAAAGTTAAATGTAATATTTAATAGGTTTTATACCCTTTAATTGGATTCACACATTGATTATTAATAGTTCATAAGAGTTGTTTCATTACTAATCTTGAAAGAGAGGGGACAAATAAGTGATCACATAAATGTATGTTGGATAACCCTGCTCAGGTGTGACACGTTAGTCATTACCCCCCACTAACTCACCCCCAAAACACATTTCTTGCACCTCAGTCCCATGTTAAACCACACCCCCCACCTGCTACAAGACAATTACTGGGAATGGTTTTACAGCTACGCACCTGCCCATACTCGCTTAGACAATTTATTGCCCAGTTAATCTCACTGACATTATCCACTCTTTTCACACACTGCTTTAAAATCTAGATCATCTTCCGCTGTCCTCTCATTACCTGGCAAAAGATAACATCCACTCGGGTTTTAGAGGAGAGAGGAAGTCATCAATGGAGCAGGGGAGTAATAACACGGTAGTGTTATTAATTGTGGGTGCTATGATGGCTGATCCGATGAGCTACACTTCTGGGGCATGCCCTGAAATGCAAAATATTAAGCTTTTAATGGTCTTAACAACAAATCATTGGTCCGAAAATTAGCAAGAATGAAACAAGTGCACTCCTGAGAGCTCCTGTGCTACCATTTGCTGTTCTACTTTTGATGAAGTGAAGTCTAGGGGAAAACTAGAAACAAGCAAATTTACTCATATAGCCTTCTTGTATGCAAAAGTAAAACAACAATAATGACTCAAATGCTTGATGTAGAATTCAACACGTCTACGTTCTGAACCTCAAAAACTGTTTAAAGGGAACAACACTGAATGAAACAACAATGTCTTTTCTTCCTATAAATATGCCTGCAAGATTACCCACAAGTTTTAAACATTTACAGAAATCAAAATGAACTATATCATAATAAATCTCTTTATCTACTGACTTTTTTATTTATTTTTTTACTGAATAGTGATTTTAAAAGCTTAATATAATTCCATTTTGATAGGAGCATAATTATAAAATGCACAGTTGTAAGGTGTATATTTTGTGTATACAGTGAAAATGTGATTGTCTACACTGGTTACAAGCATAAGTCTATTTCAGTAAATTCTGCTCATCTAATCTTTTATCAGTTGACCTTTCAGTAATGGCATTCATACAATGTGTGTATTGAAAGAAAAAGTTGTAGTAGTTTGTACTCTGTTTCTTACAGTAGCGTGAGCCTTTACAGTCACACAGCGCTGATGTGATGTCCAGAAACATCATTTCATAAGAACTAGTAAAGAAAAGTGTCTTACCTGTCAGGTCTTTAATACATGGAAACAGAGAAATTAAGATCTAAAATACTTGTATCTTTATACTTATCATTTTCCTTATATTCACTTTGATTACATTTTATCTATTTAAAAATATTACCTTTATACTTTCTTATATTACTTATATGTCTCTCACTTTTGTGTTTAGCAAATCCTACAGCAGTGCATTGTTAAAATCATGTTGTATTAGTCATGAGCCTGAAGCAATAACGTACACGTTGATCTAGCAGGACAGTGTTGCATATATTAACATCCACAGATGATAGTTTTGCCAGAACATTTCAGAAGGCATAAAGCTATTTTAAACTATGACATAGTGCTAGATTTTTTCAAGAAAGTGAATGTTTGGGCTCACTGTGGTTATGTGATTTTTTCTTTTTTTGGCTGCAAATATTTATTGGTTATTTGTGGTGAATTCCAGTCAAATGTTGAACAACTATTACCCTGTAATATCTTTAGAACAGAGGTGGATGGCAATGGCACATTGTGAGCAAGCTGGAGGAATAGGAGTTTAATGGGCTCTCAGAGAAGCAGCTCATGGAAAATAAAATATAATAGCCCATATCCTGAACTGTTTTGTGGTAATCTTGTGCTTGTTTGTCTTGCCATTGTGTCCACATCGAAACTTTCGAGTTGTTGGTAGAGCTGAAAATGTCAGCGAGCACTCCCACTGGTACAGCAATATATTCTCATTGTTCAAAGGCAAAGATCCAGAGGGAATATAAAAATTGAGCTTGGCTTTCAGAGGGTTATGATTAAGGCAGCGCCTTGAAGATCTGCACGAAGCGTCTTCTCTTGACTTTACAAAAACAAAGAAAGTTTTCTACAAAAAATAGAGCTCTCAAATAGAGCTCCTGTGGTATCAGTGGCTTAGCTGTCGAATGTAATGACACACCGGTTTTCCTGACTACAGATTTTACCAAATGTTTATCAAGCAAAAAAATGATGCTAACATAAAAATGGATAATAACCTGTGGACTCACATGTGCTGAAATCGGTGTCCAGTTGGTTCAGATGCAAAAAGCGGCAGCTTGTTGATGCTTCTGGTTTTCCAGCTCTACACAAAAATCTCTAATCGCATGACTTAGCCTATTATCATTTTCCAATGGCTTGGCAATAATCTTGGAGGAGTGGAAGAATGGCTTGATTTGATCAGAGGCACTGGCTAAATGAAAGATAATTAACATAATAATGAAGGTTTATTTCAGATATGACAGGTCCTCTGTTTCTCTCACTGATTTTTATAGCCTTCATGCCCCTGGTTATAAGGGTTACTATTGGTCCTCCATTCATGCGTATAAAACTGTCAGTTTTGCATTGTTATTCAAAGCATTCACTTGTATTTTACTTTATAATAAACCGAAATTATGTTAAAAGCCAGATCCTTCCCAGGATATGGAAAACACAATTACTTAAGTATTTTCTAATTGAAATACCATTTCTATGCCCTATATTTAAGTGAAAATGTGTCTAGAATTAATATGTGAATATGTGTAGTTGTTTTGGGATTATTTTATGCTCCTGTGCCAAATATTTTGTATTATCATATATATATATATATATATATATATATATATATATATATATATATATATATATATATATATATATATATCATTTTATTTTTTAATTGTGTAGTTTTGTGCAAGCAAAAGTGCCACTGATTTGATTAGGTTTGATAGGTGATAATCTGAAATTTTTTGTTTTGTTGCATTTCCCTTTTATGTTTTACAAAATTAATGATTAGTGATTTAGGACTGAAAAGACGCCAATATGTTATCAGTGTTTATTAGTGTGAGCCAAGTACTTAAAATCTTCACTCACGAACGGTTCTCAGCCTGCTTGTATATGCTTTGAATTCTCTATTGTTGGAAACCCTATTGCCCTTGGGGCAGTCAAATGTTCCCAGTACACAATACACCCACCCATGCCAGCCTAAAACTTTTTGCATTAAAAAAGGAAGGTTGCAGGTGAATCTCTGGATAAAACTAGAATGGAAAGATATTCCTACAGTGTCTGAGCTCAGAGATATAGCTCACGGATGTGGTAGATTGACAGGCGGATACTTTTATCCCTTCTCTGACCTGTGTGCTTAGATCACCCTGTCACATTTTCCTTAGGGAGTGCAACATCTTCATTTCACATTTACTTAGCTTCTTTGTCATCCCTTATCATTCTCATGTGCAATCTGCACACACCTTATGAATTTCAACCTGAAACCTTGCTCTGACCCTCTCCCTTTAGACTGCTCCAAGCCAAGCATCACTAAAGGCTCGTCTGCCATGAATATGCCTCAGTCATTCGGCACAGCGATGGGCTTTTCTCTGTCGGAAACCCTGCCGGCTGCCAGCTTGCCCAACCTGGCACGGAACGGCTCGGAGCAGAGTCCACTGCTAAAGGCTGAGAACAGCATCATCTACTTGGCTCCCATCTCTGACACCAATAAGTGCTGGCCAATCCGTCCTACATTACGCAATGAGTTGGATACCTTCTCTGTGCACTTCTATATCTTCTTTGGGCCCAACATCTCCATTCCTCCAGACCGTGCAGCAGTGTTTGCCATTAATCTGATGCCAGTGCTGGACAGTGGAGGGGTTCTCAATATGGAGCTCAAACTTAATGTGGTAAGTAAAGATTTCTAAAATATATAAGTTTTTACTTTTAGAGTTGCTTCACGTGATGTTTAGTTGAAGAGCTGAATGGTAAACTGTCAACTTTAGATTTGGTAATTGAAACTACTACTTTGGGTGGCAGTTTTTTTGCATTATTTTTATTATGTCTCCTCATTAAAATGCACCTGTAACATACAGTAGCTAATATACTGCAAGGCTTCTTCATCTCTCAGGGTATTATAAATACCAACATCAACTTGGGGTAGGTGCTCCTGTAAATGCATAGATGATATCACCACCTCAGAGCTGATTTTCTTTTCCTGTAACAACACACCCAGATATTTTTTATTCAGATGACAATAATTTGGCATTTACATTTTTTATTTAACTTTTTTTTTATTATTACAACATGACATGTTATGTTTTTTAAACACTTATAGTTGCATTAAATGTAAAATCAAGAGAATATCCTTATTATAGCTGAAAACTGTTCCCTCACCCGTCTCATTTTTTTCATTTTCTTTAAAAAAAAAAGGTTTAAAAAAGAAAGTGTCATTGTACAAAGAAAAGAAAATCCCTCTGTCCCTAAAAATGTTCCTGTAGCAGAACAATTACTGCATGTTACAAAGCACTGACACTAATGATAAATGTCTTCTACTAAAAAACCTCACTTTTCATTGTAAAATACAAACACCTTTTTAATCCATTTAATATTAGCCTTAGATTATGTGGTTCAGCCGCTATCCACGTCTATGTGAATGAGCTGTGACTGTAGAAACAATAATGCATTACCGCAAGCACATTAATATAAAGCCTTCATTTGAATTATAGCCAGCACTCCTGTCAGTGCTGTCTGACCAAACAGAGCAAACAGTTCAACAGCGCTCTGGTATAAAATGTAATAACTGTCATTGTGATGGAATGACTTTTTCTTTCAAGTCTCTGCTTCCTGGCTAAATTTAAAAAAATATATTCATTGTGCATACTTGCATTTTTGTCAGTTGTGCTTTTCTGCCCTCCAAAAAAATTTTTACTTTTCTGACTTAGAAAAAATTAAGGTACATGCCCTTTTTCACATGGTGTAAGTGTCACTGGCACTCCAATGTTCTCTGAGATGTCTCATGAGGCTAAAATATTAAAGCTTCAATAATTCAGTTCTTCTTATTTCCCTTGCAACTGAGAGAACAGATCTGAAAGAACATGTGTAGAATATCAAAGGCCAGGGTTAGGTCCATTGAGATTTTCAACAATATACTCGATGTGGGTGGATGAGGACTTCTGCAGCACCTTAGTCTAATTAATAACAAATGTTAGCAACCAAGTAAGTGCCTAGGAGTTCCCATTGCTGGAATTGTGTAACATAGTGTAAGTATGTTCCAGCAAATGTCACTATCTGATTCCACTGCTGAAGCTTGCACCTTCCCTATGTATCATAGTTTCACATTATATAAATTATACACGTCAAAAGAAAGCTTCAGAAGGTCACATGGCATTAAAGAGAAGGATCTATTAACTTGGTTGTGCATATTCAGCCACACATTATACCTGTTTTTACATTTTTTCTTCTGGCGATGCCATTAACAGGCATTAATGGTTATTTTATGTGGTACTATTGGCAAGGAAAATGTGAAGACACAATGCAGCTAGTGAATAATTATTCATAAAAACCCTTTTGAGAAACAGAACATAACATTCTAAGAGTATATTTCAAAAGGAGTCTAAATGTCTAAACATTTCTTAGGAAGTATAAAGATTTCTAAACATCTTTGTATATCATGCTCTAATAGATTATTTTTTTTCTATTCAGGAATAATTTAGGCTTATGCCACATATTTCCAATTAGAAAGCAAGCAACAGTAAGACAAGCCAAATATTTAAAAAACAATACATGCTCGGAGACTGTGCAATCTTTGAATGAAACATTTCAGCGTTGTTCAAAAGCACAGTCATTCGGAGTAAAAAAGGCTGTCATATTTGCAACACATTATCCTGAATCCGATTTTCCACTGTTGTAGTCAAACATGTTCAGCTGAAAAAGGGTGTAATTAGAAATGGTCTTGTGTAATTCTGGTCAAGTCAGTGGAGGTGAAACGATCCGTGTCAGCGAGCTACAAAGTCATTTTCCATCAGCACTTTAGAAGCTAGGTGTAGATTAGCTTTTCACTTTGTCTTTTAATGGTAGAAACGGGCATTATAAAAAGGCCTATTTTAAATTTAAAGTAAAGACTAGCCTCTTGAGTGGGTGCTGTAAAGTAAATGATTTCCGCCTGCTGCCATATGCTGTCGACCAGGAATTATCTTGCAAGGACGGTGAAGTGATGGATGTAGTTGTACAGGTTTATGAGCAAGCAACTTAATGGGACCCATTTGTACTTCCGACCTTGGGCTATTGGCTTTTCCAGAGTCAGGGCTTGTGATCAGGAAGGTGTATAAAAAGGATGGAACAGGCAGGTTTTAAAGGCATTATCCATACTTGATGTGCAGCGTGAGGGCTAGAACTAGCATGCTAACATATCTGACCAGTGCCATGAACAAAATATTGAATTAAATGTTTTCAGCTTAGTCAAGGTTAATGGTGGCATGATGACTGCGTTGGTCAATGCCGACTCTCACTTTGTGTGTAGGCACAGCTGGTCTGTCGTAAAAAAAGTACCAACCTCATTACACTTTTCTATTATGGGTAGAGATGAGCTTTCTGGCTCAACTGCCTGCAGATCTGGGCAGAACAACTGTCTGGTAGGCTGTGCATCAATTGTTTTTTTCTAAAAAGCATTTTCTACTGAAAACAGCAGGCGAATAAAATGTGACAGGAAAGAAGCCCATTAGAACACAGATCTAAGGAAACATTTGAAGCAACACCATTAAGACATTTTTGATAATGGATAAACAAAAGTAGACGGATCCACATTTATTTAAAAATCTTTGAATGTTACCAATAAAAGGGATTATTTTGATAGTGTATACATCATAGTACAGTGTCTTTGATCAAATCTAATTAATGTGGTTTGGCCGTATGCATTTAAATTGCTGCCAAAAATCACACATTAGTCCAGACATCTTGTGTTGTTTGTCGACACAGGGGCTACTTATGTCACATGTCTGAAATACATATTGAGGTTCTGTTCGAAAATCGCTCCAGCCACTTCATTTACATTTACATTTATGCCATTCAACACTACAGTTCTATGATACAGTTATACAGCAGTTGAGGGTTAAGGGACCAACAGAGCCAGCTTGGTGGTCCTGGGATTTGAACCCATGACCTGTACCACTTCCTGACTGGGAATTCCAATAGACCTGTATAAACAGCAGACCATGAAGAGCCACCAAGAAACCATCCTTGCCCCTAGGCTCTATGAAGATCACAGCACTTTACCACACTGTTGGTCCTCCTCTTGATTAAACTTTGTTTACTGACAATTCAGTTATTTGAGTGTTATCTAAGCAGCATTAAAGAATGTGGTTAGACTGGGAGCACATTTGGTGCATTGGTAATTGCATTGGAAAAGGGAGAATGAATGCAGGACATTAACTGTCTTTCGCAACCAAGGTGGTTACCGTTATGGATATGGAATTATCCATTATTCCAAATTATGGAACTGGAAATGCTGCTCTCAAATATAGCTGAACTTTTGGAAAACAGAAATGTACTATTTGTAGCCACAGTTGAAGCTTCAAAGAAGTAAAAAAAAAAAAACAAGAAGCCTTGGTAAAAAATTTTATAAAAAAAAATTATTTTTATAAAAAAATCATTGCACCCTTTAAAATAGAGGCTCTGCAGCATTAATTTATTGGATTAATTTACAACTGTTTGACCTGAACACATGGTGTTTTACAGCAAATTCTTACGGGAGTAAATACTTTAGCTTCTATGTGTACTCAGAAAGAGTGGTAGTTTGACCAGGCCATGGTACTATAGTTAAGGAATAAAACATAATTAATCATGCCAGTAACACCCTGAAGTTGATTATATCTCTATAACAGCATGACCAGTCAGTATTTAATTTCAACAGCAATATGCCAGCATGCTATACATTTTACAACCCATTCTCACAGGAAAAAAAAAAAAAGCATGCAACTTTTATTCAGCACCTTTTATATCTCTATATAATATTAATGTTATATCACAGGCATGTATTGCAATAAACCTATACTTAAATCCTTTCGATTAATAAATTTCTGATTAATTAACCACAGTAATTTACCCATATCTATCTCTACCACTACACAATTTTGATAAGATTGGGATGTAGTTAATAATATAACTTTTTTTACACATTAAGTACAGCATATTTGTGCTTATGACATATGAATAGATTCACCAGGCTCATAAAACACTCAGTCATGTGTTAATTGATTTACAAAGGTATTTTATAAATTGTTTAAGCTATAAAAAATGCTGAGACTTTCTGGGATTTAAAAACACCATGCTACGATACTGTGCTGCTGTGTTTTACCTTGACTTGCATACCTGAATGTGTTTAGAGAGAAAAGAATGAGCATGAGTCTCTTCATGAAAAGCTTGACACATGTGGCGTCGCTCTATAAGTTTAAAAAGAAAGTCCAATTATTCATTACATATAGATTTATATAATCATGTGTTCAGGAAGGTAAGATTTGTTGAAATCAGTCACAAGTTTATACATTTTTATTTGTTCATGTAAGAAAGGAGGTGAAAAGGGATGCAGTTTGAGTGGATTTGATTAAAGCCAGAAAACCAACAAAAGAAAATAAAACGTTAGATCAGAATCACAAAGCGGATGTAAGTTGAACAACAATCACAGAAATTAAAGGCTCGGCAATATTCAGATGCACAAAAAAGTATATTTTCACCACGTGTTTGTGAGTGTTTATTTGGTCTGGGGCCATGTTTATTGGCTGTGGTGCATTTTGGAAAACAAGAGTTTGACCTGAATATTTAATTAAATTTTTTTTTTTTTGCATAGATCAGGTCTCTATGTAAAAATGCATTAATATAAATACCTGGTACTAATTTTATAGAAAAGTGATCAATGCACAAATTTCTGAGTGGCCGATCAGGTTTACATTTCACTGCAAGCTGTAATCTGCATATAACTATGCTTGTGACAAATAAAAATGAATCTTGGAAAAACACTTGAATTTCTACTAACAGATTTGAGAATTCAACAGCACTGATGCTGACACAACAATTAAATGCTGCATGGTTGATCTAGAATTGCATACTGTTGCAGATCTTTGCTTGGCTTTTAATTGCTCGACTGGACAAAACATTCACATCAAAAGGAAAAGGGTGTTTTTGTAATGCAATTAACTGTCCCTTAAAAAACACTGCGAGCTAATAAACAACCGAGTTGCCAGAAATTTCAACACATTCATTCGGAATACAGATTACCGTATTTTTCGGACTATAAGCCGCTACTTTTTTCCCACGTTTTGAACCCCGCGGCTTAAACAGTGAAGCGGCTAATTTATGGATTTTTCCTGGGTTTTTCCCTGTTTCACAAACTTCAAGCCCAAAAACTGAGCGACATAACATTAGACCAATAAAATTTCCGAACGGAAACGAAAAACGTACCTTACCTGTGTTTTGAGCTGCACGGCATCGGGAGAAAAGCTTTCACCAGTGTTGCTTATTAAACGCACGACGATGCCAAAAGATAAACTCCCGAGAGAAATACAGTAGTTGTGAAAGGAAGGAGGAAGACAGTGAACAATGACATTCTTGGTAAGCTACTGTTTAGATACAAGCCGTTGTAGCGCATTGAGTCTGGGTGAAGGGAGAGCTTGCTAACTCCAGTTGCAAATAAAATCATATAAGCACAGACAGGTTTCCAAAACTCATGCTTTTTTATTTTACTTGGCAACAGCGTTATGGGTTAGTCAAAGAAACGGCTTATACAACGGTTCGCTTTATAATCCGGAAATTACGGTAATCAATACTGAAACAAGACCCCTCACAATGTCTAAAGAAGAGAAGTCTCTCTCATAAGATTCGTGGTCACAGGATGTGATTCTGTAAAAGGGTGGTCATTGCAACTTGGCATTGCAAAGATCAATGAGAAGCTCTATTCACTTTTTAGTGTACACCGAAATTGTAATAAGTGTTAAACTGTAGGGGATAAAGTGTGAACACAGGCTAGAGTTGTACTCCTTTGTGGATTCAGCAGTCTACTGGGATGACACCTATGCAATTTCTGGTAAATTATGTGTGAGGAGATACTTTAGGATTTTCTGAGGTGGCTGATGTAAAACATTAGAGCAGTCAAGCAACAAAAGTAGGGAAAAAAGTACAAGAAGTAAAATGTCTGGAAATTGGACCAGCCACTTGAGAGCCAATTTCCTAGCTATTCATTTAAACCTAGCATATTTTCTCAATGCTACAGTTCTGAGTACTAAACTTTTTTTTTTTTTTTTTTATGATGATCAATAATGTCATGGGCATTTAGTGTGGACAAAAACAGCTCATAATGTATTGGTCTACTCCTCATAACACTGATGGTCTCCTTGCCTGCTGAGTTTCCTGCAGAGAGACCCCATTATCATAATTACATGGAGATTATTCAATGTTCAACAGTAAATGGGTAATGCAGCCTGCGAGGATCTGTGATATATGGCGCCATATGAGGGTCAGAGTGAAATCGGCTGACGATGAGAAAATCTGAGCTTATAATCTTACACTATATTAAACCTAGCCAGGCTAAATAGTAATACACAACTAATATTTAAAATTAATTAATTGTAACACTACTTGGCTTTGCAGTTTAATGTGTTTACTTGTGCTGCATCCTCTTAGAAAATGACTTAAGAAGACAAAGAAATGTCAAGATCCCAAACAACATGATCAAATTTTTGTATACAACATCAATTACAATGCCATCTTGTAAGCGATGGTGATATTTATTACTGTATTACTTTATAGCATTTTTTTTTTGCAGTGTATAATCTCTCATATTTTTTTGCATTATACTGCAAAACAAATCTGTTGCTTATATTAAACTATTTATCTATTTTACCAAAGCTATTATCATTTTGAGATGTTACATTACATTATTCACATTATACAGGTGTATAGACAAATATTTAAAGAGTTCCACTATTATTATTATTATTATAATTGTGACACAACAACCAAAAAGTCATATATGAACTTCACAAGACAAAGAAAGACTATTTTTTTAAACACAAATACAAATTATAGCTGTGCAGGTGGGATTTTTATAAAACACAGCCCCCTTCGAATCTGCAGTTTTGAACTGGAGCAATGAGAAACAGTCAAATCCAAAAAGAAATCTGGGTTGAAATTTTGAAAGAGAAAATACACATAGAGAAAACCATTGTTACTTTCACATTTTGTTCCTAATGCAAAATATTTTGAGCTTGATGTAATTGGTGGTCATCACTGACAGCAATATTTATGATAAATGGATATCGATATTTCATTATAAGCCATTTAATGCAAATGATTCACTCATTTATCAGTGATATATCAATGGTATAATAGTAAATCATTTTTAGATCTGTGTTAACCCGAAACCGCCCATGTCTGGCGCTCACACTGATCTCTATACTGAACAACATGGACTACTGCGCAACATGGATTTAATTTTGATTTCATAATGTAAAATATAAAAAGAGTATTTAACCCTGGCTTGACTATTTTATCTGCTATTATAAATATTAGAAATCCCACACATACACAAACATATATTTTCCCACTAGGCATGAGATTTGTCCTCAGACAGCCGTTCGTGCTAGACAGAATGCCACTAGGGTGAAGATGGGCTAATGAGCTGAAGCAAAAGCAAAAAAAGGCCCTTGGCTTTGAGTGCATGGCTGAGAGAGACAAAACACGAGAGAGACAGTTCTCTGTGAAGATAAGTCGACATGCCTGTATGTGTGGGAAGCGAATGGAAATGTTCCTCTCGAGTGCTTTGAGTGGCTCTTGTGGACAGTTTGATGCCAAATCTAACAGTCTAAGCCTTGTCAGGGCTGCATGAGGTGTTAGGTTACTGCTGCAGGACCCAGTGCGCTCATGATAATTATGTCCTTCATGATTTGGATTGAGATTAAGAACTGAGCTCCGACTAGGACATTTGGGACAGAAGGGCTGGCATGAGTCAGACTCAGTTTTCTCAACATGGAAGAAAAACAGAGCACTCTTACAATGAATAGTGATTAACGCTTAGTATTGAAGGCCCTGATTTACTAAGATCTCAAATAACACACATTAATTTGCGGGTGCATGAGATAAATTGCACGCACCAAAAAGTGGGTATGCTGCTGCTGATTTACAATAATTGCATGAATTATGTCAAGTGCAAAGCAGGGGTTGGAAACAATATGTAAATTAGCTTTGTGTCTGTGTTATTTATTATTGATATCTGCAGCGAGTTAAGATCTCCCAGAGACTCCTTCAATAAAAAACAAAAAAACAAAACTACTATAAGCAAACAAAAAAAAGAACCTTGACATAATTGCATGTACAGTTGACACTGGTGAGATTTGTTGAAATAAAGCTTTTTGATTAACTTGTCCATATTCTTTACACTACTGCATGGTAATACTGTTTTGTATTCAACTGAAGGGTACACATGTATACATATTGTTTACAGTATCTTGTAAATTCAGTACCTGTTTTTCAGTCATATACATTTTTGTGCACAAAAAACTGCCGAAATGACAGGTTTAGTAAACATCTATTCTATTCGCATTTACTCCATCCTGTATTTTTATTAAATATTTATTTGGTAAAAGAAATGCACTAAAATACATTTTCAATATGTAAAACACAAACTCGATCAAATCCTTATGCTTGAACATTTTTCCTGCTTCTACTTGCTGCCTAATATATCTTACTTACTTCCCACGTACTAACAGCTGCCATGATGAAAATATAATTAGTGTTATTCACTCACCAGTCATAATGTTATAATGTCATAATGTTATGCCTGGTTGGTATTTAAAGTAACACATTATAGGCCATGGTGCATTAATGACTGATTTCTTGTTTTGTATATGACAATTTCAGAATTGTTTAGAGATCAAATTTAGTAAAAGTTTTTCATTTAACTGTACAGACCATATGTACTCTCCTTCCACTAAAGTGAAGATTCTGGTATGAAAAATATAAGGAATAATAATCACAAGGCCAACATCTCTTCCATTCATTATGGTAGTTTGAGATTTAATCTAAGTAGTGTTTTTCTGACTTAAGAAGTAGAGTGTGCACCATAAGGGTAGTGTAAATGTCCAGAGCCTAATGAATCTGGATCTCACCATATCAAATGATAAATGGATGGGGCATCACTGTCACCACCAGCCACTCATGAGCTATGAAGGACCTTTGTCACCTTTGTCATTAATTATATTCAGTTCAGTAATTCACAGCTAAATGATTGGAAGCATGACAGAAAGAGTTATAGAGATAACACGATTACATTTTAGGGCTAGTCACCCTTTTTCCTTAGTCTATTTAGAAATGATGGGATCTCATCCATCACCTGTTTAATACAAACTCTCACAGGCGAGAATATCAAATATAAAGCACAGGCTTTTATGTTTTATTGATCTAACTTTGTCTGTGATTTCATCTGCTGTCATGAAAAAAACACTAATAACAAACAAACAAACAAACAAACAAACAAACATTGAAATAACAGCTGTCTTTTATTGAAGCTGATAATTATTCACTCATTCATCTTCTGTAACCACTCTATCAAGGACATGTTTACAGTAAATATGGAGCCTATCCCAGGTATGAATTAGTGTAGCAATACTAACTGAACCTAAAATGACATGAGTGAGAGATTCTGCAATCTGTGTTCTGAGGCAGGATGTGAAAACGCAGCATGATTTTACTGAGGGTTATCCAAGAACCATTAACATAGTATATACCAGAAGCCAGCATTAAACTAAGTGAGATTCAACAGCAAAACAATGAGGCCAAAATAATGAAAGAAAATAATTAATTTACAAAAAGAACAAGACTTTCCACTAGACACAGGAACATGAGAGTATAAATACATTAATTAGGAACTAAGACTGAGAACAGGTGCACACATATGGTAATTAAACCAATGAAAGGAGATGGGCAGAGACATGACTGAAACCAATACCAAAAGCACATGCCTTACTAATTAAAACAAAACCGAATGCTAGCTTTATTATTTCAGTAGTCTATAGTTTTAATTCACAACAGTATAGCTATCTACAGATGAGCTTTTACACAGCAAAGCCAGCCAGTGTTTGTTATGTGGCTTAAATACACAAGTAATATTAAGAAGTCGAGGACATTAATCACTGTTCCTACCTGTGTTAAGCTTTGGCGGTTTGCAGGACCTCTTGTGAGCCATGTTGTTGTAATTGTGGTTTTCCCACTTGGTGGCTGATTTGGACATTATCCTGTGGTCTTTCCAACTCCAGAGTTGGAGCAAACGCTTCATGTTGCTTGTTAATTATGAGGGCATATTTGAATGACAGCCAAAAAGTACCCTAAGCTCAGGCATGCTAGCCATCAGTCATTTTTTGAAAGAGTACTTCCTAGATTAGACTCTGGTCTGTGGCCAAATCAACACAGGTGCTTGGCAGAGTATCAACGGAGAACGTGGTAAATGGCAAGCTGTTATGAATGTTGTGATGAATACAATGACAGCAGCTCTGTGGACATTTCTGTTTGAGATTTTACTGCTTTATAAGATCCACATATGGTTACAGAACGAACAGAATGGCAGATGATTGGCATGTGGGGATGTAGTCAGTGGACAACAGTCAAACATATTGCAATTCGCTTTCATTCTGCATATTATATGCACACTTTCTGAAACAGAAGCTACATAACTGACTGATTGATTATAGCACAAAATATACTGACCGACTATATTTTTACTTATCAATCACACACTGTGTAATGACCAACATTATGTCACAACGTTCACTCTGTTGTAGCCATCCAAGGTCTTGTGAAAAAAGACGGTTGATAGAGTAGACATAAGATTTTTTATGAGCAGGAAAACACTGCGTGAGCAAGATCAAGGTAAAGCAAAAGTAAAATCAGGTTTTTTTAATGACATTGATTTTTTCAATGATAAATCCATATTGATTTTCCGTATATTTTTTATAAAAATGGGTGCCATTATATTAGTCTCCGCCAGGCTGTAATGTCATAATATAAAACAAATAAAACAGCAATTAATCATAGCAGGGTCAATATAAACTTGATGGAAATTCTTGTTGTTACTGTTTAAAGTGCATATGGCCAAATGATCATTACTTTATCTGCAGTATTACTAAATTCAACTATCGAATAGTTTAAATGACTGAAAAACTTTTTGACTATATATAACTTACATACAATACTTACTGTATAAAAACAGCCTTAGTGACTTTGAAAAAACTTCAGTGGTTTTATATATATATAAAAACTGTTTAAAAAACTGTTTTAAAACTGTTTAAGATTTAGCCTTTTGAGGGTCCTGAGTGTTGCCACTGAAGTTTTCACTCTATGATTAGAGATACAGTACCCATGTTGAGTCATGATGATACCACAGTCATCTATTTTCAGGAGTCAAGCAAGTAAAACCAGGGTCAGGAGGGCTGGTTTACTTATTCTCTCCAGTCAATATATACTAATACTATTCTCTCAGTATAGAACTATACAATATGTAAAGCATACTCTCGTCCCTGTCACTTACCAAACACATGCGTCTGTGAGATCATGCATGCTTCAAATTTTTCCAAGTGTGTGAAACTGTAGCAGTTTGAAAAGAGGCAGCAAAGGTTTACTTCATGAGTCAGAGGAATAGTTAGTAGTAGGTATGTAGTATACTTAATGTTTGGGGTGTAATAGAGCTTTTTTCCTTTAAACAAGCTGTAGTTTAGGTCCTTTTAAATGACGTTTCACAATAGTAACGCTGTGATAAATGACAAAAGAAGGACTGTTTAGCACTGTGAGGTTGAGTCATCTAAAAAGCAGTCTTATTTTTTTTAAATGTAACACCAAAACAACAAAATGTTTAGCTTCACATTTGTATGAACCAAAACCTGGCTCTTGATGTATCCCAGCAAACAACGACTGACTTTCTACATGTCATCAGGCAAAAGGAACTTTTTTTATACTATAATAAAGCAGCTGAAACAACACAAGGAACTTAGTTATCAAAGCATTTTCTACATCATCCAATGAGCTTAAAGCCCTACAGCATATAACAACCCTTTCTATAATTTTTATGCCAAGGAAGATATAAGGATGAACATCTCTATTTTCAGATGTCTACAGATGTTCAGAGGGTATATGCTGCCACATATTCCCTAAGTGCCCCTAGCATCCCGCAGTGCTTCAGGCTTAACACTGTCTTTAATTAGTATTGTGCAAGATATAAAATAAATTTAAAAAGTGGATATTTATTAAGTTTTGCCAGTTTAGCCTTAATGCATGCATCAAGCCCAGAATCCGACTCAGTGTTTGTAATGTCTGTACTGTCTTATGCACTCGTTTTTAAATGTTTTATTTTTGTCTTTGTTATTATTTTACTTCTTTTTTAAAGACCTCATTGAAAGGGGAAAATATTACTGTATTTGGATGCCTGCATCATGGAATGCCTCTGGCCCTTCGAGACAACTCCTCCGTCAAGTGCGAGTCTGGTAAGTGATCCATTCTGTGTCGTTAACCTCAATCATGCAAATAAATAATAAACGAGGAAATAAATAACACACAGATGACTCAGAATTGAAATCAGGATTTCAGTTCTGGTTTCTTTGAGCTGCTGAGTTCTATATTCAACTGTCAGATACCAGCCAATTATAATTGAACTTCCATTAATATGGCGCTTTTAGGAAAAAAAAATCTGACAAAAAGACCAAATACGGTGAATGGCAACAGTGGTTACCTCTCAGAACTCGATTTTATGTTTATGACTACACTCATATGCCAAAAATCTCATGTAAGTGGTTTTGCACCTGTGTCATATTGCCAGATATTTAGCACTCATGATAAATGTTATCTTTTTTTGCACATTTTGCACATTTTGCACTGCATTCACTGTCTCTCATTCTGCCATGTCACAGAAGACAGATGCAAATTCAGATATTAATTTATTTGCAAACATAAAACAAAAGAAAACATGAAATCACCAGATACATGCACAAAATAAATTGTATCCTGAGCATAAATATGTAGTCCTTCTTATGTAATCCTAATCCATAACTGTGCTTATGTCTGATAGTTACTTTTGTCTTGTAGTGTAAATTAGTTCTTTTATGTAGTACCTTGGTCCTGGAGGAACCTTCATTCATTTGACATTGTACTGTACCCAATGTATACGGTTGTATTGTCAATAAAAGCCAAGGTAAGGCTATATACATGTACCAATTAATTACCAGTGAATGGGAATCTGGTGCAGAATCACACAGCATAGTTTAGTGTCGTGCAGTGGCTTATAGGAAACATAGTTTATGTCCATACCCCTAACAAAATTAATGTAATCTATTAGTCAGCCTATAGTAATACTCAATCTGCCTATGAAATAGGTTTAAAATACTAAAAACATTTGAATATATATCTTGTGTACTTGGTAAAACATCCTTGGTGAATTAGGAAAACTCTAGTCCATGATGAAAGTTATAATGATGTAAAAAATGTATCTTATAGCTAAATGTAGTATGAACTAAACACACAGCTTGTTTAGTATTTAGTCTTTAGAGAACTGACACAAGAGCAAATAAGTTGAATGGCGACAATAGGTAATGATGCCTCAAATGATTAATGATAGGTTTTCAAAATAGGTTTTAAAAATCATGTTTTCCTATCCCATTCTAACCTATAATGATGATTTTTGCACTGTGTTTCTTTGAAACTCAATTTTCTGTTACCTCTGTTTTGAACTTAAAGTGGATAATAAGTATTCACTTTTTTGTCCATTCATTTTTTTAGACGAAAGGGAATGTCTATAAAAGTTCAGCGCTTTCTGAGCTATGTCTCATGTCAGGTTATACATTAGCAAAAACATTTACACATTGCTTATTTATGTTTGCTCTGTATCTATATGTTGTTTGTGTCACTTTTTACTAATTGCCAGAATTTATATGTATAGATATCTGATTCTGATTGTCCCAGGCTGCAAGAAAAAAAACCTCCCATGTATACCAAAATGTATATTCTGTATATTTATGTATATTCTTTTGATTGCATTAATTTATATCATAATGTGAAGAGAACTCTATGTAATAATACACAAACCAAATATTGTTGAACCAGTTGAATTTGCCTGTCAAAATTTGAATACTTGAAAAAGTCTGAAAACTATAACAAATAACATCTCTTCTTATCCTCTGCTGTTGATTTTCCTCTTAACAGAGTCCGTTTCCGGATTCCTCTTGTCGGTGAACACCACTACAAACATTACTAAGCTGCGGATCCCATATCCCCAGACCGGCACCTGGTACCTCAGCCTCCGATCTCTACGTTCCACAGAGAACGGGTACGTTTAACAACTCCAGACCAACTCCACATCCAAACACATTTCAAGAGGCCACACTTTTTTCTTTCCTCAGACACATTCATTTAAATGCAGATAATACCTTCTCCATGTGACTGACAATGAATATTGAGTGAAGCTGCTACACATTTATCTAAAGCCTTTCAGAAACAGTGCTATGTTGACAGCTACCATGCTAAAACTTCTTTCAAAACACTAATGCAAATCAGCCAGTGAGATGGAGCGTTCATCTAAAGTTTGAGACCACAATTTCCGATTGCCAACTGAAAGATGTTTGTACTTTGAAAACATTGGGGAATATACCTCCATACTCTCCTCTATAGCTGCCTTTAAACTATAGGCCTCTTTTCATCCAGTTTTACTGAGTCCCTGGTTGCCAAGTAATATTCTGGATAGATATTTTATTAAAGAGGCTTAAAACAATCCCAAGAAGGAGTTTATATTCTGACAGACTGTCCGATGAATTTGTTCCGATTTTCTTTTTGTTGTCTGTTGCAGGTTTGAGGCGTGCACCAATATAACAGCAGAAGTGTATCTTCGGTCTTATCTGACCCCATGTATCAACGACTGTGGCACTTATGGCCAGTGCAAACTCCTCCGCACCAATAACTACTTGTATGCTGCGTGCGAGTGCAAAGCAGGTGATCAATCTTGTGCTTTAAAAGGCGCTTTCCTTGTGACATTTTATTGCTTCTAAGCTCTTGCCTACACACTGAATTTTTTTTTTTCTTACTTGATCTCACGTCCACGCACAAAGTTGAGGTCCAGAGTGGAAATTTTGCAGGGATTTTGTGTAAACCAAGAAAGCATTTTCAGCAAATATATTCCTGTTAATTTTTTATTTCAATCTTTCTGTCAATCTTTAGTTTTTTTGTTAGACATTGATAATACTATTGCTGAGAATTATTGTTAAAATAACAGCTAAAATATTTTTGATTTTGGACACATTTCATATTTCTTTTTTTTTTACATCTTTATCTGAACAATTTTCTTTTGCATTGCCAATCAGTTAAAAGGGTAATGGGATGTTAATCGCCAAAATCCCTCCTAATTTTATGGTAATCACCCACTTGACAGTTAAGCGACAATCAGGCATAATTGGCAGGTTAAGTTAAATGATGAATCAAATGTACTGTATGTCACTCGTCTCACCTTGTGAATAACAGATCAGGAATCAAATAGTAGCTTAATTACAGGACATGGGATAATGTTGGGAAATATGCAAAGCAAAGCCTCTCAATTACCTCTCAATTAAGGATCCTCTTGTGTTTCATGTTTTGTTTCTCCCTTTGGATTCTGTCTTGTGATTTCTATTGCCAGTTGCATAAACTCTCTTCCCTTTCAGTGGATATTTGTAGGCAAACAACTGGTATTGGAACTTTTTCTTTTTAATCGAAATAAGGAACACTCTGTCTCCTTGCACAGGCACAGCCTTTCTTCTTGAGTGTCTGAAAGAGCTCATGCTGATCGTCACTTCTTCCACTCAATCCTTCTTTGAGCTGTGAGAGATAGGGGAATTTTTGTTGGGGAATTGTACTGATTAGACAACCATAATTAAAATTAGTGTCTTCAGAAAAGACCATGATGTGCCTATTTTCCACAGTGCTGACATCACAGCAGGCTTACAGGATCCAATCTATATTTATGAACCGTCTCACAAAGACACATAGATGAACCAGCAAATGTGTGTGTGTCCTTCTCTTGGTTTGGTTTTCATGCATGGTATGTAGCTATTATATGCTTGTGTTCACGTGTGTATGGATGCAAAAAAGGAGCTGTGGTTAAATTTTAACATGTTAGCTAAATAATACAGGGGCATCAGCAGCATAACAAAGTCCAAGGAGATGTCAAAACAAGTCTGAGATACAATCTGGAAATGTGTCAATCAGGGCTTGGTGACAGAATTTAGGATGTGGACTATGATCCCCAGCAGTCGGTGCAACTCTATGTTCCAGGTCATATTCTAAAGTTATCGACCATATTCGCGTCACTATTCAAGTTCTGGATCCTGTGTTTCACATTGTCACTGTTTTTGTTCATGGTTGCTGTTATTCTCGCACCAGGTTAGGTTGATCATCTTGATCTATTTTGTGGTTTTGTTTCTATTTTCTGTATAGTTTTAGGTTTACACTGTAAATAAACATTTACAATAAGCACTTGCATCCACCTTCATATGATTATGTGACCCCTGGCTATAAAAAAAACATATTGAAGATCATTAAATCTATTAATAAGACATGAAAACAATATGGTACAACCAAGGCTGTGCCTAGAGAAGGCTGAGTAAGTCATAGACTGAGTAAGGACGACATTAGTCAGAGAGGCAAAGACTCTGGCATGGTCCGCATCTCGGATGGGAGAAGCAGAGCTGTATTAAACAGGGCCGAGAAAAAAAAGACAAATACAATTTTGGAGACTCAGCAAACCTCCTTGGTCTGATGAGACCAAAATGCAAGCTCTTAGACTTGGCACAAGGTGCTGCATTTTGCAGAAACACAATAAGAACACGGTGAAACACGGTGGCGGTAGCAATATGTGAAGAATTCTTCTTAGCAACTTGGATTCTTTATTGGCTAATTCTTACATGGTAACTGATTTCTCATAAATAGTCTTCTCTCTCCTCCACCTGAAACATAGTATTTAATAATGGATTTAATTGTGTTCTGAAACGATCTTTAAATTATTATATATTTTTAATAAACAAACCCCGCTTAAACTTTCTGCAAATTTAGTTCTGATACCTCATTAGTTTCCCAGATGCTGTTTGTGTCTGTATGTTTCCTAACAAAATCTGGGGTCTTCCAGATATGCTTTAATCCCATACTGGTGGACTCTATACAACCAATTATATGGCATTAGTGAGAAGAAATGTAGGGGTTATATAAAATAACGGTGAATACTGAATACTTATCAAGCCGACCACATGTAGGCTTCACCATCTATTTTATTTTTAAATAATACACAAATTTTATTGATTTACACACTATATACAGTAGTTTACTTTGTGTTGCCTCATGACATATAAAGCATGTTATGTTCAACTGTATTATGGAAAACATCCCCAATCGATCTTACACTGGGTTTTCATAGCTTTTTGAAAAGATTTTCTCCAAAACTAATTATTTTAAACATGTGTCTCTTAGGTTGGGAAGGCTGGGGCTGTACAGACAACACAGAAGCGTATTCATATGGATTTCAGCTATTGTCCACCCTGCTGCTGTGTCTGAGTAACTTGATGTTCGTACCTCCGGTGGCCATCGCTATTCGCAGCCATTACTTGCTAGAGGCCTCCGTCTACATTTTCACGATGTTCTTCTCTACTGTGAGTATTTCTTTGATTATCTTACATTCTATTCATGAATGAATAAGCAGTGCATCCATTGTAATAATAACAACAGCAACAAAGCTATTATTGTCAGACTAGCAACAAGGCATTCTAGAGTACAATAAAATGACAAAAAAAACCTTTGTATTATGTTTTACATTTTCATTTCATTTCACTAGTGCACAAAGCAACTTAAACCTAAGACAGGATACAACTAAGCAATTGATGCTTGCTCAAGATGGCAAAAGTAGTAACATCATGATGCTTCGACTTGACTAATAATCATTCAGTAATCTATAGTCTTAATCAATAATAAAATATATACTGTATTTTTGAAGGAAAACCACACATTAAATGTCAATTTGAACTCGAAATGTTGGAACCAGATGTTTTGTGTGAAAATGCCATGCTGAAGACAGAGGTCAGAGGAGCATTGCCAGCCTATTTTGAGCTGACAGGAATTCACAATAACAGCAAAAAATGAAGAACAGAAAACAGGAAAACAACATGCCAAACCTTGAGGAAGATGAACTACAACAGAAGACAACAACAGGTCCATTCATTACAGCCAGGAATAAGAATCTGAGTACACAGTATGCAGAAGCTCATTGAAACGGGATTAATGATGACTGGAAAACATCTCCTGTTCTTTTTTAGCCAGCTTGGCTCTGACCTCTGTTGGTAACCCTAGAGATTGTGATGTGTAAAAATCCAAGAAGATGAACAGTTTTTGGTACCTACAACCATCTGATATCAGATGTTCTTCCCATTCTAATGTTTGATGTAAAAAAAGCTGCTGCCATGTGATTGGCTAACTGGACAATTGTACAGGTCGAACTAAAGAAGCATTTGCTAACAGTATCTTGTCTATATATTAATAAAATATTTACTTAAGCATTTCTATATTTGTTTATGAAAATCTTCACTCAAGAAGGTTCCATACCTCATATATATACCCTTTTGGTGAGTAATTGAGTCCTGATAAAACCCTGCAGGATTATTGTTTAAAAATACACTATAGTTCTTTCTCTTTATTTTTTCTCCAGTTTTACCATGCCTGTGATCAGCCAGGCATTGTAGTGTTCTGCATTATGGAGTATGACGTCCTCCAGTTCTGCGATTTTCTCGGCTCGCTCATGTCCGTCTGGGTTACAGTCATCGCCATGGCCAGACTTAAATCCATCATCAAGCAGGTAATGCTAATATGACAATTTATTTAGCAATAATAATACAATAAAACATGCAGAGATTTTTTGTATCACAAATTATATGTTCTGGATCTAGAGTCAATTACATGTAGAACGATATTGGGCACTGTGCTTTTTAGCTATGGAGAAGTTCAGGAGTCCAGCCCTGATTTAGTGCTGTAAAAAAAAAAAAATTACCCCTTATATTAATGCATAAAATATGCGTTCACTTTGGTAGTAAAGATTTTAGGCAATTCACTTATTGTGTGTGGCTAACATTTAATCTTTCCCTCTGGTGCACTTAGGGCTGCAATTAAAGAATTTAAGAAAGAATGAAGAAAAGCAAAAATAGATATGTACCAGACAGATATAACTTGTGTGTGTTTGTATGTGTACGAGTGAGAAAGAGATATTAATAAGGCAATACATTTTAATACTAGAGAGTCTATAACTTAACCAGAATTTAATCAAATTGCTTTTGAATCATAAAATTATATGCTTCAAGTGGTTCATTATGTTAAGAGTGTACTTTAGCATCTAAAAGAATTAAGAGGACCTGGACTAACAGTCTTTCACCTCTGAAATGGGACCTGATGCTAATTTCACTTACTCTGCATAGGTGCTGTACCTGCTTGGAGCAATGTCTCTGTCCATGGCTCTTCAGCTGGACCGCCATGGCTTGTGGAACCTTTTAGGCCCTAGCCTTTTCGCCTTGGGTATAATGGCCATTGCCTGGGTAAGAACTGTCTCATACATCTCTTGTACTGTAAAGCCTTCCGAACAAATAGAATAAAAATTTATAGCATGGAAGTTGTCTAGCCGTGCCAGAGAACATAGATAAAACTGGAGTTGCAGGGTCAGGACTTTGTGCGGAATGTGTGATGTATAGGTTTATAAATTTAGAAAGGTTTGGCAAAGTTACCCTCCAGCTGAAACTAGACTCTGAAGATCTTTTAGCAGCTGCTGAATCATGAAGCACAAAGTCTGAAATTAGAGAACTATGTGGACCAAAAGTTTTTTCGAGTTTCTTTTCCGCTTCAGAGTAATTGCTCGTATGAAATGCTTTGCGGTGGAAGAAGCTGCACTGCGCCGCACTCCAAAAATAGCGTGTGAATCTAGCTCTTGGTCTGAAAATCTGTGATTGGTGTTAAAGTGCTTATGCTAAGTGCTAGGACTGGCCTGTTCCTCATCCTGGCTGATTGCAAACGTAGCACCTCATTATTTGCAATTTGCTAGGCTAGATTTTAATTGATTTGATTCAACATGTGGCCCTTAGCTTTTCAAAAGATCTAAAGACACATTTATCTTAGGTAGCGGTCATTAGCATGACGGCTAAGATAAAATGAAGGCCGCTGACATTACTTTATACAGGCGGTATTAGTCATGCCTTTATAGTTCCATTACCAGCCAGCTTGTTCTTTCTCTATCACAATAATGTGCTTCCTGAAGTGAGCAGATAAAAAATAATGGGTGTTGGGGAAAGGGAGGGAATTTAGAATTTAGAGAAGCCTCCCTCGAGCCGAACAGTGGTACGTATAAAACAAAATAGAGAAATAAGGCAAGATAAAGTGGCGAGGACTGAGCTGTGTCTTCATGAGGTGAGTCGGCAGCAATAAGTATGAATCATTCAGTACATGTGTTGACCGAGCACATGGATCGATATAGAGGGAAAGGAAGAGGGAACAAGTCACGAACTACTGCACAGGAAAGACAACAAAACCTACAGGAGGCAAAACATTTTTTAGTCTGTGATTATTTATTCTTAGGAGTTTATATGGAAATAAGACTTTAAAAGCATGTCGACACCATTGTACTCAGCCTCAGCACGCATCCGACTTATTACATAAAAATGGATGCTCTTAATTAACAAAAAAGGGAAAAAAGTAGGCACTGCAGAAGATACATTTTATGTAGACACAAAATATTGTAATCGCACATTTGATATAGTCATATACATGACTATATCAAAAGATGTATACATGCTTATTTGTGAATGCAGGACTTCTGTATATTTCATTATGAATATATATATTATGCAAATTTTTTATAGCTGTTTCACATTATTTGGTAATAGTATTTAAAGAAGCAGATCTCTCTCTCTCTCTCTCTCTCTCTCTCTCTCTCTCTCTCTCTCTCTAATGAATATAAACACTTTATTTGAAATAAACAGATAATATATTCAAAGTAAATACAAATACAGATATGAATACAAATTTTTTTACAAAGCTTGCCAGAAAGGTTTATAGGGCATCTGTTTGAGACTACAGCCGTGCATCTGGACTGGACTTCTGCCAAACTCAAAACAAAAAAGTTGCTTGAGTGGGAGGTTTTTACTTCCATGCGGGTGTGAGTGAACAAAATGTATTTACAGCATCCATTGTCACTGACTGGTCAGGGTCACTGAGGTTTCAGTTGCTTTATTTATATTTTAGGAAACAGAATTTAGAAATATTCTAAATAGTGAAATTACAGAATTATAAATGACTGTCTGGTACTAATATAACTCAGCGAGTGGGTGGGAGTGGGAGTGTGGGAGTTTAAAACAAAAAACACAGTACCATCACTAGATACTTGAGGTTGAAAAAAAATTTGTATAATTTCCGATATGGACACGACCATTGAATTCCTAATAAAATCATAATACAGATTATAAAAATACAGATATGTAATATTTTGTTCGTGTATTGGTCAGTGTGCATAAATTTGATTTATATTTTACCTGATTATAACTAAAAGCTAATTTAACTCTTAGCTAATTGACTTTATTAAATAAAAATGCAATTTTCTTCAGAACAAACATCAAAACTCAAATCTTTTTATTTTTTATGCCTGGCTACCAGTACCACTTATTATCTACACAAATTTGTGTGGATACTACATTTCAACATGACAATTATTTTCACTCAGTTCAAATAAATGTACACTTTATGAATAAAAGTTTGTGGACACCTAACCATTAAATTTGGTATACTGTATGTTTTTTGAACATATTATTCCACATTGAGTTCCCATTTGCTGCTTTAATAACTTCCACTCTTCTGGGAAGATGTTTGTGTAACATCCACTGAATTTGTGTGGAGATTTGTACTCATTCAGCCACAAAGGTGTAAGTAAAGTCAGATACTGATGTAAGTGCGATCAGCATTCCAAATCATCTGGAAGATGTTTAACAAGGTTGAGGTCAAAGCTTTGCAGCAGGCCACTCAAGATCTTCCATTCCAACCTATGGAAATCAAATCTTCACAGAGCTTGCTTTGTGCACAGGGGCAGGTCTCCAGTTCAAGTAAACGCAAATTCACAGCATCCAAAGGCAGTGTATACAATTGTGTACTTCCAACTTTTTTGTGACAGTGAGATGTCCTAATACTTTTGTCTATATTTGTTTCTCTCATAATACTAAATCCCCAATAACAATAGACATAATTTTTCTTGGTCGGGCATCCCAAAGTGTGGTGTCGTGTAGCCTGATAAGTACAGCCATTGAGAACATTTTCACACACGCAGTACAAACGACACGAAAAAAAAAAACTGAATCAGCATCTCTGTTAACCTCGCGGCATAATTGTGTGACGGTGTGCAGACTGTGCAATTTACATAAAATTATAGCCCTTTACAAGCAGCAGTATATACATAGGCACAGCACCAGTATGGAATGTAGAGGCTACAGATAAGTAAGTGCTGCTTTCAGGCAAAGCAAAAAGGCAGATTGAAATGTCAAGCTATACTGACATGTGTTAGTATTCCTGTGTACTCTGAGTGTGTTTTTTATTACACATTTAGGACATTATATGCTTTAGTTATTGCCCTCAGCTACCATATTTTTCTTAAGACACATCTAAGTATCCCATGGTGTAATCTACGTATTTATTTGTCTATTTTTCTATTGTCACGTATATGCTGAAAGTAGAGTTCATCCATCCCAGGATGTGGCACAGCTGCCGTGTGAATACGGTGTGTGAATATCTATCAAAGTCCTTTTATATCAATCAGCTTGTTCGCATGTGTTTTGGCAAGGCCTCACACTGCAAATGTGCACATACAGCCAAAATGAGGGCAGCAGAGCGGAATAGAGGACGGCACTCATGCAGAAGCAAAGTGTGATAGAAGAACAGAATATAAACACGTCGAAACTGACAAAAAAAAAAGATTGCGAGAAAGGGAGAGAGAGAGAGAGAGAGAGAGAGAGAAAGACGGAGAGAGGTCTGTAATAAATTTGCTAGTGTGTCCTCTGGATGGCTGCTCACACGTACTGTATATCAAAATACAAACAGGGCAGACTGTCAAAAGAAAAGTAATAAGAAAGCCAGCTTTAAATGAGGAGTCTTTCATCTTAAAGAAGGGTGTAGACCAAACTCATACTTTTGCCTTCCAAATAATACTCTCCTATCACATGGCCTGAAATATGATTTCACTGTTTTTGAATCGTTGCATTCTGAGAAAGCCGTAACTAGATTTGCAGGTGTAAAATGTCAGCATCCCGACGTGCCAGGTGTCAAGGGACTATTGATTCATGCTGTCATCCAATCAATGCGAGCTCTCAGTCCTTCCACCAAGTTTGAGATAAAGTCTGTTTTGCTGATGAATGCTACTTTTGAATATGTGAGGATCTTCAAGAATTTCTCCATTTTGTTAGCCACTGTATTATTTTATTTAGGATTCTGGAGGAATGCTATCGATCCCTAAAGTTAGAGATCTCTTATTGAAAAAATATCAATGTTTCAGGTGTACAAGAGAGACATTAAAACTGAAAGCTGAATTCACTGTACATCACTGAAATGGACAACATCTAGGGTTTCCTGTGAATAAATTGTTAATATAAACAGTTTTGTATTTATTTATTTATTTATTTATTTTATTATTATTATATTATTTATTTATATACACATGAACAAACTACTCACTTTTACCCCAGCAAAACTCTTAAACTCGTAAATGTATATACTTATGTGTATACTTGTATATGCAGTAAACAAATATAATTATTATATAATATAATATAATATAATATACCATAATATAATGTAATAGAATAGTATAGTATAGTATAGTATAGTATAGTATGGTATAGTATACTATGGAATAGATTAGTATAGTATAGTATAGTATAGTATAGTATAGTATAGTATAGAATAGTATAGTATATAGTATAGTATAGAATAGAATAGAATAGAATAGTATAGTATACTATGGACTAGATTAGTATAGTATAGTATAGAATAGAATAGTATAGTATAGTATACTATGGAATAGATTAGTATAGTATAATATAGTATAGTATAATAGTATAGTATAGCATACTATGGAATAGATTAGTATAGTATAATATAGTATAGTATAATATAGTATACTATGGAATAGATTAGTATAGTATAGCATCGTATAGTATAGTATAGCATAGTATAGTATAGTATAGAATAGTATAGTATACTATGGAATAGATTAGTATAGTATAGCATAGTATAGAATAGAATAGTATAGTATACTATGGAATAGATTAGTATAGTATAGTATAGTATAGAATAGAATAGTATAGTATAGTATACTATGGAATAGATTAGTATAGTATAATATAGTATAGTATAGTATGGTATAGTATGCAATAGTATAGAATAGTATAGTATACTATAGAATAGAATAGAATAGAATAGATGGTTCCATTGAATATGTCTTTTTTTTTGGAATGTACATATAAGATAAGACAAATATTAGTTAAAATCCCCATGACAGGTGGTTGTTATGCACCTATGAGGTAATGGCAGGTAATGGATAATACATTGTTTTGAAATAGCGATGTAAATGTCTGGATTTAAACCGTAGTAAACACACTGTCTGTACAACTCCATAACGTAACTTTTCAGTATTGAGCAATAATGAAAAATCTCTCTGTGTCTCTGTGTTTCCAACCTGGCTGGTCATTACAGGGAGAGGATTAGTGTCTATTATTTGGTCCTAAATAGACTGTGGTCTATTTAGCATTGGCATGTTTAAAACCAATGTTTTGCATAGTTGGAAAACACTACTGTTGTCGTTTTTGTTGTTGTTTTTATTATTTATTTATTTATTTATTTTTTTTAATATCCATTTAGAGCCATGGCAGAGACTATTGGTTTTTATGTTGAAATATCCTCAATTACACTAAAACGTCTGAACATAGATTTTTGGGGGAGAAAAATGCGGTCTCGGTGTGGGCTGAAGGCCAAAACATCAAGAAAATTTTGCATTTTTAAATAATTTGATTTAATATGGATGTGGACTTAGTAACTCGTAATTTCACTCACTTTTTTATTGTTTCAACAAAAGAACATTCTATAAAAAAAAAATTCTTAATTTTCCTGATGTTCATGTTGTAAATGTTTGTCGTAGATATTAGTGCACTGTTAGATCTATAGTATTCCAATTCAGTAAAAAACACTCTTGTTCCATTAACAATCCTTAAGCAAAACACACATTATTGGATGATTTACTAAAAGTCTGTCATTATAATTGTGTGAAATGATTTAAAGCAATTTCAGTTTAATCACACTTAGACACAGAAATACATAGATATTTTTGGAAGGAAAATTCACACAGATTTTATCTAGATATTGAATTTGTGAGACTATTGCTGTGTCAAAACTATTTAGTAATCATATAGGACAGTCACAGGACCGCATGTACTATAAAAAAGATCCATTATATGAAACCACTTTGGTAAATGATGGACAGCTAATTAAAATGTTCTGCTCCGATGAGTAAAAGTGCAAAAGTTTAATCTGGAATGCAGTGTGAAGTGCAAGTACATTGAAGAGCACTGCGATGTCAGATGGTTAAGGATAAACGGCTGTAGACGATTCTTGAACAACATACTGTAGCAAAAGGCCAAATATGGCACTGTAGCTGTGTGGGGGTGAAGATAAAGGAAAAGGGTGAAGAGCAGGTGAGAAGACTTCTGAATTTCCACCAACAACATAGTTTCCATAAAAAAAATATATATAATGGCATCCGAGGTTGATCTGTATCTTACTGACAAAAAGGCATACTTGACTAAACGACATTTACGAAGAGTTCACAGGAGAGTTATGTTATAGTACAGAAAGTCTGGCTTTTGCTGGCTTTTAAAACAGTCAAGGTATAAGTAATATTTCAAGGTTGTTTATATACAAGATATTGAAATACAATACATTTGGGTAATACACACTTCCATACACAACTATTTAAAACGTCATGATATTTCTTGATTTTCTGTGTCTGGACTTATCTCTTCATTTCAAACCACATTTAATGGCGAAGACTGAGATGTGCATTGTAATAACACTTTTGGGTTCCATCAATCAAATTATTCAGGTGTTTTTTTTTTTTAATCTTACTAAAATATTCATTTATGGCCAAGTCTTAACCTCATTACAGAGGTAACCTGCTCTAAGTGTTTTTCTGCAATTTCTTGGTTGATACAGTAAATGCCATCACTCTACATGAAATGATGTTAACAAAACTCCAGACACAATATTAGGAACAAGCTTATACATACATTTATAACCGCTTTACCTGTGTAAGTAAATAAAAATAAATTGAATTGAAAACGAAGCATCACTGATCCACCATCATATTATCCTTAGGTGTTTTTCCTCACATGCCCTCAACCCACAATTGTTAACATTTATCTTGAGAAGAACATCTTTTTTCCTCTCATTACAATTTCTTATGTTGAAAAAATGTGATACATTAAAGAGTCTGTTAACTGAGAAATTAGGAAATTGACTAGTTTGCTACTTGTCTGCTTTTTGGTATTAACCATTCAGATTGATAATAATTGAAATTTTATATCCTTACAAGTTTAGATGCAGTATATAATCTGGGGTTTTAGGACTAATAAAATCATAATGCTCATTATTGAAAATAATTGTCGAAATAATAATAATTAAAAAAAAATGTTATTTAATGTTAAAATAATCACACAATTTTTTTTAGTGTATATGTGGGAATGTAATATTTTTTATATTGCACATATTCATTGCATTGCTTTTTGTCGATTTTGTTAAGAAAGGTGGCAGTATTTCTGGTGTCGACCGAAACATGCTCAGAGATGACCTGGGTGACTTCTATCCATTCATGAATTTTTAACATAGGACAAACCACTGGTTGGCACAAGAGGAGGTAGCAAACGTGACCTAGTGAAGAGTGTAAATGGAAAAATAAAATACTCCAGAGGACAGAAAAATGTATTATTCTATTTGTTGTGCTTTCTGAGATCTTCTGTTTCCTTCGGCTATATACCTGTCAAAGCCGGCTCTACAAAAGAGTTCTGGAAAGTGCTCTCTACAAAGTAGAGCTGTCTTATCTCCCCAGCTTCAAATGCTACATTAGCATGGCAAAGGGGTCAAACCAGACGCATGGCTGGTACTCTAGCGATAGGGCCAGGGGAAAGAATGGTCCTAAATCTGAGAAGCCGTTGCTCTAAAAAGGTATCGTTTTTATGATTGCATTTACAAGCCAGACTGATGCGGTGAGTGCTCTCGTGAAAAGTGGTCCATGCTGAAGTACTTGCATTACTGATAATGGCGTCAATGAAAGTCTGAGTGGAATATGAAATAATGGAGCGTGTGGTGTCGAGCTGGGGAGTGTTTGTGTGTGAGGGGGGAGGGGTCTTGAGACTGCGGCTTACTCTGGTTTAGTCTAAGACCTTTTCTAAATATCAGAATTTTTGCAGGTTAAAAGCTAAATTTTATGTGACATGACTATATACAGTGAGGAAAATAAGTATTTGAACACCCTGCTATTTTGCAAGTTCTCCCACTTAGAAATCATAGAGGGGTCTTAAATTGTCATCGTAGGTGCATGTCCACTGTGAGAGACATAATCTAAAAAAAAAAATAATCCAGAAATCACAATGTATGATTTTTAAACTATTTATTTGTATGATACAGCTGCAAATAAGTATTTGAACACCTGAGAAAGTCAATGTTAATATTTGGTACAGTAGCCTTTGTTTGCAATTACAGAGGTCAAATGTTTCCTCTAGTTTTTCACCAGGTTTGCACACACTGCAGGAGGGATTTTGGCCCACTCCTCCACACAGATCTTCTCTAGATCAGTCAGGTTTCTGGCCTGGAGTTTGAGCTCCCTTCAAAGATTCTCTATTGGGTTTAGGTCTGGAGACTGGCTAGGCCACGCCAGAACCTTTATATGCTTCTTACAGAGCCACTCCTTGGTTATCCTGGCTGTGTGCTTGGTCATTGTCATGTTGGAAGACCCAGCCTCGACCCATCTTCAATGCTCTAACTGAGGGAAGGAGGTTGTTCCCCAAAATCTCGCAATACATGGCCCCGGTCATCCTCTCCTTAATACAGTGCAGTCGCCCTGTCCCATATGCAGTAAAACACCCCCAAAGCATGATGCTACCACCCCCATGCTTCACAGTAGGGATGGTGTTCTTGGGATGGTACTCATCATTCTTCTTCCTCCAAACACATTTAGTGGAATTATGACCCAAAAGTTCTATTTTGGTCTCATCTGACCACATAACTTTCTCCCATGACTCCTCTGGATCATCCAAATGGTCATTGGCAAACTTAAGATGTGCCTGGACATGTGCTGGTTTAAGCAGGGGAACCTTCCGTGCCATGCATGATTTCAAACCATGATGTCTTAGTGTATTACCAACAATAACCTTGGAAACGGTGGTCCCAGCTCTTTTCAGGTCATTGACCAGCTCCTCCCGTGTAGTTCTGGGCTAATTTCTCACCTTCCTTAGGATCATTGAGACCCCACGCGGTGAGATCTTGCATGGAGCCCCAGTCCGAGGGAGATTGACAGTCATGTTTAGCTTCTTCCATTTTCTAATGATTGCTCCAACAGTGGACCTTTTTTCACCAAGCTGCTTGGCAATTTCCCCGTAGCCCTTTCCAGCCTTGTGGAGGTGTACAATTTTGTTTCTAGTGTCTTTGGACAGCTCTTTGGTCTTGGCCATGTTAGTAGTTGGATTCTTACTGATTGTATGTAATGGACAGGTGTCTTTATGCAGCTAACGACCTCAAACAGGTGCATCTAATTTAGGATAATAAATGTAGTGGAGGTGGACATTTTAAAGGCAGACTAACAGGTCTTTGAGGGTCAGAATTCTAGCTGATAGACAGGTGTTCAAATACTTATTTGCAGCTGTATCATACAAATAAATAGTTTAAAAATCATATATTGTGATTTCTGGATTTTTTTTTTAATTATGTCTCCTATATGCACCTACGATGACAATTTCAGACCCCTCCATGATTTCTAAGTGGGAGAACTTGCAAAATAGCAGGGTGTTCAAATACTAATTTTCCTCACTGTACATTATACTGCAAAAATTGGAAGTATCTTTTACTTTGTTTCTCCCAGTTATATCCTGAACATACAGGGGCTTTTATTTGTAAAGAGATTTTTCTTTTGAAAGCGATATATTTACTACTATCTAAGTGAGGGCTGTATTTATTTCGTGAGTTAGGTGAGTGTTGTAAGGATTTAATTCTGAAATAGCATTCGGGGGTATTCTCTGGTACTCAGTGAGCAGTGTGGGATTTGCACGTGCAGACGCTATTGAAAATCTTTGAGTCGAGAAAAATCTGGCAATCTCAGACGTGCGAACTTCATGCAGGTGATTTGCATAATCTACAATGGGGGGCCCAGACAATCTCTAAATACAACTTTTCCCAAATGCTGTCATGACTTTCGGACTGTCAAAATATGAATCTTGCAAATAATAACTGTAAGACTGAATTATAAGGCCACTGTTTTCATCCAATTGTTATTAGGTGCTGTTTATGCCATTATGAATTATTATTGCTCATACACCAAAAATGGTCTTGCATTATTCAGTCCACTTGTGATCTCATAATTACACCCTGCCGGCATGAATTGGCTGTTCATCTCTGTGTGTGTGTGTGTGTGTGTGTGTGTGTGTGTGTCTGTATGTGCATGCATGTATTCTTTTAGACTGTTCGCACCATACGCCGGCGCCGCTGCTACCCTCCGACATGGAAACGCTGGATCTTCTTCCTGCTCCCAGGCACCACCATTGCTACTTCCGCCGTGGCGCTCTATGCCTTTGTGGAGACTGAAGAGAACTACTTCTACATCCACAGCATCTGGCACATGCTCATCGCCGGCAGCGTGGGCTTCCTGTTGCCACCTCGTGCCAAGCCTGATGCCAAGGTGACACCGATGCGGCGCCAGCGTGGTTGCGGATACCAGCTTTGCGTCAACGAGCACGAAGAGATGGGCCTCGTCGATCCGGCCATCATCACCATCAACAGCATCTGCACCAGCTGATGACGCCTTTGGAATTCAAAACAAAAAAAGGAAAACAAAGCCAGAGAACTTGTCACACTGTAGATAAAATCTGAAAAGGACACATACAAACAATTTTGTTGTTTTTAATTGCCTTTATTTCCCTTTTGTTCATATCAGGAAATTCTACAGTGATGTGTTGCACTGATGTTAGTGAACACGGTAATGTAACGAAATCTGACTACTCGTGTAATACACTGGAAGTTTTTTTTCTTTTTTTTTAATCATTATTTTTGGTGGTTAATTGATGCTTGGATTTCAGCTCTATTTGCTATTTTGCATTTTTCGGTATGTCCAGACGGATTGCAGTGGTTACAGTGTTGCACTGCTGTTTGTGAAAATGGTACTATTTTAAAGATGAACATTGCTGCTGCTATAATGGTGACTGTAAAAAAAAAAAAAGTGTCATGTAATTATTTATTGCTGTCTGAAATCTGAAAAGACCAAAAGTACTACTGGGGTGATAGTAGAGAAGCTAATAGTAGATGTATTTATGAAGGAACAGATTTTTGTTTCCAGTTTTTTTTTCTTTCTTTTAGTAAACTTGCACTGAGACACAACAATGTGATACAGTACATTTTTTATATCTACTGTATGAGTATGTAATAGGTAAGTGTCACCATTGTAAAGATATAGTCGTTTTTTTTTCTTTTTTTCGGTGGAATATCTGACTGTACTATGGATTGCATTTTATTAACTATTGATTGTTCATTCAAATATGTGGCCAAGAATTTTTTTTTTTTTGCAAAAAAAAAAGAAAAGAAAAAAAAAAAAAAAAACTTCAATATGAAAGAAAAGGAAAAAAAATACATTTCCTGTTGTAAGTACCTGGGGATTTGGGTCTAAGAGGGTCATTATTAACCACTAAAATAAATAAACATTTTATTTTTTTCTGTATTAAGGAGGCTCATATGTCTTTTCCTGAAGGGATAAATAAATGAGCTGTTTGTCATGAACATGGCACACCCTAATTTAGTTTCTAACGGATGCTCTTGGCATGTCATAATGTGCCAGTCTACTGAGGAGATATGACGCTGTCGCCGTAGGCCTCTCAGGAGAGGTATAAATGAATAAATTATATATTGTCTGTCCTGGCAGAGGGTCTGGTGGCTGTAGCAGCGGGAAAGAAATCTCCACATAGCCAGGACGTCATTACAATGACAACAATGACTCTTTGAGTGCATTGCTTTCCTTCCTGCATTCCACAACAGATAAGAGCAGTGAGAGTTTTATCTCGGAACGAGAATGTCTTAACGCCGGGCTGCTTTTACAACATTTTCGAAGATTGTGGACACTTCAGGGGCTTTTCTCAGCGTTAGCTTAGTGAATGGAAAAGGAGTGAATGAAACCCAGGTCAAGCCACTTTTTAATTCAAATAGCACATCGGGGTTTTGTGACCCATTTTTATTAAGGTGTTAATATGTGGTTTATTTTTGCAAACAAGATCCATGGCCTGAATTTATTGCCAATAATATACATTTCCTATGGGAACATCTGTCATGTATGAGTAGGTTTAATGTTTAATTATCTTTCGGGCTGCATAGAAAGAAAAAAAACACAACACTTGTTCACACTTACTCAGTAAGCAACCACATGTACTAGAGGCTTTGTTGATCACCCCTGATCTACACATACTGGTCAGGATTTGACATTATTTTATAGGTTGCAGATAAGAGCAGAGAAGCCTGCCTCTGCTTCAAATAATCTTGCAGGCTGACAATAAATCTCATAGCAACATCCTACTCCACTACGTGTATTCAATACGGTCCTGTTCCATGTACTGAAACGCCTCTCTAAAAGACAACTCGGAAATTAAGCAGAGATAAATGACCATGGATGACGCTGTAGCATATTTCAAAGCTCCCCTGCTAAGAGGAATGACTGACAAGTGGAAAACAGAAACAGGCATCTAACCAGATGCTTATGTTTATAACCAGCCATGTCAATAAATTATTCTCAAGCACATTTTTGCTGGAGGCAATGCATATCCTCTGATGATGAACTACTAATCTGCATAGAAACAAATAAATCCACGAGGCTGCTGCTTTTATGAGATGACTCTACTATATTCTCAAAGAGTGGATGCCAAAATTAAGGATAATTAAATAGTTTCATAAAAAAAATTATATTATTAATCCCCATCCACTAGCTATACTACATGGACCAAAGTATTATGACACCTGACCTTTCCAGCCACATGTGGCTCCTCAAACTAAAAGTTGGAAGCACATAATTGTATATGATTAAGCATTACATTTTCCTTTTACTTGAAGTAGGAGCCCCAAACCTGCATGACACTAAATCTGTGCACAATGTGAGCTCCACAAAGATATGGGTTACATGTATTGGCATGAAAGATCTTGAGTGGCCTGCTGTCAAGCTTTGACCTTAAACCTATTGAAGACCTTTTGGGATGAATTGAAACACTGACAACTGACAACTGAACCACAGGCTTCCTCACCCTAAATCAGTACCTGACCTCTACATTCACAAAACTAAAATCTAGAGGAACATCTTCCCAGAAGAGTGGAGGTTATTATAACAGCAGTGGGGACGTAACGGGGAATGGGAGGAGCACATATGAATTTTATGGTCAGGAGTCCACAATTTTTATTATTTTTTACATATAGTGTACTACTTCTTCATCACATAACATGTACAACATTTTCTGTATGGATGAGCTTACAGAAACTAATCAAACAAGGACAAACCATTCCAACCCAGAATGTACAGCCAGCTTTGCTCGCTAAGACTCCCTGCCCTAAATGACAAGAAGCATTTTAAAGGATCAGACTGTACATCGCTTAATGATATGTCAAGTGCTTTTCTGTTGCAACAATTAGAAAAAAAACGGATATAAGCCATATCAACATGGGCTTTTTTTTTTTTTTACTCCTAAGCAAAAAAATTTGTCAAACCTCAAATGGTCAAATATTAGGGTTTTAATGATCTTAAGAACAAATCATCAGTCAGGAATTGGGCAAGATCTCTACCTGTTCTATGAATCCTGTTTCCATTAATGAGCTTGCTATCAGGGGCTTGATGGACTGGCACACAACCAATTATTGACTAATTTTAAAAGAACAAAACATCCCAGAAGCAATTTTTTTTAAAACATTTTGCACATGTACACATATATATATTAAACATGTGAATCATTAATGTTTTTACCTTTGAGTGCAAGAAAACGATTAGTGAATTTCACCTATGTGTAGCTTTTTTTCCTAGATAGTTCCCTACAGCAAAATTTAAACAAGCAAATGATCGCTTGGAAAATCTCAGTGGTGCATTTTTGTATTATTTGACCAGTGATTTGTTGTTAAGACCATTAAAAGCTTAATACTTGAATTTTGGCATTGGTCCATTTGTTTTGTCCAGGGGTTTAAATTTTTATTCCAAAGGTGAAAAGTGTTGATTTTATAAACCAATTCAATTTTATTTATTCATCAGGCTAAACTATATGGACAAAAGTATTGGGATATCTGAGTTTTCCATTACAAAATAGAAACATGGAACAACTTACCAGAAGAGTGAAGGTTATTATAATAGCAATGGAGATAAGTGTGGAATGTGATACATGCACAATTCTTATGGTCAGGTGTAAATAAACATTTGTCAATGTAGTGTACACTGTCATGCACCAGCTTGACTGAGATCCTAAAGAGATTTAGAGCCATAATGAACAACCCTAAGATGACTACATTAAAAAAGAAATAAATAAAAAGAAAAAACAACCCTCTCTTATAGAGCTTTCCTTGAGAAAAAGTCTTGAGATGAAGCAGTCTTAAAAGTAAACTCATCCTCTTCTGCGTGACACAGGAAATCTTTACTCTGCTATAAAGTCAAACATTCAAGCAGCGTTGAAAAGATGTTGAGTGTCAAAATCTTAATTAAAGAAACAGTTCTGAGGTACAAGTCTACATTTTCTAGGTGAGTTTATCAACCATAGTAACTATCTGAAAGTCACAAGCACAAAAGCTCTGAAATTAAGCGTAATATCAAAATGAATCAATCAGTTCATGAAGGTGAGAGATGTCAAGTGGCAGGTTTTTGTTGAGCTTGTATAACAAGACTTTTGAAGTCAAACATCAGGAAACCTGTACCTCTATATAAAATGGTGAAATTAATTATAAAATGTCACAAATGTGACAGTAAAATACACTCTGTATTGCCTTTCTAAGTTTACACAGGGAATCAATGTCATAAAAAGTTTTCTTTAAATGTAATAATCAATTGACATTAAGCTGACAAAAAAATATTGTACATGTACGGACAGAGTTATTAGTATGCATTTATGAGCAAAAACTAATGGGGTGATAGTATAGAATATCAGTTGTTTGATAGATTACAACTTTTAGTCTAGTTCTGAGGTAAAAGATACACTATATAGCAGAAACGCTGCAGATGCCTGACCTTCACACTCATATGAGCTTGTTAAATATGTGCTTGTTGCCCCCCCCATCCCCCTGCACTGCTATTATAACCTTCACACTTCATGGCAAGGCTTTCCACTAGGTTTTGGAACATGGCTGTGGGGATTTGCCCCTTTTAACCACAAGGGCATAAGTAAAGTCAGAATGCTGGATGCGTTCCAGTTCATACCAAAGGTGTTCATTGGGGTTGAGGTCATGGCTCTGTGCAGGACACTCGAGATATTCCATGCCAATCTTGACAAACCTCACTTTGTGTGCAGGGATGTTGTCATGCTTGAACATGATTAAGCTTGACCCCTTTAACCTGAAGGGGAAATCATAATTCTTGAATACATACATATGGCCATAAGATTGGTTTGTGCTTTTTTGTTTTATTTGTTCTACAGTTAGTCCCCATTTACTGTTATAATAGCCTCCACTCTTCTGAGAAGCTGTTTAAATAGATTTCGAAGCGTGGTTGTGCAGATTTGTGCACATTCAGCCACAAGCACATTAGTAAAGTCAGGTACTGATGTAGGGTGAGGAGGCCTGGGGTTCAGTCAGTTCTCCAATTTATTCCAAAGTTGTAGGAGGTCTGAGCTCTATATGAGGCAACTTACTGTATCTTCATTAAGCTCACTATATGCACAGGGGCATTGTCAAGCTGGAACAGATCTCCAAGTTCAAATGAAGGGAAAATGTAACACATACAAAAACATTCTATGCAAATGATGTGTTTACAACTTTGAAATATTGCAACCACTTGGCGGAAACTTTTCATTAACACCCAGGACGCTAACAAATTACAACTCAATAAAAACATTGTATTAAACATAAATGGCAGATAGAGCCTTAAGGTAACATAAGGGTCACAGTTTTACACATATTCGTTTAATATTTGCTCTTAACATTTATTTAGTGCTTTATGTAAGTGGTATTTTTTGCTCCTTTAGTGTTTTGGATAATTCAGGTCTGGCCCTTGTGCACACTTGTGCTCATATCCCCGAGTGAGGCTTTAAAAGCATATATTGTTCTATTAGTAATATTATTGTATATTCATTATGTGGCATTCGTGACCTCCGTGGCAGCACCTCAGTGGGAATGCAAGCCGGCAGCAGCCGACCTCCCGTAGAGGCTGAGACGGACGTAACATTTTAATTCAAACATGACCTTAATATTCATGGATTTGCTGCCACTCAGAATGAATGTAGCACTGCAGCATGGGAGATAAGAAGACAGTTTCACTGAGAAGAACAACTCAGGCTAAACTACAGGTTACAGAAGAGGGGAACGAATAGATCATTTATAAATGTACCATTTATAGAAGTTAATCATGTAGAAATAAAACTCATATAATGAGGATTTCAAAACCAGTGCATAATGTAGTTGATGAAGTACAATCAAATCTGTTATAGCAAGCCTACAATGATACTTCAGCACTGCTCTAATCAGACAATCATAATTAGAATTACAGAATCCTAAAACATGCTGATGGGAAGTTTTTCTTAGTTGAACCAGCCAAAAAATGAGTTACACCCTAAAACAAAAACCTGAAGCATAATTGTGCATGCTAAAGCCGAACATCCCGAGCCCTGATGTATTCTGTCCCACTGCTTTAGTGCGAAGGAGGAGAGGAACGACACATTACAGTAGGTCAGAGGGATGAAAACCGAAGCCGACAGCGCAAGGCGACAAAGACAGACCACATCTTTTACAATCAGAGGAAAGGAAAAGATTCTGCTTCCACAGCAATAATGGAAGCAATTTTTTCCATCAGACAGGACCCGCTCACCTGCAGTGTGAAAAATCAAGATTTATCAAAGGGGGATGGGGAACGCAGATAACCCCTAAGGCAGCGGTCTGATAAGAGATGTGTGAAGCAAGGCATCAATATACACACCTTGCACGCATTCATCTAAATTAATGTAACAAGCCTGCAGCTCTCCGGAGGTAGGAAGATAATGTCGTCTGTCTGCAGACAGACCAGATTTGAATAGTGGAGAGCGCGTCAGGAGAAAAAACTAATAGCTATCAGCTTTATCATTTACACTTAACACAAAATAGAACTTGCACAAAGATCTGTCATGTCATAACCTTTGCTAATAACACAAGCGAGGCATTTTTACAAATTGCTGAGTTGAGCATATATTTAAAGTGACGTCATTAGGTTATCCAAATGAACATAAGATCAGTTCTCAGTTTGAAATCTTGGATCTTCAAACATTTCTATGCCAAATTCTACTCACAAGTCAAGTTCCTTGCTATCACACAACAGCGACCATACCATTAGGAGTAAAGGCTAATCCAGTGACCATGGACTCACTAAAATAAACTCATTTTTGGTAAATTGCACTCCAGTGCTAAGGTGGCTGCATAAACAAACATCAATTATTTCTTTTATATGTGTTAATTTACTGAGATTTTATGCATGGACTGACTACAAAAAAAATAACGGTTTAAAAATTCACAAAATGAAACTCATGTTTATTCACACTTAGAAATGAACAGGTTGTATATGCATAACAATTCACACATAAATTGGTTATTTTGGATATTTAAAAAAAAAATTAGATGCAGAATCTATTTTTTAGCTTACAGTATTAATAAATAATTATATATTATCATTTTATTTTCTGCCTTGTGCTTCTTTTTTTCAATCTTCCAATTCAGTTATGGTCACTAAGACGATTTCAACTTAGAAGATGGATTTTAATTTCATTTGGTGTGCCTGAGCAGAACCTTCACTGGGTCAGGCCTGACCTGCAGGTCATATCTTTGACACCATTTGCTCTAATACATCTTGCACACTTAGCTAGACACAATTGGACTGACTAAATCACATGATATTCTCCCTAATAATAAAATAAACCTAAAAAATTCATTTTAATTTTAACACAATACGCTTTTCAGTGCATGAGACAAATACAGAGCACAAACAAATAACGACATAAAATGTTAAAAGGTTGTTAAACAGTGTGTTTGAAGACATTAGTATCATGTAAATGATACTAATATCACAACAAAAAAAAACCCTATTTAATCGTGATTGATCGCATGTTTAGTGATTAAAAACTTTTTTCGGTGTAGTAAATTTTTTTATATCCAAGTAAAGAAAAGGACTCGTGAAAAAATGTGTGTTGTGATCTTAATTTCTCTTTTATATTTATTTATTTTTCAAAAAAGAACCTAACAGGAAAGAGAAACAGGAATGCACGCTGCATTAATCAAGCGTTAATAAAATTGATGCTGTTAAATGAATTTGCGTTAAGGTGTTATCAACGTGTTCATTTTGACAGCCCGAGTAAATTCATTATCCTTGTGGTTATTTTGCCAATCAAATTCTGTGAAAGTAGCTGCTTCTTGGGCACATCTAGTCTGGCTTGCATGTGAAGCCGTCACATCTTTTTGAGCTGTTGGTCATGCTTGAGTGGAAGCGCTAACTGGCCTCTTCTGCATGCACAAATTCATAGATATCTTGCTTGGCTTAACAGATACTGACGATTTCACCACATGGGGGAGAAATGCCATTTCCCCACCTAAAGAGCAGGGCCAGTTATGCACTATGCATAACTGCAGGGAACAGATATCTCTGCTTTTCAGGATGCAAAAAATATGATATAGTGTACTGTTGCACTATTTTGAGACTTGGGATTATATAAGATGCATGATTAAATCTATCAGGTTTACAAGGACTACAAAGAGGCAGTAGTCATTGTAACACTTGCCACCAAACCAAATGGGAGCACAATAAATTAACACAAACACTATTTAAACCTAATACAAACTATGTGTAAAGAAATGTAAGTGCCCTCTAATAACCTTGAGTAATAGTTCAGAGATCACTTAAATGTGCACAGGGTACTTTCAAGATCAATCAATTTACCTGTATTGCCCAGATATCCGCACTTCAATGTTGTGGAAGAATATGGAATTACTAAATGTGTTCACATAACAATCAGCTAGTTCATGTAAATGAAGTGTGTTTAACATTATGTGATTCCAGCAGTTCATTCACATGCCAGTGGCACTACTGTGTTTGTAGCTGCACTAATACATCTGAGCAAACTCATGGGATCCATCGAAAAAGTATACTGCTACGCCAGCAGTGCCATCAAATCTGCTATGGGTAAACTGGTCATATTATAGATTCTAAGACCGCCAAAGAGATTCTAAACCAGTAAATTATGTTATGATGTGTGGTTGTTGTCTGAGACAGCAAAATTGTACAGTGCACTGTACTCAGCTAAAAGGAGCTCACTTCAGTAGCCATTAGCATGACTGCATGACAGTTGTTCTCTTATTTACTTTTTTGTATTTCATGCAAATAAAGGAAAAAACCTGTAAAAAATATTTCGGCGTGAACCGATGGACTAAAATGACCGATACTCTAGTTGTTTTCATTCTTGTACATCACCACCATAACTACAAATCGACACGGTTGGAATGCAAAAAACACAGTCAGTATCCATCAATATGAGCATTAGCAGCTGGGGCTCCAAATGCGCCTACGTGGTCTGCGTGTAATCGCAGAAGCATGGCAGAAGAATGATCTGAGCACTCGTCCACCTGCTGGAACTCAGGTCTACCATCAGAGAACATCATATAGAAGTCTGAGTCATTCAGAGTGGCAGACAGACAAAATGCAGATGACGTTCCCGGCTCTAAATGGACCAGAGGGCTGCTAATAGCTTCTTTCGAAGACATTCCTAAGTCAATCCTGCAGTGCAAAAGAAGAGCAGCATTAAATAAAGCTGAAAGCCCCCCAGTAATGGCCAAAACTTCTACTTCATTTTGTTCTTCATTGACTTCTGTGTTGTCATCATGAGAGTAGTCATCTTGGTGAGTCTTAGAAGCAATGGAATGTTTAAGTAAGGTGAGTTTGAGATGTTTCTGGTGAAGCTGTTGAGGAGAATTCCACTGGATGGCAAAAATCGCCCGGATCCCCATGTGCTGTTGAGTGAGGCTGACATAATTACATAATTACCATATTTATCCAGCACAGCAATGTGACTGTTTTGAGTATTAAGCGAATATGTGTCTAGGAGGCCCGGATACTTTTCATCCAGGGATGAATTGTTGCGTTCTTGAATCAAGGGTAAGAGAGCACTGTAGGAAGCAAAGGTCCTGTTAAAATCTGCACCATTCCGAAAGGAGAGGCTTTGCTGCCTGACTCGCTCTAATATATCAGATAGCATCTGGGCTGCGTAAGGCAAAGCGGCTGAAAGGACAGAATATTTCTCTCCCTCGATGATAAGAGAGTCATTGATTTCTCCACGGCTGTGCTGAATGGCGGCTAAGAAGGCTGGCCTCTCACTCGGGGAGAGGTCTTCGGACAATTTCACGGCCAGCGTTTCTAGGAAATTGTTCTCATTCTGGCTGGCGCGCTGCAAAAGCTCTGACAGATTCGGATTTTGGACCATCGCACCCACCGATTTCATGCTGCCGGGCGCATCACAGAACAGATCACACAGCTTGGATAGGAGTATTTCCTCCTTATGGCTTTCCAACGCCCTGCCAAGGACATCATCTATGAGAAACCCGTCCTGAGCAAGCGTTACGGCTTCTTTGAAAAGTTGCCTCCATTCACATTGTCCCCAGTGAGAGTGGAGTTCTTTAATGCCCTGCAGAATAGATGGGATTCCGAAGGTAGTGGATGACATTTGGTGTGCAACTGAATGTATTGTCTTGAGTGAGCCTGATGTGCTGTTGTACAGGACGGCTGAGAATATACCGCCTTAAAAAAAAGCACAAAGAAGAATCATGAATAACTAATAATCAGAAGTTAAAAAAAAGAGCTATTAATCAAATGTAGCAAGGTTATTTGTGATTGTGTCCTCTTAGTCAAGGTTGACCACTCTAACACTCATTACAGGAAAACCATTAATTATCATAATAACTGAATAATCAATAATACTTATGCTTGAGAAGGCCACTTACAACCTCTTATTAACCTCCTAAAAAACCCATTACAGGTCCAACTGGTAATGTGAAACGGAATAATGCATGCATCTGTGTAAAACGTTCAAATATTTATATCTTTAAAATAGGCTTTTGGCTTTCAGAGACTATTGCAATCTCCAGAAATGCATTACAAGTTGAGATTGTGCTCATTATTTTACCATATACAAATGCACACCTAATAGTTCAACATCACTAAGGCATGCAAAAATGCAGAATTATTGGCACCCTTCAAGAAAATGAGCACAAATATAAAATAGCCTATAAAAAAAGGATTAACATGCAGCTATATAGGTGATATTTTGAGCTCCAACATGCAGTGCATATATGTAACTTCTAAAGGATCTTGGAGTCACTTTTGAATAATGTAAATCTTAAGCGTTCTTACTGAATGATTTCAGGTTTGTGCATGTGGAGTTCAATTCAGTTTCCACGAAGATTACAATCTGGAAATTGGGATGAACACAAGTTTTTTGCGTTTATGTTTTTGTGTTTCCATTTTGATGCTGATTATATGAACAAAAATATTGGGACACCTGACTTTTCCAGCCATATTGTTCTTTCAGTTCACTTGACGTAGCAAACCCAAACCTGTTCCAGCACACCAATGCTCCTATGCACAAAGCCAGCTCCATAAAGATATGGTTTGCATGGATTGGAGTGGAAGATCTTGATTGGCCTGCTATAGAGTTCTGACCTCAATCCTGTTAAACACGTTTGGAATGAATTGAAAGTGACTGCAGCTGCTGCTACAGCTGACTGCACTCCAGGCCTCTTAACCCTTTTTATTAAAACAAACTCACACTAGAAACTAGAGGAACATCTTCCCAGAGGAGGGGAGGTTATTATAACAGCAAATGGAAACTTAATGGTGAATGGGATATTCAAACTACAGATACAAATTCTCAAGAGATCTACAAACTTTCGTCTATAAGTTTTGGCTGAGGCAGTAATGCTGACATTCACAATGCTATCAATACTTCTGTCAATCATTCAAATGATCAATTATCTGCGTTTTCTTTTTATGCAGTCATCTTTTGTTGCAAAACATTCTGATGGTGAGGGTGACCATAAAGTGTGCATGTACATGATGCCAATTTTAGTGATGATGCTCGCTGAAGTTTGTGATATGTTCTTAAGAAAATCTCCTTTCTTGCACATAAAAAGCGGTTTAACAATTTTGTAAACAACTAAAACACTAAACTGGATCACGTTCCCTCCTTCCTCATTCTCTACTGTGTGGGGGGACACAAAGCATTTATTTAAAATATTTGTGTCAATCATTTTTTGTTAGAACAATACAATTATAAAAGAAAACTCTTTGTTTGAGTTTCTCCAAAATCATTTTTGCTGATTTTTATGACAGGTGCCAAGAATTCTGCAGGATGCTGTAAAAAAAAAAATGGTGCAAACTAAATTCATTATGGGCATAGCCATTTGCATGTTTTAAATCCAAATATTACTCCTGACTGAAAATAAAACCACAAAGAAAATGTCTGCTCTAACTGCCTCGTATAAAAATGCCCGTGTGTTAGAGAGGACCAAATGTCTAGCTTATATTATTTTACAATTGACTGCTTTAAATGTTCAACTTGTATTTATAATCATAAACAGAAACCTATTGTGAACACGAGCGTGTATGAAATACATTAGCACTCTATAATATTGTACTATTTTAATTTTCATAGATGGTAAATGAATGATATTTCACTAACCCACTCCAGCTGTGTGTGGGTGGACGACTCCCAAGCAAAGCAGCGAAGCGATAGCTGCATCCACCACGTTTCCTCCCTCCTGGAGAAGTGTCTTACCAATGCTGGAACAGTTGGCTGCACATAGCAACAACATTGCCTCGTTAAAACAGTCAGAAGCTAAACCGTCTCAAAATGTATGTTGATTGGCACAAATGCACTAATCTTAGAAAAAATATCCAAACCGGAAGCTGTCAAGACAACAGCATGGTGGAACAGTGCAGTGTGCACATGGTGGTGAGGTTCTTCTCCATTTTATGATCATCATCATCATCATCTATGGCGGTGTCATGATGATGTTCTTCCTGTTCCTTTGAAATGTTCTTCGTATTCCTTTCTGCATTGTAAAACCCTTCAGAATCAGGCCACCAATCATACCACTGAAGAAGTGCAAAAACTGAGACGATACCCAGCAGAAACAGAGCCACTGAGACACGGAAACATGTGAGCCTCTTTCCTGTTGTTCCCTGCAGTCTATCTTTAGGCCTGAAAGAAATATACAGAATGGATTATATGTATATATATAATAGTTTGGCTGATCTGTGTTATTCTGCTCACTCTACAAAGAATAGCCAACAGATTCAACCTACGATTTATTAATAAATGACACACAACACTTTTTAATTGTTTAATTACTGCATAAATACATGCTGTATTATAATGTCAGATTGTACAGGAGGAAACACCGTTTGGAGGGAGTTTTGGAGATACAAATAATGCACAATAATTAATCATTCACAAGAGATACTTCTCAAAAAACACTAGTTACAAACTACATTAGTCATCGGTTTAGACAGAAATGGCACATTATAGTAATAAATAGTGTACAGACTGTTCGCCATCAGTCTCACCTGGCTAAACTTCCAATCTACAAAGCCCTAATTACATTCCTTTCACAAGGCCACTGTTTACACTGTTTTCTTTATAACTTTATAACAGAACATCATCATAAAAGGTACGCCAAAATACAACAAATCTGTGGCCCAGAGGCTTAGAAAGCAAAACTGCCCGTGGTCTGTCCCATGCCAATGAAAGTCATTCTAGACAATCATGGGTTCCTGTGAGCTCTTTAGTTAGCACTTCAAACACATTCAGCTACCGTGGGACATTGCATTAACAGTATTTCAAAATGATGTAGCAGTTTTTGCTGCCTTTCTGCAAAAGCCTTTATTACATTCTGATTGGCAGCTGTCATACGATAAGGAAGAATTGCTTTAAATGGAAAAGGAACTGAGTAAAAAATCCAGAATACAACTTCTTCTTCTTTCGGCTTCTCCCATTAGAAGTCGCCACAGCGGATCATCCGTCTTCATACCCCCCGTCATCTACATCAGCCTCTTACAAACCAACTACCTGCATGTTTTCCCTCACCACATCCATGAACCTCCTCTTTAGCCTTCCTCTTTACCTCCTTCCTGGTGACTCCATCCTCAACATTCTCCTAGCGATATACCCCATGTCCCTCTTCTGCACATGTCCAAACCATCTCAATCTCACCTCCCTCACATTTTCTCCAAAACGTTCTACATGTGCTGTCTCTCTAATAAACTCATTTCTAATCCTGTCCATCCTCATCACTCCCAATGAAAACCTCAACATCCTCAGTGCTGCTACCTCCAGCTCCACCTCCTGTGTTTTACTCATTGCCACTGTCTCTATTCCATACAACATCTCAGGTCTCACCACAGTCCTATAAATTTTCCTTTCACTCTCGCAGATAATCTTCCATCACAAATCACTCCTGCTATCACTCTTCTCCACCCACTCCACCCTGCCTGCACTCTTTTCTTCACTTCTCTAACACACTCTCTATTACTTTGCACTGTTGACCCTAGGTACCTGAACTCCTCTTCTTCTCCCTGCAACCGCACCACTCCACTGCCCTCCCTCTCATTCACACACATGTACTCTGTCTTACTACTACTGACTTTCATTCCCCTTCTCTCCAGCGCGTACCTCCACCTCTCCAGGCTCTTCTCAACCTGCTCTCTACTCTCACCACTAATCACAATATCATCCGCAAACATCATAGTCCATGGAGACTCCTGTCTGACCTGTCATTCACTACTGAAAACAGGAAAAGGCTCAGCACCGATCCTTGATGCAGTCCAGCCTCCACCTTGTACCAGTCTGTCGTTCCTACTGCACACTTCACTTGCACACTGTCCTCATACATGTCCTGCACCACCCTCACATACTTCTCTGACACACCTGACTTCCTCATACAAACCACAACTCCTCTCTCCACCCTGTTGTACGCTTTCTCTAAATCCACAAACACACAATGCAACTCCTTCTGACCTTCTCTATACTTCTCCATCAACATTCTCAAAGCAAATAATGCATCTGTGGTGCTCTTCTTCAGCATAAAGCTATACTGTTGCTCACAGAACAACTACATTATATATATATATATATATATATATATATATATATATATATATATATATATATATATATATATATATATATATAATGTAGTGGATTTGCTTGTGTGTGTTGTGTGCGTTGATAATAAAAGAGATTATGCAGTTTCCATGTGATTTACTTTCTGCTTCTGCCTACCATTAGTTAATTGTAATTTCAATAATCTAGTGTGACAACATTACACTTGCCACCCACCCACACACACACACCCACATAGGTATAGGCTATAGGTAGTGCAATATATTGATGAAATTTTATATGCAGGCATAGACAGACTAGGTTACCCCATAACTGCTGCTCAACTCTGCCTCGGGCAAACCTACAACATTTTAGATAATTTCTAGAGAGTCTTGTGCATTTCTTATATTTACCAAAAGGTGTGCAACAAACTACATCTTCTGCAGGATATCATTCTGATTTACTACAGTTAAATTCACTGCTGTAATGTCGTCCGGAACGTATGACAAGGTCGGCCAATCTCAGTGAATAGCCCTTCACTTTAATCCACTCAGCTGCCTTGCATTCTCTGAAGGACTCACATGAATCCTCCATGCTACCTTAATCTTTTTTTTCTAATCTTTTATTAGGAAAGAAAACACTTGCTCTGTGTATTAATGCTATTTCAGAGTTTAGCCGGAAAAGCTCTGAGTGAGAGCAAAGCCCAAATGTAAGCTTTAGTGCAAAATGCTAATAAATCTGAATAAAATCATAAAAAGGACTCAATAATAAAAACAGAACGAAGCTCGTAGCAATATTAAACTTAGAAGAAAATGTTATATTGGTTGTGTGTGATTGAAATGCCTTGGAAATATATTTATTGTGACAATACTTCAAGTAATAAATGCATCATTTACAAAAAAAAATAGGCTATTCATCATTTTGCACCAACATGCCATGCAAAGAGTAGTATATTACACTAGTTCACTGTGAGGCTATGACAGGTTTTCAGTGAATTATTCAGTAGGATTATTCAGTAAGGTCAATTATTCAGTGGCGTACCTACATTCATAAACCTTTTATTAAGCATGTCTGAAGATTTTATCTATCTTAAATAAAATCTACCAATAAACATTAGTAATGTAATACAGGAGGACTTTGCAGAATCATGAATATCAGTATGAGTACTGTGCAAAACTGATATTAAAATTTTTTACCCCAGTCTCCCTTTATTAGTCTTTGATTACAGCCTAGTCGTGATGTATCCATACTATTCCCATTCATTCCACTGATATATGAGTTTCTTAAATAAGTAAAGGTGTAGAGGCTATACATAGTGCTTCCTAATACTGTTACGAATGCATAATTATCACTTTAGTTTAGAGGATATTAAAATAAATAATATATAATTGATGTATTTTAATGGTGTCTAATGATTTTAAATGTATTAAATAGAATCAGTAAATATTTTTGAACATGTGAATACATGAATCTTTATTCTGAATCTCACAGATGTACTGTAAGTAACAACAAACGAATTGCATGCTAGAAGCAATAACCTTGAACTGTGAGTTGAAGCCTTTTCTCATATTTAGACACACTTGATTACACAGGCTTTACTGTAATTTCTTTTTTCACAGACACACTATATGTAGTCATAAGGGAAGTGGCAGCTCAGTGGTCTTCTGGTCAGAAGGTTGAGAGCAAATCCCAGCACCGCCAAGATGCCACAGCTGGTGTTCAGCTGGGCCCTTGAGCAAGGCTCTTATTCCTCAACTGCTCAGTTTTATATATATACAGTGAGGAAAATAAGTATTTGAACATCCTGCTATTTTGCAAGTTCTCCCACTTAAAAATCATGGAGGGGTCTGAAATTGTCATCGTAGGTGCATGTCCACTGTGAGAGACATAATCTAAAAAAAAATCCAGAAATCACAATATATGATTTTTAAACTATTTATTTGTATGATACAGCTGCAAATAAGTATTTGAACACCTGTCTATCAGCTAGAATTCTGACCCTCAAAGACCTGTTAGTCTGCCTTTAAAATGTCCACCTCCACTACATTTATTATCCTAAATTAGATGCACCTGTTTGAGGTCGTTAGCTGCATAAAGACACCTGTCCACCCCATACAATCAGTAAGAATCCAACTACTAACATGGCCAAGACCAAAGAGCTGTCCAAAGACACTAGAGACAAAATTGTACACCTCCACAAGGCTGGAAAGGGCTACGGGGAAATTGCCATGCAGCTTGGTGAAAAAAGGTCCACTGTTGGAGCAATCATTAGAAAATGGAAGAAGCTAAACATGACTGTCAATCTCCCTCGGACTGGGGCTCCATGCAAGCTCTCACCTCGTGGGGTCTCAATGATCCTAAGGACGGTGAGAAATCAGCCCAGAACTACACGGTAGGAGCTGGTCAATGACCTCAAAAGAGCTGGGACCACCGTTTCCAAGGTTACTGTTGGTAATACACTAAGATGTCATGGTTTGAAATCATGCATGGCATGGAAGGTTCCCCTGCTTAAACCAGCACATGTCCAGGCACGTCTTAAGTTTGCCAATGACCATTTGGATGATCCAGAGGAGTCATGGGAGAAAGTCATGTGGTCAGATGAGACCAAAATAGAACTTTTGGGTCATAATTCCACTAAACGTGTTTGGAGGAAGAAGAATGATGAGTACCATCCCAAAAACACCATCCCTACAGAAAAGCAAAACCCCTCCGAGCATGCGCACTCCGTCTGTGGCGGACGTTTTTGAAAAGGCAGGAAGTTTTCCAGTGATAGTGTTGTATTGTTGTGTCTTTAAGCAGTTGCACTTGTTCTGAATGCACTTTGTTTTTATGAAAGAACATACTTAATTTTACAACCTTTCAGCAGGCCATTATTATTGAAGTGCATTTAGGTTAAACATTTAAGTTTGAATTTTAATTAATTTTATCCTGTGCATTGTTGCAATGTGCTATAAATAAATATTTTCATAATTTGTAATTTGAAATTCCTTGATTTTAGTAAGGTTAGTACACAGTCATAGCCATAAATGCAATGGTAATAATAATTGGCATAATTTCTTTCGGTGTTTCAGTTTTCGGTTTTCGGCCTTGCTTTCCTCTTTTTCGGTTTTCGGTTTCGGCCAAGAATTTTCATTTCGGTGCATCCCTAGTAAACATTATGAAATTACAACATTCTGACCGGTGAGTGGCACCTGTTAGTATATTAGGCAGCAAGTAAACATTTTGTCCTCAAAGTTAACATGTTAGAAGCAGGAAAAATGGGCAGGTGTAAGGATTTGAGGCGAGTCTGACAAGGGTCAAATTGTGATGTCTAGACGACTGGGTCAGAGCATCCCCAAAACTGCAGCTCTTGTGGGATGTTCCTGGTCTGCAGTGGTCAGTATCTATCGAAAGTGGTCCTAGGAAGGAACAGTGGTGAACCGGCGACAGAGTCATGGGCAACCACGGCTCATGGATGCACCTGGGGAGCGAAGGTTAGTACATGTAGCTCTTTTGCTAAATTGCTGAAAAAGTTAATGCTGTTGACGCTCAATGGGTTCTTCCAACTGTTTTGGAAGAAATACAATCACAATATTAGGCAGGTGGTCCTAATTTTATGCCTGGTCAGTATATATTGAAATTACAGTTGCTGTAACCTTAAAACAAGATTTGATGGTTGCTGGAAATTTTCAAACTAGACAAATATGGTGTGGAAAAAAACCTAAAATTTGACAATTCTGCAATGAATTGTTCCATCTACAGATCCGACTCAAATAGAAAGAGTTCTTATTGTAAGCATGGTCCAGAGTGACTATTGACCCAATGGACTTCTATTAGCTATTTGTAAAATTGTGCAAGATCTAAAAAGGCAGGCAAATCAATGGAACATCGATACGCTTATATCTGTTAAAAAACAATAATAAAATAATTGATCATTAAAATTACATAAGTTATTGAGTTATAACCGTACTAAATACTTTATGAAGATCATCGCTGCAGAGGCAATTATTTGGGGGCCCCATGCACAATAAATTCATGGGGCTTTTCTGACAGATTTTTGTTATGTTTTCATGTTACCCATTAATAAACAATGTAGTCAAAACGCATAGTACATGAATTGAAGAAACAAAACACTCGTTTTCTGTTAAATGTGCTGCTAATGTGCCTTAATTGAAGCAAATATTGCAAATATATCCAAAGACTTTCGGCTGTTGCATTCGATTGAAATTAGAGTCAGCGCTGAGAGCATCTCTCGGCTCATTGTTGACATGCAGTATGTTAAAGTCAGCTATAAGATGTCTCTCTTCAGATGCAATGGTGTTGAGAAGTGTTAAGAGCAGAGTAAGAACAATGTTTAGTACCGTTTCCATTCACATCTAAAGGTTGCTTTTTGTAAATGTAGCCCAGTATGTCTCTTTGAGAGGTAGATGCATGATCAAAATATAACCAAATCCTCTGCAAGTATGCCATGTGAGACTCTCTCCAACATGTTGCAGTTGGCTTCCACTTTTGTATTGTTTGTGTCATGTTTTCTTATGAGAACAGAAAACTATATAGGCCACAGAAATCCTCCAGAATTGAGAATCGCTCGTTGAAGCTCCTGATCGCCATGTCAACCGAAGGGCAGAACAAATTCTCATCTGAAAGGCTCCTTTGGAGTGGATTGTGTCTGATCTCTAACCTTATATAAGAATTGCTGTGATGTTTTTCGTATTGTGTTTTTTCTACTTCGATATCCTGAGCCTCTACTATCTCAATTGCATCACAGCTAGCAAGTCCACTTTGCCCCTAAATAATCCAGCTATTCTCACACACCCATGTTGAGTGATGTTGCTTTTCGTTCATTTTCAGATGAAAATTCAGGATTGTTTAAACAATCAGGCCTCACGGGGACCTCTCAGAAGGAAGGGATATATCCTGCCCTGTAGCTTCGCTTCTTCCCAGCTTCCTCTATAAGCAAGTCACCGGTGTTAATCCTCTAATATTGCTTTATAATAGATTTATGGAAGGCTTATGAATGTTTGATGAAAGCATCACATAGCCCAAAGTGTTAGCAGTTCTTTTTAGATTGTTTTTTTTTTCCCTTTTTCTTTTAATGATCCACTACTGAATTTTGATTAACATATATTTAACTTTTACTTTCTTCCTTGCAAAACTGGTTCAACTGTAGATCTAATGGTAGACCTTTCTTTGGTTACTCTTGCGTCTAAGGCAATTTAGACCTGAAAGCGTTTATGCATTATATAAGCACTGGTGAGCTTGTGTATTTATTATGGGTTAATGAAGGCTTTGGGGCAGAATGTCTGCTTATAAGGCTTCTGTGGAACCGCCATTCAAACACTGCTGAATTCAATCAGCAGCAAACACATTCGTGCTGTAGGTTCTGAATTCCCTTAAGCAATGCAATTATTAGGATCCACAGTGGGGGTATGTAATAAACTTATTGCTTATAGTGAACATTTGTACTGCACGGTGAGTTTAATAACTGCACTATACACACACACACACACACACACACACACACACACACACACACATCCCTCGTCACTTACTGCGTGAAGTAGACTGTCACTTGTTCTTCATCGCTGTCCTCGTGCGCGCGCTCGGCTTCTATTTCATCCTGGTTTTCTGTGGCTACCTTCGTGTACTGAACATCCACTACCACCATTTTAACTCGGGCATGAACAGTGCGGACACACCGCTCGAATAAGTGACATGCGCTTAATCAAGGTCGCGGTTGCCTTTCGCTTTGAAAGCAGGTAAAGCTCTTGTCCTATTTCCGGTCTGACCTGCCACTTTTTTCCGGAAATCACCTGCGCTCAGCTGCCAAACCTGTCCGACAGCCGTATGCAAATGAAGCTTATAAATATTTTGAATTCGCGCAGCTCATTGGCGAGATAGATAGATAGATAGATAGATAGATAGATAGATAGATAGATAGATAGATAGATAGATAGATAGATAGATAGATAGATAGATAGATAGATAGATAGATAGATAGATAGATAGATAGATAGATAGATAGATAGATAGATAGATAGATAGATAGATAGATAGATAGAAATCCATGTTTTCCCCAATTAACCACAGTTCCCCAGTACCAGCAGCAAAACGTGTAGCTCTCTGCTCACATTAATACATCTTAGACTTTTTTTATGCTTACAGAAGAAGATAATTTATTTGGTTTTGGACATACTTAAAAATCAATTTTCCAGAAAAGCTAGACATCGTGAGGTCAGCCAACCCCGAAGCTAGCAAGCTAGTCTTAGCCCGAGAAAGGGTTTGTCCACCACTTCCAGACCACTTCTGCATTTCTGGTTAGTAGGTTGTATTTTATTTAGAATGTTTTTTTGTCATGTTATTAGACAAATATTGATTCTGAACTGCTCCAGATGATGTAGGTGCACAGTTGAGGTTGTAGTGTAAAGGTTTGGAGTCTTAACTGGGTTTCTTGCTTTAGTAAAATGGTATTTACCCTTAATATGCAAAATGCTTCTCTCTCTTTAATGCCACGCGTTGTTATATTGTGTTTTTGTATAGTATTGATGGTTTCTATAATCATCAAATGATAGTGGTGGTATTAAGAGGTGGATTAAGTCAGGTCAAGTCCCCTCTGAAGGCCCAGGTACCAAATGCACGGCCCTCCACTGACACAAGTAGTCACAGGCACACACTTATTCAAGGTGATTGAAAGCATCTGCGTCTGCATGTCATTCAGCCTTTCTGGGAATTACAGCCAACCTTTTTTTTCAGAAAGGAAAAAAAGCTTTGTTTAAAAAAATTCTAATTTCAAACCTCATAAAATATTTTTTTATTGGAATATAAGTGGTGATTGATTTTCTATTCATTTATTCATTTCACGTACTGTACGTGGCACTAACTTCTATAATCCTGCTTTCACGCTTTGTCCTTTTTTATTCAAAGCACAGATGAATAGAGTGACCATTCCAGTACTTGCGTAAAAGTGCAAATACAGTACCTTGCTAAATATTACTCAGTTATAAAGCAATTTGTTAAATATTAGCAAAAATACTTGAAATGCTTACATTTTTTAAGTTTTAAATACTTAAAAAGTATCCAAAGTAAAAATGCTGATCCAGAAGGATCCATGAGGGTGTGTATATTTTAATAATGTATGCAGATTTTCCAGCTCAACATAATCTACCTTGTAACAGGCACACAGAGGGAGTAAACGTAATGCTGCGTCTGAAATCGCTCGCGTTCTCTTATTCGCTAATCCCTTTATAGTGCATGGCAAATGAGCTCATTATATAGTAAACATTATCATAAATGTTACACCAACCCTGCAATAAATGTTTAATTGTAATAATTAATGTAATAATAATTGTAAGATTTTTTTTTATTCTACCATGTTATTTATTTTTTTCATGTTTATTCACTATTACATTTATTATATAAAATAAATTAAATGAAAACATTTATGAATATCAAAAATGAATTTTATGTATTTTATTTTATTTATAAAAAAATAAAAAAATTAATCAACCAGATTAATACAGAAGTGATTCTAATGGTTTATACTGCAAACTTATCACAGACGTATATATCTTAATATTTTTCCAATTTCTGATTTTGTTGGCACATTATAGTTCAGTCTGATCTGCATTTCCAAATTGTCTGTAGTGTGTGTGTGTGTGTGTGTGTGTGTGTGTGTGTGTGTGTGTGTGTGCATGCAGTGGTGCCCTGGGCATGTCCCCTGCTTTGTTGGAATGGATGAATTGATGAATAGATAAAAAGATAGATGGACATTATGCTATTGAGAAATCCAGCAGAGGTTTATTGGGTTAAAATGATTTCACAAAATGACCTAAAAAGTGGTTTGACTGTGCCAAATTGTCTTTTTTTCATATTTCAGCATTTGGCCAAATAGCATGTATAAATGCATGTACGCTTTAAGAAATGCCAGTTTGAATTGATGTGTAAAGCTATTTAATATCTTCTCCTTAAACCATCTATTTCTCCACGATTCCTCGAAGGGTATGTGTTATTCATTTAAGAGCAAAATGCAGCCATGGTCGAAAATGAACCTGAAAGATATACACCGACCAGGCATAGCATTATGACCATATGGTCTGATCCAACAGACGAGCTCCTAAAGTTTAAATTGCTGAAGAAGTTAATGCTATTATCCTCGAAAGTGTCAGAACTGTTTTAGCAGTAAAATAGGAACCAACACAATATTAGGCAGGTGGTCAACATGTTATGCCTGATCTGTATAATGCTACCTGAGATGAATTAATTTTAACTGGGTAAAAAAACAGAAACAAAAACTTTCCTTTGATTCATTGCAGAGAAATAACACACAGGATGGTTAGAACGCAGTGTGATCATGAAATGACCCAACAATGAGAAGTGTCTGCTTATAATCAAGAGCTCAGGTAACTATATCCTCACAATTTATTAAGAGGCTTTCAAAGAAGCAGGCGAGATGACTGTGACTGGACCCAGTAAACCAATTTCAATATCCCAGTGACCTGAGAAGGTGAAAGTGTGATAAGACTTTCAAAGAAGCCTATGATTCCACATCTTCATTCTCAAGGGTTTAGTGACTCCTTGCTTTATTTATTTTTTGACATTTGCAGGGAGATTTTCCGGCATGGTGATCGTATTTGAATGTAAAGTCCGTACTGTGACACCAGGAGGGCAGACACACATCAAAGTGTTGAGAAGAGATGGAGGCAGAGATTGACCACCTTAACCACATGACTGTTTGTGTGTGTGTGTGTGTGTGTGTGTGTGTGTGTGTGTGTGTGTGTGTGTGTGCATGCAGTGGTGCCCTGGGCATGTCCCCTGCTTTGTTGGAATGGATGAATTGATGAATAGATAAAAAGATAGATGGACATTATGCTATTGAGAAATCCAGCAGAGGTTTATTGGGTTAAAATGATTCCACAAAATGACCTAAAAAGTGGTTTGACTGTGCCAAATTGTCTTTTTTTCATATTTCAGCATTTGGCCAAATAGCATGTATAAATGCATGTACGCTTTAAGAAATGCCAGTTTGAATTGATGTGTAAAGCTATTTAATATCTTCTCCTTAAACCATCTATTTCTCCACGATTCCTCGAAGGGTATGTGTTATTCATTTAAGAGCAAAATGCAGTCATGGTCGAAAATGAACCTGAAAGATATACACCGACCAGGCATAGCATTATGACCATATGGTCTGATCCAACAGACGAGCTCCTAAAGTTTAAATTGCTGAAGAAGTTAATGCTGTTATCCTCGAAAGTGTCAGAACTGTTTTAGCAGTAAAATAGGAACCAACACAATATTAGGCAGGTGGTCAACATGTTATGCCTGATCTGTATAATGCTACCTGAGATGAATTAATTTTAACTGGGTAAAAAAACAGAAACAAAAACTTTCCTTTGATTCTTTGCAGAGAAATAACACACAGGATGGTTAGAACGCAGTGTGATCATGAAATGACCCAACAATGAGAAGTGTCTGCTTATAATCAAGAGCTCAGGTAACTATATCCTCACAATTTATTAAGAGGCTTTCAAAGAAGCAGGCGAGATGACTGTGACTGGACCCAGTAAACCAATTTCAATATCCCAGTGACCTGAGAAGGTGAAAGTGTGATAAGACTTTCAAAGAAGCCTATGATTCCACATCTTCATTCTCAAGGGTTTAGTGACTCCTTGCTTTATTTATTTTTTGACATTTGCAGGGAGATTTTCCGGCATGGTGATCGTATTTGAATGTAAAGTCCGTACTGTGACACCAGGAGGGCAGACACACATCAAAGTGTTGAGAAGAGATGGAGGCAGAGATTGACCACCTTAACCACATGACTGTTTGTGTGTGTGTGTGTGTGTGTGTGTGTGTGTGTGTGTGTGTGTGTGTGTGTTTGTGTATAAAGTCTGTGCCGTCTTGGATTCTGTTTCGACATCTATTCTAGTTGTGACCTGGAAGGTCAATGTTGAAAGGTCTGCTTGTAAATGTCGCTGCATTTTTAGGAATGCAGTGGATAATAGATTTTTTCCAGGAGAAACTCACCTTGACTGTCTTTTTATTATAGGAGTGTTTACATGTATGTGTAATATTTTGAGTTTTTAATTTATAGCAGCCTGGAAGTTCTAGAATATTTAATACATCTTATATAAAAAAATTATTTTAAAAGTATTTTAAAAAGTTAGCCATTAAGGCAAAACTGCAAGGAATGATAATTAATAGACTGAATAGAATCTCAAATCTATATCTCGATTTGTAAATAGTTTTTAAGCTGCAACTTAAACACAACTTTAATTCTTAGTAACTAACAGTGTAGCTTTCTTTCGGCTTCTTCCATTAGGGGTCGCCACAGCGGACCAGCCGCGTGTTTTTACGCTGGATGCCCTTCCTAACGCAACCCTCCCCATTTATCCGTGCTTGGGACCCGCACTAAGAGTGGCTGGGTTGGTTCCCAGACCGGGGACCGAACCCGGGCCGCAGCAGTGAGAGCGCCGCATCCCAACCACTAGACCACCAGGGGACCAATAACTAATGGTGTAGCATTAAATATAAACACTTGACACAGTGCTACTGATGCAAAAAGTGCTGTACCTGGTGTCAAATGCCTGATGATATTTGTTTACCACAGTTTCTGGCCTGAGTGAGTGAGTGAGTGAGTGAGTGAGTGAGTGAGTGAGTGAGTGAGTGAGTGAGTGAATGAATGAAGGTGAGTGAGAGTGTGAATGAGTTAGTGTGTATGAACAAGTGAGAGTGGTTGTGCAAGTCAGATTGTGATTGCGATTGTGAGAGTGAGTAAATAAGTGAGTGGGAGTGAGAATGAATAAATAAAAAGAAAGAAAGAAAGAAAGAAAGAAAGAAAGAAAGAAAGAAAGAAAGAAAGAAAGAAAGAAAAGAGTGTGAATGAATAAATCAGACAGTGAATGTGAATTAAGTGAGTGTGTGTATGTGAAAATATAATAGAGCAAGTTAGATTGTAAATGAGTGATTGTATGGATAATTGTGAGAGAGTGAGACTGAATAATTGCAAAAGTGAATAAATGAGAGTATGAGTGAGTGAGTAAGTGAGAGTATGAGTGACTATACAAATAAGTGAAAGAGTAAATGAATGAGTGAGAGTGAGTCAGTGAGTAAAAGCATGAGAAAGTGAGTGTACTTGTGAGTAAGTGAGTCAGGTCTTCAGTGAATTATATAGTGAGCATGTGACTCATTAAGTGATTGAATGAGTGAATGCTCTTTCAATCAGTAAGGTGTCCAGAGTGACAGAACAGAATGCTGTTGTTTCCGAGCCTAAAACACATTTATTCAAAATTCATGTTACACAAATGCCTCCCGCTGTTAAATAATGTAAAATCATTTAAAGTTCATCTGATTATATTACAAACAGTACTACTGCCTGAAATAGACCAAATTGCATTACTTAAATGCGGTGTAGTAAATTATTCTGCATTGGACATGCTATATTAGTGTACATCTTATATAATATATAACATTTCTTATATAACAGTTTTTGAAAATTGTAGGATTTAGTACAGCTAAATTGTCAATTAAGAAAATGAAAAGTAGAGTTGAATGCATATTAAACGTTACAGAAAACTGAAGGTTTTGCTCATTTGCCCTTCAAGCTTCTCAGTTCTATGCCATTGACATCTGCCTTTCTCCTATTGTGCCTTTCTGAATGCTACCGAAACACCTTCAGACAAACTGTTTGAAGCAATCTGTACTTCACTGTTGTCAGACACAACAAAGCTTTCAAGGGCAAATAACATGGAAAACACTCTCTCTCTCTCTCTCTCTCTCTCTCTCTCTCTCTCTCTCTCGCTCTCTCTAATGAACTAACCTCTTACAAAAAAAAGGACTTTTCAGGTAGTTCAGGACTCTCAGCTTCTTAAAAAGTTTTTTTTTTATTGGTTTTTCTCTATTACACAATCCTACCCAGAACTTTTAATCACAAGTATAATTTATGACAATTTACAAACAAAACAACAGAGCAATAGTGATTTTAATAACAATTAAGTATTGTTTATACTATTCAGGAATATATTGTTAGGCAATATAAGTATAACAACATAATGCATATTACACAACTGATCATTTTTCCCTTCTCTTTACGAAATGTTTAGTTTAAATTTTTAAGTATTAGTATTTATTTGTTTGGTTGGTTGTTTTGCTTTATATCACACATGACATTGTTGGAATGAAATACCATGAAAATGCCACAGTGAGATGGTTTTACATTGTGGTAAAAATAAAAAAACAATGTCTCAAAATAAAAATATTGACGTATAAGCTTTACATAACATGACATGGTCATCTGTCTGTGCACTAAAAGCAGCACGATGGCAGAAAATGGATGAAAGTGCAGATAAGAGTGTTTAATGTAACGAGCATACAAATTCAAATTGACAGGCAAAAGAGTAGTCAGAAACAGGCAGAGGTCATGCGATTAGCAAACAACAAAGCAAGGGCAAAACAAGAACATGAAACAGAAACAAGATCAAAACAGTGAGAAAACATGAACATGAACAACAAACAAAACATTTTGTAGTCGCTAGAAGAGTTACTTTGTAGAGACAGAACTGAACCAATTGGGTATATACACACACACATAAGTGGGAACAGAACACATGAAGACAAGAACCAATGATAAGACATTACATTACATTACTTTACATGAATGAAGGCAAAACACGCTATGCGTATTTACAATCTAAATAGAGCAAAGTAGGGAATCTCTAATTATAACCTCTCCAAAAGATTTTTGGAGGGGCCTACAACAATCCTCTGTCCCCTGGCCCAGCCCCTGAGGGCAAAATATGTACACTGACTCCTGGTTGTGGAGGCAGACATTGTCTTTGTTGGGAAATGTGGACAGGCTCACTGGGGACAGGTCGCAGGTCCACCCCTTTGGGTGGTCAGGTGGTCAGGAGGTTAGAGAGTAGATGGAGGGACCGGCTTAAGTTCAAGCATGGGTGGAGAGACCACCTCAGGCTCGAGCATGGATGGGCCACCTTGCGCTTATAGATTGACTGGAGGGGCCCCCTCAAGCTCAACCATGCCAGGAGTGGAAACATTACATAAAAAAAATACATATGGCACAAAAGACAACAAAAGCACATGGAAACAGACACAGAAACAAGAAAGTGTGCTGCACTTTGTGGCAGCTAGTGCTATGCATGTGCACACGCTAAAGGGAGGGATCCCTGTTTAATGCTTTTAAGACTATTTGTTTTACATTTTATTACAATAAACACAACAGATAGACAGCTAGATAAAAACACTTGGATTTTGTCAGTAAGAGTTAGTATAGTTGCCATGAGTAATACAATGTGTGAAAGGTGGAAATAAGTATTTTGAAAGTGATGTAATAGCGAATGAGTTTGTGTTGAACATTTTGCACGATATTTTCTTGAGGACTCAGGAGGTAAAAAGATTGATTGCTTTTATTTTCCAGCAAAACACCTTGTCATAAAATGCTGTGCTTGGATACTATTTATGCATACATCCATTTTGCAAATGTGTGTGGGTTGTGGTAATGACAGGTGAAATGGGGGAGAGGTATAAATAAAGTACTGTAAGTATGGTAAAAAAATATGAAATAAAAATAGACTAGTTTCCCTGTACAAATCTGCCTGTTGTGCATCAGCGAATCGGCATCCTCAGAGGATAATTGGTGTAGAAATATGAGGGTTGTAAATTTTAGAAGAATTACATGGTCTTAATGAGCTTGTTTCCTTATTGATTCTTAGGTATCATGGTATTTTAAAATGACATTTTGATAATTTGTTCAGCAACTGTAGTCATGATTTTAATACAGCATTTGGGAATGATAAATATACAGTTTGAGTAACAAGTGGTTTTAGGGCTGGTTTGGGTTCAGTGATGTAATGTCAAATGTAAAGTTATGCAGACCTGGCAACCCTAATTATATAGTTACCTGAGGTGTTATTTTATACATTTTGCTTTACAATTGGTTCACATGTTCAAACTGCTCTCACAATGTTTTACTGTCATGGTCGTCGTTGTCTCGCTACGTACTTGTATTTGGATAGAATGACAAAAAAATAAATGCAAACATACTAAATTAATAGTTTAATAATACCTCTGTTAGTGCTGGCTGAAGATCAAGGCATCTATGCTAACACAGCTTTCCCATGACAAGACACAATGCACACTTGCTGATTATTTTTTGGCCCAGTGCGAACACACAGTTGGTTCATGATGCCTATGCGGGGACATAAGGTTTTGGGCTATCATTTCAGTCTTTAATATATTCCCCCAAGTGCACATAACAGGCTGTCAAGCTTTATCCCTAAAGGAACATTTCAAATGATAGCTTGACTCTCGATTGACAGTTACCCGACTGATGATTGGCACGTTCCCAGGTTTTCAAGTTAGAGCTGAACTAAGTGAAAGAAGTTGCAATGAAAGCGGTAATAAGAAGATTTTGACCTCCTCCGTTCAGTCAAATATATGCTGAGTTCTGTTTGTCAATGCAGATCTATTTTGCATACTAAACTCCTGTGTATTCCACTGCCCATGAAAAGCAGGCTCACTTTCTGAACTTTTGAAACCTCCCGAGAATGCCATTCAATTTCAATTTAAAGCGGACTTTATTTGTGCAACCCTGCTTGCCTTGTCCTGAAGCAATTACTAAATGACTCAGTTCATCCATCAAAGCGTTTCCAGCAGGTATAAGCAATATGCATATAAAAAGGTGCATGTGCATATTTCTTTTATAATAACTGAAGTTTAACAGTTATTGACAACATAAACTAAAGGACACAATCTTTACAAAGCATTATACATTAAGCATATTATTCCCGAATAACATCCCGAACCATCTAGAGACGTACCAGTGCCATTTGGATCCCACTACATGTGTGGAGTTTTGACATTGGACCTCCTGGAGTGTTTAAAGGCTCTGGCATGGAGAAGCTGATGCTGGATCTGTGGTGATCACAAATGCTGAGCTCATAAAACTCAGAGCTACTAACCATATAGACTGTATAAGACTGCAGAAAGAACATCACTTATAATCTTATACTCCAGTAATCATGTTAGTTCTCACTGTCCAGTGTTCTTTATTGTTGAAAGATTTATGATCAAACTCTTGATGTCACCCAGATGAGGATGGGTTCCCTTTTTGAGTCTGGTTCCTCTCAAGGTTTCTTCCTCATAACATCTAAGGGAGTTTTTCCTTGCCACAGTCGCCACGGCTTGCTCATCAGGGACAAATTCACACCATTCACCATCACTGTTGATTTGTGTAAAGCTGCTTTGAGACAATGTCTGTTGTGAAAAGCGCTATACAAATAAACTTGACTTGACTTGACTTGATTATTCAGGGATTGTTCTATAAAGCTAAATGTTGTGGCACAAAACTGGATTGCAGCATTATATAGGTCCTTCATTACGTTTGACAAAAAATCTGATCACTGTAAAGTGTATTAAAGCCACAGCAAACTTATTTTCATTTTTAATAGTTCTTACTATTAACTGAAAAAGAAAGAACAATTTTTTTTTTCTTATTAGATTAAGCTGCTGAGTTGAGAATAAAAGAGAATAAAAAGAGAATGTTAGTGAGTGGGTTAAGAATTAGCTGCTTAAATTCTTTGGTGAACTGGGATATTCCACCCCCACTCTCATACGTGCATTTAGGTAGTGTGGTGGGCCGTCTCTTATCCCAGAGTACCCTCATGTCTGTATTACCTTCTAGCTCTCCCTTTTAGTTATGCTGCCACAGTGCCCTAAACACACAGTACAGCACAGTCATTTTACATAACTATAAGGATACTTAATAATCCCTATTTCTCTCTCTCTCTCTCTCTCTCTCTCTCAAGTTAAACATGATCCTGAGGTACCAGTGATCAGTGTTGCTGTGTCTTCGCTCTCTTCGGATTTGTCTAGTTTCTCCCAGTGCCCTGCCTCTGGATGGGGGTCTCTTTGATTGGCCACTCTGTGCATCTGGGGATGGTTCCACATCAATGGCCTGCGGATCCATGAGATTACTGAGCAAAACAGGAGCTTTGAGGATGGATTCGGATTGTAGTTAATGTCAACAGTCTACAACAATGGCTCAGGACCACAGGTTGCATTTAATCACTGCACACCTTAGCATTAATGCACTATGATGCATGGACTTTCAGTGCCACCCAGATGAGGAGGGTTCCTCTCAAGGAACTGGCTTGATCATTAGGGACAAACTTTCAATTATAAGGAACAAACTTTCTTTTATTACCGCTTTATCTTTAAAGTTGCTTTTAGATGTCCACTGTTAAAAGTGCTATACAAATAAAAATTTAATTGACATGAAATAATATCATTGTCTATCATTGTCTGCTTTCTGCGAACAGCTTGCACCTAGAAATATGTACAGTACAAAATAAAACTTTTGTGATGATTTTTTGACTCATGACGCATTGGGAAACATCTTGCTTTCCTTCCAAACTATAGTGTGTTTATTTGTTTTTTGACTGGGATCTGCCATTTCTAATTATTACAGAATTTGACATCCCAATAACATACACAATAATTAATGCTGTTCTCCCCACTGCTCTCTCCCATGACTGTGTTGCCACGCATGACTCAATAATAGCATCTGCTGATGACACACCAAATATGGACCTCATTAGCAACAATAAATTAGGATGCCAGCATAGAGGAGGATAAACTCCTCACAGCGTGGTGTACAGACAATCTTTCAATTAGAGTCAACAAAACTAAGAAGTTGATTGTGGAATTCAGCAGAGAGAAAGTGAAGATTGTGAACCCTTGAGTTGTGATGTGACTACTGTAGTAAGGAACAGTGCATTCAGGTGGAACAGTGGATGCAGTAACTCGGGAATGGCATAGGTTCTCTTTAAAGGTTTCCATTAAAGAAATCCAGCAGTATAGGAGCAATGCAATACATTTTTTGCTCTTCATTGTGCAGCCTTGTCTGCTAGTCACTAATAAAAAGGCAATAAAGATTGTTGTGTTGTATTTCACTTTTTGCCTCCCACACCAGGAGAATGTTTGTTTTTCATCCAAACAGAATTGCACAGTGAAATGCAGTGCAGTCGAGGTTGGATTACCTTTAAAGGTGGATTACATTCAGCATTAAGACCAGTGTTTGATTTCTAAAACACAATCCCCTGCTGACTGTTGTTCATTAAAGAGATCAAGCGATGTAAGAGCAATACAACAATGTTTTTACCTTCCTGTGCTGTACACTTTTTTTTATTTCATTAATGAAAAGAAATGCAATTTGTGTACTGTTTTTCAGTGTTTTTCCCCCTTTGGTATGATTGCATTTTGGTCTGGCATGGAATCATTAACACCATTTTCCTTGTCAAAAAAAGCTCGACAGCAATCCAGTTCCTAAGGAAAGTAAATTGATCTGCCTAGCTTCTACCAACTCCTACAGGTGCATGATGAAAAGCATACTAATCAACCGTATCATGCTCAGAAGTGGCAATTCTACTATTGCTTACCACAATGTACTTGAACTCAAGGACTCTTTAAGAACACCACACACCTCTAGCTAGCTCACTTGGCCAGCTCTGAATATAAGATACACAGCAGTAGCATTAAAACTGGAGAAAACTTGTGTCTATTTTCATTGGAACCTTTGTACACTTCTATTGATGTAAGAACATGATTCAACTCTGATTCAAGCCAAGTGACCAACAAATTTAGAACATTAATCAGCATATTTTCTAGAGTTGCATCTTTCTTCATGTGTACAGGAAAGCAATCTGTTTTAAATCATATACACACACTGAGCACTTTATTAGGACCACCTGTATAACAACTCATTTATGCAAATCATTTAATCAAGCAAAAGTGTTGCAGCAGTACAGTCATACAATCATGCACATAGGAGCCAGTAGTTTTGGTCAATATTCACGATCAGGACTTCAAAAATGGGAAAAACCTAATCTCAGTGATTTTGACTGCCTATAATGAACTATTTCTTTTTATTAAAAGCAGCATTCAATGATATGCATTCAAGCACATAATGTGTTGTGACAAAAAGATTCTCCTCTATAAAATGAAATGCCAAAAATGAACTGTGTACATCAGATAAAAAAGACGGTTGTCCAAATGATATGCATTCTTTCTCGATATTTATAAAGGAGTATTTGACTGCCACTTTCTCTGTCGAATTAATTGTGCACTGCTCTACATTTGGTTTTCTTTATTCCAAAGTGTGTCATCTTCAGATATTTTTGCCAAAACTTCAGAGTGTTAAGTAATACATTAATCGACATATTGACAAAATTAATTGGGTGATTGTTTGATTTGAAATGTATTGCTATAAAATATAAAGTTTGCAAAAACTTACTCGAACAGGAACAGTTTTATCTTATAACTGTTTTTTTCCAGTGTCTATATATACTTGTCTGTTATCTGCATTAAACTGAAGAAGAACATATGCGCCATGCTGTGTTCTGTGTGATTCTTCCCTGATCAGAAAACGCATCACGGGCATCGTAGATCACATGGAAAACCTCTCCAAGAATTAAGTTTTGTTTGGGCATAATAAAAATCTAACAGCTACTTAATGTATTTCCTCATCATTATCTGATGATGATTCTGCATTATCCTAATTGTTTTTTATACCCTATTGTTATTCCACATCATATTGGCACATTTAAAAATTTTACTTTGTTTTCTGTAGCTCTGAACTTCTGATATGACATATACAAATCATTTGTTGACTGCATGCCTTTAGTGTAGAAAATAAAATCGTCTGGATTTACTGTATGTAGTGTTGCACCTTGTACTTTATGCCACTCTGGTTGTAGAGTTATATCACCCTATTATACATATTAGTATTGTATATATCATTCTGTCATGTTATGAAGCAAAATTGGCTACAAGTGCAAATATTTATTTAAAGTGCAAATGTAAAGAAACAAAAGACATGAAAAAAAAGACAAATTATCTAAGTACATGAACAGAAACTTTAACCTGAGCATGAATATGGATGACAATAAAGACAACCATGGTAACAATAGAGAGAATGTGTGATGTACTGTAAGTCTTTAGACTTTAGAAGTGCTAATAGTTAGTAAATGTGAAATAGGTGCAAAAACAAACATGTGACATGGTAAAGTGGTTTATGGGAGATGTGTACGGTGGCTGAGAAGTGCAAAACACATTAACAAATTAGAAAACCCTAACAAATCCGAAAACACATTAACAAATCCGAAAACACAATGATAATTCAGACAAACCGGAAAAGGTAGGTATAGTTTGTCAATGGAACACTTACCGATCATTGGTGGAGACACCTGTCATTGAAGATATACGGGAAGTACAGTCTTTTTTTTTTTTGGTTATTATTATTATTATTATTATTATTATTATTAATTAGCCATGTACAAACAATGCGGCAATAGCAAGTACAATTTACATTACAATACACAGAACAGGTGCATGAAAATACAAATATATACATATATAAATAAATTTAATTAATAACAATAATTAAATTACATTTAAAAAAGGATAAAAATGAATAGGGCTATGGTTTATTCTGTAAATTATATTTTTCTATAAAGGACAAAAGATTCATTGCATTTTTCTTTTAAATCACTTTAAGGGCTTTTGTGAAAGAAATAAACTCATTATAAAATGCAAAAAACATTGGTTTCACCTTCAAGTATTTCGATTTGTGTATATAATATTTTCCCATCAGAAGTATATTATTAACAAGAAAGTCTTTATTGTTATTGTTCATTACAAGTCCAAAGATAATGTCCTTCACAGTGAAATTTCTTAGATGGGTAACCTTTGGGTTAAGCCAGTTATGGATATCAGACCATAAAGCGTCTGAAGTAACAGTCTGTGGCAGGAGAAATTGCAACGTATAAAAGTGTACAAACTAATCTTTATGTCATATCATCTTTATGATATACTGCAGCATCTCCAAAATCACTGCATAAGAATGTCCTTCCTCAAAGTAGATTTGAATTAATTCCATTTTCTTCTTGCTTTGCAATGTTTCTTTTGTTATTTTCTTATATTTAAAGGTGCACTAATCAAAATATAAAATAGTTTAAATTAAACAGAGAACTTTACACATGTACAAGAAACAAAGTTATAAGATTAAATACTTCCTGTATATCTTGAATGACAGGTGTCTCGTCCAATGATCGGTAAGTTTTCATTCACAAACTACACCTACTTTTTCCGGTTTGTCTGAATTGTCTTTGTGTTTTCGGATTTGTTACTATGTTTGCGCATTTGTTATTTTGTATTTGTATTTGTTCATTTGTTTTCAGATTTGTTATTTTGTTTTTGCATTTGTTAATTTGTTTTCTGATTTGTTAATGCGTTTTGAACTTCTCGGCCACCGTAGATGTGGCATGAACCTGACAGATTCATAGTATTTATGCTATACTGATTGTTCATACAATATGTATCCAAAATGATTTGCTGTAAAGACAGGATGTTATCAAAGTGCTTGAGGTCCAACAGTGGTTTTCTAGAAGTCCTTCCAATCACTTACTCAGAGTAATACAGTAACTGCTGCAATGAGTCAGGGTTGGCTTTTTAAATCTATTCGCTTTTGTCCATGTGTTCATCCAGTTAAGTGCAAGTCCAAGTCGAATCTCATGTCAGTTAATGTATGGCTCAATTTCTGAGTCTCCATTTCTATTTGCAAATAGTAGGTTCTCTTTTTTTTTCAATTTAATGGATTTAATGTAATATAAGGAGCAAACGGCAATAATATAAATAATTGCTTGGGAAGATAATCTGTATATATCAAAATCAAAGAAAAAAAAAAAAAATTTTAACATTTATCTATAACTCTGTTTTAACTGCAATTTATTAGTGCATATAATAATAACAATTGGGTATAAGTATCAGTTATATGGTCGTTTATCGTGTTACAGTGGAGATGTCACGGGCCTTTTTATCTTTATTGCTTTGATGTTTTGACCCCGCCTCCTCAGAAATAATAGCACATGTGTGATGTTTAAAAATGCTCATCTTGATGAGAAGAATTGCATCTCACACTTTTCAATCACAGACAAAAAAGTGTGTCCAGTGACACCTTTGAACACCACTCACATTTTCTTCAGAAATGATTTTCTTTTTACAGCTTTAAAAAAAAAAACATTTCTCTTATGCCACAGCTATTGTTTTAAAATACTTTTCCATTCATCGTTATTTAGCTGAACATCTGTATGAAAGTGGTTAGCTTCTGTTATCACTTGCTATATAAAAGCTGGAACCTCTTGCATCAACTTGCACCAACGCCAATGCTTACTAATCATGTGTTGAATATCTTCAGTAGTCTGTGATTAGAGCATCTATACTATACAACCTATGAATTAGCTGTTACTATAGAAACAGTAAAATTATTTTCGACACTGGTGTCACATTTTCAGTAAGCGCTTTATCCGAGGACCAGTGGGTCAACACCTTCTCACCAAATTTGAAATTATTCTTACAACTCACAATCCAGTTTCTCACTAACATTTTGTTTAATTATATTGTATATTACTGTATGTATTATATAATGCTGATTATTGTACAGAGTATCAGAATATTGATGTAACCCACTGTTTAGTTTTATTGCTAGCTTTATTAAAAAAAAACTTTAATTTTCCACAAATCATTTTTAAATTAGTTCATTGTCCCATCAGAGAGGGAATTCTCATATCATAAATAAATGATTGCTTCTCTGTTATCTGGTAGTTCTGTCTGTCATCACTCTCCGATTGGCTGAGATGGGGCTAAATGATTAGTCCCCGAGAGCTTGATACCATGACGTCTTCACAATTCTACATGGGTCTTGGCTCCACTTCAGCATCTGCAATTACAAGATTACAGCCATCTTTTCTGCCTTGTATTACTTCAGCTACATTGCCTATTGCAGGATTATTTTATCTAAGACTTGGGCCCTGATTGATGATGGTGTACGGATATTTTGCTATGCCGCACTCAATGTCACAATCATCCTGAGTGTCCTGCATTCAGGCTCTTTTTTTTTTCAGACATTTTATACACAGCTTTTAAAGCTGCTTAACACATTCCTGAGTCTTTATTGCTCTTTTTGATTTTGGTGATTAGAAAATAAGTTGAAGCTATTTTGTCTCTGGACTGTTATTGGACAGATATTTAGTGTTTTAAGGCCACAATTGGAATCGGTTGCATCTTTACGACTAATAATTATGGGTCAATAGAGGCTTTTAAACATTTTGCTGAGCTATGCTGCCTTTTGTAAAGAGTGAGGCTTTAAATGAGAATACTATATAATTAAATTGTCTAACCTGAAACTACTTTCACCCTAAACAGACATATATCAATTCAAGCTTATTTTCAGCTACTGACTTAAAGATGGTTGGGGAGAAACGCATAGCTTCAGAGAAACACTATCTCTTATCCAGCAATCACAGTAGAAATTAATGGTTGGCAGGAGATTAAAACCAGACGAGAGAAAACATATCTAAAAACTAGAAGTAGAACATAAATAGGACTTAAAAAAATCCCTCAAGGGCTAGCATAACCCAACAGAAAGCTAGTGTCGCTGTGGTTGATTGGTTAAATGAGCATGCATGTCAGACTCTGACATATGCCACACTAATCTGCTCTACTGAACCACTCATTTTTCAAGGCATTACTAATTAGAGTGCAAAGGGCATCCTTGTCAGCCATGAGTAGTTCTTAGTCAATACATCAATCCAGCCTCGCTTGAGGATATTAGATATTGAATAGGATGCTCTTAAAAGGTTAATGCAGACCAGCTTTAGTGTTGCTATTGTCAAAAGGTATTTTGAGCCTATGAGATTCGCCAAGTTTGGAAATGTATCAATCAACTTTGTGCAACAAGTTGTGCAGTGTTGAAGAAATGGAATTGCTTGAAATGTGAAAAGCTTATCAAACTGGAACTCGATTCACAGAGGCATAACCTTCAGCACTCTGCCTTGCCATTCAACAGAAAAAGAAAATTCCAGTAGCGAGTGTGATGTGTGATCTTGATTAAGGGCTCCTGAGGTCAATTATTCTTTAATTTATGATCAGAGAAAGCTTTTAATAATACCAGCTTACCAGCTACGAAGAGATCCGATGCAGCATGAGCCGTTTCTCTTGCATTCCTTTTTTAATGTTGATATCTGTTTTGAAGCCAAATCCTAAAACCTTCTTTCTGTCCTTTTAATGATCGAATTCTTAGTGTCTCAGCAAACTTTGAATACTATCTGAATCAATGTGGCAGGACATAAAATTTTGAAAAGATCACCTAATTTGTTGGAAAGGGGAAAATGTGATGATTTGGGACCTTTTTCAATCTGTTAGAAACACAAATTAAATTGGACTGAAGCTCAAAGCAAGGACTTGCTGACACGGCACTCCATCCCATGACCACTTCTAAAGGTGGCTAAATGCATTACTTTGGATAGCAAAGACATTTTAAACAGGCTTGACACTCGAATTTCATGCACAGTAATAAAGGCAATTTAGAACAGCAAATAATTGTGTTAAACTTCTTTTTTTCATGCAAATTGCAAGTTCAAAGTCATCTTTTATGCATCCCACAAGAAACAAAACAAAAGAATAAAAAATAGTGAATTATAAATATAAATAATGAACATGAAGCTATTCTTATTTCCACAGTAAACTTGTGGCATACATACTATATGTTAAGGTGGTGCAGCATCAAAACATGGTTCTTGGAACATGGATTCTGGCTACATTCAGATTTTAAAATCCAGATTCATTATTAAATCTTTTCTATATTGTTTGGTGTAGGTTTATTTAGATGTAATCTAGGAGTTCTAGACCAAGTCAGGTTAGGAAATCATATACTGATCAACATTACCCTGATCAACAGTATTTCTGGATTTACACTGGATGCACAGAGCCACACCACATGTTTCATATGTTCATCATATGTTTAAAATACAGATCAGTCACAATACTTTCATCCAAGCCAAACAAAAAAAAGGAATCATGTGTACATAAATATTCACAGCCTTTGCTCACCTTTGGCACCAATTACAGCCTCAAGTCTTTTTGTGTATGATGCTACAAGTTTGGCACACCTATTTTTGGGCAGTTTCTCAGATTCTTCTTTGCAGAACCTCTCAAGCTCCATCAGGTTGGATGGGAAGTGTTGGTGCACAGCCACGAAAGGACATTTACAGTGTTGTCCCATAGCCACCCCTTTGTTATCTTGGCTGTGTGCTTAGGGTTGTTGTCCTGTTGGAAGAAGAACTGTCGCCCCAGTCTGAAGTCCAGAGCGCTCTGGAGCAGGTTTTCATGAAGGATGTCTCTGTACATTGCTGCAATTATCTTTTCCTCGATCCTGACTAGTCTCCCAGTTCCTGCCACTGAAAAATATCCCCACAGCATGATGTTGCCACCACCATGCTTTACTGTAGGGATGGTATTGGCCAGGTGATGTGCAGTCTCTGTTTTCTCCAGATATGATGCTTGGCATTCAGGCCAAAGCATTTCATGAGACCAGAGAATTTTGTTTCTCATGGTCTGAGAGTCTTTCAGGTGCCTTTTGGCAAACTCCAGGTGGACTGTCATGTGCCTTTGCATGGCTTCTATCTGGCCACTTTACCATTCAGGCCTGATTGTTGGAGTGCTGCAGGGATGGATGTTCTTCTTGAAGATTCTCCTCTCTTTACAAAGAAATGCTGTAGCTCTTTCAGAGTGACTATCAGATTCTTAGTCACCTTCTTGACTAAGGCCCTTCTCCCCGATCGCTCAGTTTGGCCGAGTGGCCCGCTCTTGGAAGATTCCTGGTGGTTCCAAACTACTTCCATATACAGATTTGGAGGCAACTGTGCTCATTGGGACATTTGATGTCACGGCAAAGGCTGTGGAAACTTAAGTACGTGTTTTTTTTGCTTTTTTTGTAATGGTATTGTTTGTAGAATTTTGAAGAAAATAATGAATTTTGGAATAAGGCTGTAACATTAAAATGTAAAAAAAAGTAAAGCTCTGTGAATACTTTCCTGACGCACTGTATGCAAACTATCTTCATATAGATCAGTGCCAAACTTGTACAACAGTCACTGAATACATTACAAATACCTGTGGAGATATCAATTTAGCATTCAACATCCAACCTTCAGAAATATAAACTGGTACATTAGCTAGACAGATCTTGATATTTTCTTGTATTAAACATAACACTATTGTAACACTAATAAACTACTGCATTGTCCATTTAGCAGTTGCCACCAATATAGTGACTGTTTATAATGTATCTAATTTACACACACTAGAATCTGTCACTTCTCTGAGGAGCATGTAAGAGAGATTAAAGCAATGAATTTCCATCACCCAACTCACTAGGGCATAAAGACTCATTCTGATTAAGCCTGACCTCTGTGACTATTGGAGATTGTCTAAGAAAAAAGCAAGAGATAAAAAAGATTAAATGAAAAAGAACTTGCATTTGTGGTAGGTGTGTGTTTTAGATATCATGTCATGGTTTTAGAGGCATTTGGATTCTATGCTTTTCCTGTTGTCTGTGTGTGATCTTACAGGTTCACTAAGGCTGAAAGTTAAACCAAATATTTTTAAATTTAATATGTAGATTTTTTCTTTTCTTTTTTAAGCATTTCTGCTTTCTGATATTGCTATGGTGATATTGTGTGTGACACAGTATTTGTGCTTTGTAGGGAGGATAATGGTGGTGTCACTTTTCTTTTGTGGTGCAGCTTAAGGAAATCTTTCTGCTTAAATCTACAATGAACTAGAGGAACCCAACAGTTATTTCCAATTCGGAGCATTGTAAAACTAGTACACATGCATAATACACATACTGTATAACTATTAGACATAAATTAGTCTTTAAGATGCAATACTATTTATCTATATTTATGATCTTAGTAAGGTTTAAAATATATTACAAATTCTGTATTATGTACAAAGATAAGAACTTGCAGCTTGGGTAAAAAGTATAATTTTGATGGTATATAATAAATAAGTTAATACAGGACGTATTGCTTGGAATAATAGGCAAGAAGGGCCATGTAACTTAAAACTCAACATAATATATCTCTCAGTCATGCATTGATGTCTTATCACTTTTATGCTAATTTAAGGCCACGTTAAAGAGAAAATATGTTGTTTGCTTGCTACTTTATCCATCTATCATAGATGGCAACAAGCCACTGAACCTGGTAGCAGACCAACAGGCATGTAGGAAAGAAAGTTGGGCAACTGGTGTTTCAGGTGTTCTTTAGACTGTTATTCACATTTCAAGGTATAATCACTGATCTTAGTGCACCTGTAATGTGTGATTCAGAATCAGCATGGGTTCCTGAAGAGGCCATTACAATCACAACCAGTCTACTTTTTAAACACAGCATGGAGCACTGAGTTTCTTCAGAGTAATACAGTTTCTTAAAACACTTCTTTGAACAGAGTCTGTTGTGAAAGTCTGATTTTTTTTATTTTATTTTTTTCAATCGCTTCAACATCAAGGTGATTTGATTGAAGCTTGCAGATGCATTTTTTAGACACTTTTACAAAGCAACACAGCTGTGAATGGTTACAAAGAATGTGCAAAGCTATAAGCAAGTTAGTTACAGGCTGAATCACAAAACACTGTGTGAATACAAATGAGATGTAGCGCAAGCTTAAACATATCCATCTCACATCACTTTCATCATGGCTTACCTATGATGCATTTTTTTTTTTTTTTAACAATATTACGAGGTCTCTCAGGGACACTTTTTTTTATACAATATATAACATAGAGCTGTATATTTTGAGTCCAGGTGAGCTGTTCTTTAGAAAACCATTACATACATAAAAGAATAAAAGGATTTTGAATTGTGAAAGATTATTTATTGATTGAATTATAAGCATTGTAAAAGATGGTAAAAACTTCACAGGTCCTGATCACATTACCCAAAATCTGTGACATGCTTAAATATTACATATCGTATTAAATAGTTTGGCATAATTCCATGTAATTAAATTATTATTATAAAGAAGCTTTTTCTGAGATGATTTGAATATCAACAAGCATATTAGGACCTACTCTTGGCTTCATGGGTTCTGTTTAAATGGGACCAAAATGTAAAAAAGAAAATGTTTGGCCATTAACATAACTTTCAATTGAACTAACTTCAATAATATCAATTAAAATAATAACTCCGTCCAATTCCAACATAGATAACCATGCTTCATAAAATGAAAAAGTGGATATTGGTCACGTCTGACAATTAATGAGTTAAAAATTGACTCATTTCAAGAAAGAACACCTGATACCCAAAGTAAAATACTGTATGAGGGTTGATCACTGATGCCAACAGGTCTGTTTCACAACAAGTGCTGACTATTAACTTGAAATTCAGGATTATTTGTTTTTTGTTTTTTGCCCAAAACCATAATTTTGTCAAAGGTTTAAGATCTTGCTAGTACAAAATATATCCAGACCCACTACAGAAACAAAACATTTGTATTTATTTATTTAGTTTTTTTTTTTTAACAAATAAATTAAAGTTGCTTAAAATATTCTGCAGAAAAGAGTAAGCCAATATCCTCTACAAGTCTCCCAAGCCTTGTTAAGCATTATAGCCAGTGCAGACCTTTGCAATTTACTCTCTTACAAAAAAAGTATTATTTTGAAAAAAGAATCACTTATTTACTCAGCTTACCAAAATTTTTGTGTTTTTTTTTTTTTGTGCAAATAATTCTGGGGCTGACTGTATAACCCCAACCCTAACCCTAACACTACTGTAGATTTCATAAATAAACAATTGATTTTATAAATAAAATATGCAAACATTAACTTGTAACCAAAGGTTTACATGTACAAGGTACACATGTATTTTGTTTACAATATAATATAATATAAATGTAAGTTATTGATAGTAATGTTGGAGAAGAATGAACAAGTAAGTGAATAATCTAATTTGCAATTGTCGAAAGCTCTCATTAATTAGTTTGCACTAATTTCTAAACAATAAAGGGATTATTATATTCCCAAAGTTGGCAAAAAAGCATTTCCACTTTAAATCAAATCCTGTTATAATTGTTCCCAGAGAGCCCAGCATTCAGGAAGCACACATTTCTTTCCTCCAACCTTAATGAATTAAAAATGGTAATAGTCAAATAACATTTACCATATATCTTCTGCAGAGATCATTTCACTTTATTGCTTTTTTATATTGCATTTATGTCTGCTTTCTCTCAAATGTATTGTCTAGGTGAGCTGACTCTAAATTTAAAATTCTCACAGAGAAGCTCATAAAGCAGAGGCCAACATAAAAACATTAACTGGCGCCTCCTTACAAGTGTCCTAACTGAACATAATGTTTACTCTGGCCAAGGTTTCATTATTAAGAGGCTAAATGAGATGAGTAGCTTGTTGTTTTGTCATTTTTGTCTTGCCTCAAGTAATTGGAGTGGCACACTTTTAATACTGCATCCTGCCAAAAAAGCAACCAGCAGTAATATGCAGTAATGGAAGAATCTTGTGTATTGCTTTGTATAAAATGTATTAAATATATCCAGTACACAGGGTGGAAATTACTTGAATAATTGTATGTCTATACATAATTGTACAGACATTCAAAATACTCAAACAATTTATTTACTTTATATTTTTGCTGATTAAAAAAAATATATATTTATATGCAACATATTATATAATACAAACACAAAGTCAGGGATTTTATAGGATCAGATTCATTGATTAAGAAGTTATTCCAAGCAGGTGCTAATGATCAATTTATTATGTGGGTTGAAACACAGTCATTAACTGAAACAGAAATAGGGTGTGTAAGAGGCTTAAAACTGGCTAAGGAACAGCTAAACTCTGCTACTAATGTGAGGTTTTGGAGGACAGTCATGACACAGGACATACACCATGGCAAGACTGAGCACAGCAAAAGTCAGTAAGTCTCTCCCAGGCAAAAATTTTAAAGCAGACTGGGGTTTCAAGATGTGTTGTTCAAGGTATTTTGAAAATGCAGAAAGAAATGGGCAATGTTGAGAATTGTAGACGCAGTGGTCCAGGTACATTCATCTATTGACTAAAGAAGTCTGGCTAGAAGTGTTCCCTTTCAGAAACTCGAGCTGTGCCAACAACGCTTTGGAAATCACGTGTGATATCAGTCCAATGGAAAAGCGCTTCCCCCGTGCAGAGAGTGCTGCGCTCCACCTCTCTTTCTCCAAGGAGGGGAAGGGAATGGATGCCAGCAATCCTGTGGAGGACATGCCCCCATAACCAGTTCAGTTTGAAGGAGCCACATCTCCTAAGTAAGATGGATGAGTGTACTTCACTACCTCTATGTCGGAGTCTGCCCTTTTTTCCCAGACCTGAGGTGACTATGTCCTGGAATAATCCTTAATCTGCACGCCTCTTCAGCCCCAACGTCTCTCTCTACGCTAATGTAGTGGGGCTGAAGAAGTGTGGTTGTGGGGTAATGCCCCAGGTTGAAGAGACGCTGGCTGGCTATCTCTCAACGGGTGCTGCATTGTCCCTTAAGGCACCGGTCCTGCCCACCAAGCCTCTGAGGACTACATTAGCTTTGATGGGCAAGGCTGCCTGCACACTATGGCTGTGTTACAGGCTTATCAGGCTGACCTGCTGCTAGAGCTCAACGTGGGAGTGCCCACGAGCAATGATGGGGTTAAAGAGCTTCATCGTGCAATAGACCTGGCTCTCAGGGCCACAAAAAAAACTGCTAGTGCCAGTGGCCCTTTTCTCCCTCATCGCTCTCATGTGGCTGCTTGGCGGGTACAGCCCCAAACCCAGCCCCAGCTGAGTGCTGGGCATCGTGAAATTCAGAGACGAAGTGTTGCCACTCATGCTCCCCCGAAAAAAAACTAGGGACCCTGGGTGGTGCTCCAAGCTGACTAAACTCACAGATCTGAGGACCGTTATCTCTAATAAGAGGGCTTCGGCCAAAAAATCCTGATGAGTAAGGAGTTTTTGGGATCTCCGTAGGGGTGGGGCAATGTGCACCTTGGTACACAATGCCTGCCCCTCCTCGGCGCTCGGCCATCTTCAGCGAGTACAACCCTCAGCCTCCGCCCAAGAATTTAGCGGATAAAGTGGCTCACCAACTCTCAGGAGGCCCCTAGAGCTGCGCCGGGCCATACCCCCGGCTCTAGGCACACCAGAGGTCAATCTTGAGAGACTGATTCCCTTGAGAGACTATTTGGCAGCCTGGAAAGACCTGCTGGATGTGTCTCAGTGGGTCCTGTGCACTGTCCACTGGTATCGACGACTGGTTGATATTAGCTCAATCAGAGCACCTTGCAAACCGGCATCAAGATGTTGTTCTCGCCCATATGAAGGAATTGGGGTTAAGACTGAACGCAAGAGAAGTATACTTTCTCCGGTACAGAGAACTACCTATCTAGGCGTGGAATTCAACCATTATGCGGACGCAGCTGTCACAAGTTGAGTCTATCCTCATGTCTGCCAAGAGAGTAAGAAAAGGCCAGCTACTCACTGTAAAGCAGTTATAAAGACTGCTGGGTCCGATGGCAACTGCATCCAATGTGGTGCCACTTGGCCTCCTATACATGCAACCCCTGAAGTGGTGGCTCAGGGACAGAGGATTCTCCCAAAAGGGCAACCTACTCTGCACAATCAAGGTCATGTGGTGAGCCTTCGGGCCTTAGCCATGTGGAGAGATCCCGGGTTCCTTTTACAGGGCTCAGTGTTGGGGGCTGCTGCTGCAAAATGGCGTCTGTTTATTACATGGTGCATAGGTCACCAGTTAGACCGAGTTCACCAAAGGGTTGTCTCCTTCCACCTTAAAGGTATACGTGTTCGATACTGTGGCTTATCATGCTTCGCTTGCCGAGCAATCACTAGGGAAAATCCTGTTAGTGACAGGTTTTCACGGTACCCTGAGGCTTAGGCCTCAGGTGCGACCCAAAGTGCCTGTATGGAACCTGGCCGTTGTTTCCTTCAAGCGCCTGTCTGAAGTTCCCTTGAAATTTTTGACAGTCAAAACTGTTTTTCTACTGGAGGGTTGGGGACCTTCACGGCCTTTCCGTCAGCCCCTCCTGTCTGCCAGGGTCTTCCTCCACCCCAGACCGAGTGCCCTCTGGTCACATATGTCCACAGATATGCCGTCTGAGTAAGTCAATCCAGCTGTTTGTCTGCTATTTATCGGCAGGAAAACTGTATGAAAATGGTTTTCCTGCCAATTAGACCCTCAATAGGTGGATTGTGGATCCACTCTTCTTATGAGTCATCTGGTCTCCCGGCTCCTTTCGGGGTCAGAGCACACTCCTCCCGGAGTGTGGCGGCCTCTAAGGCCTTGTCCTTTTGGGTATCTCTCCGAGACATTTGCAAAACTTCGGGCTGGTCCACCCCGCTGACGTTTGTCAAGTCCTATAGCCTTGACCTTAATGACACTCCTGGCCCCTTTGTCCTTCGATCTAGCTGTCTGGCGGTATTGGACACTCGTTCCCAAAGCGTTGTTGATGCAGCTCGAGTTCTTGAAAGGTAACGTCTCTAGGTTACGTATGTAACCCTGGTTCCCTGAGGGAATGAGATGCTGCTTCACCAAGCCACACTCCCTACATCCCTGCGAGCGTTTCCTTGACTTTCAAAGCTAGTGCTGTCTCCACGGCATGTGCTTTTATAGTTACCTGGTCGCTTTTTCGTTCGTCTGATTACACATGTTGTTGATGCAGCGTCTTGTTCCCTCAGGGAACCAGGGTCACATACCTAACCTGGAGACGGTCTTCATGAGAGAGTCAGCACCAAAATGTCATGCATTCAACATGGAAACAAGGCTAAGCGACTCAACTGTGCAAAAACATTCAAAATGTTGCTGAAAAAGGTGCTGAAAAATTGACTAATGATTCACAACCACAACAACCCCAAACATACAGCCAATATCATTACGTCATTATCTTCCGTGTAAAGAAGAACAGGGAGTCCTGAAAGTAATAGTCATGATCTCAGAGTCATCGAGTCTGTCTGGGATTATTCGGAAAGAGACAGAAAGGATTTAAGGCAGCCTACATCCACATGTGTGGTTAGTACTCCAAAATGTGTAGCACAGCCTACCTGCCAAGTCCCTACAAAAATTGTGTGCAAGTGTACTGAAAACAGAAAGAAGAATTGATTGGCAGGCAGAGGGTGGTCACACCAAATATATGGATTTTTTGATTATTTGTAAATTGATCAAAAGAAACAAATATATCAGTATATCTCTCTATATATAATACCAGTCAGAATAAAATTTGTTTTCTGCTATGTGATTTTTTTTTATCATACAGAGAATATTGTGGCCCACATCACTTTACACACTCTGATTATTTTCCCAAAGCAGCACATCCTGACATAAATCATGCCTTACTTACAATTATACAGAACAAGGTGGCACTGCAGTGTCAGGATATAATGATACTGGTTCGAAGTGAAATTGTTTGTGGTCTTCAGTTTAACAGTTAGATAGCAGTAGCATAAGAAAAGGTTGGCAGCAAAACACTTCTGTTACCCTAAAATAATTCTGTACCATGTTCTGTTCACTCCTCTAATATTCAACACTTGTTTTGTCAAGGACAATCAGATTTCATGTACATATAACATGAGTATTCTATTATCTAGCACATCTCAACATTTGTGTGTGAATGGATGAGTGCAATTTAATTGTAGAAGCTCATATCCACAGTGCCTTTACTGACACCTGCTGTTTTATCTCAGCGTGTGTGTCCGTGCTCAGCTGCTTTTGTAAAAACTATCGCATTTCTGCGTATCTAGTTTTTTTAAATTATTATTCTTGTGTCTATTTTTTGTACATTTTTCCGCAAGTTAAATATAAGACATATTCTTTAAAGATATCATTACATTTTATGCACAAAAGTATAGGTATAACTGACTTCCATCTATATGTGGTTCTTCTCCAAACTGTTACCACAAAGTTGCACACAGTTGTATGGGATGTAATTGGATGTGGTAGGATAAAATTTTCCCTTCACTTGAGACCCAAATGTGTTCAAGCATGACAATGCCCCTGACCTCCATGGAGATATGTTTTGCGTGGGTTGGAGAAAAAGTGGATATTGAGGGCCCTGATGCTATAGAGCTCTGATTCCAACCCTACTGAACACCTTTGGGATAAATTGGAACTCTGACTGCACCCAAGACCTCCTCACCGTACATCAGTACCTGTCATTACTAAAACCCTTTTAGCTGACTGAGCAAGAATCTACACAAGCGCACTCCAAAATCTAGTGGAACATCTTTCCAGAGGAGTGACAATATTGAAACAGCAAATGGGGACTAAGTGTTAAATGGGATGTTCAATTATCACATACGAATTTCCTGGTCAGGCATCCACAAAATTTTGTCCAAATAGTTTATTCATTTGTTTTGGTCCTTGATTGTTTGCATAATCTTCCATAAGTCAATTTGGGGTTTTGTCAGGGTTCTCAGGTTTTGTCCTTTCATCCATATCAGTAGAAGGATTTACTATGCTATAATGTCTCTAGATGTGAATGAGTGTGTGAATTTGTGGGTATGTGGCCCCTTTGTCTCATCCTGGTTATATATTTTTGCCTAATACCCAGTACAAGCTCACAATCCACCATGACCCTGACCAGGATAAAGAGCTTACTAAAGATGAATTAATGAGTGCAAAGTGACTCAGAATAATACAAAACAGTATTACAGCTATCTTCAACCCTCATGTTTAACTTTTGTTTTTTAAATATTTCCACATTTTATACACAAAAAAACGAAATGGATTAATATTTTTTTTAACAGATATGACAGCCTCAAGGAGAGAGGCAAGGCAACCCGTATAGGATCACTTCTATTAGCACAAACAGTCTTGCCACTTATACCCATACATTTGCATCCTAATTTCATTGTGCAGTGTGTATTGTGCTTTTAGGGTGTGCTTAGTTAAAAGGCAGAGCATGTACAGTGGATTTGAGCAGAGGGCAATAGGAGTACCTTTCTGCTGACGAACACATACCCTGGAGCATTGGGAATTCTGGGCCACATTTAGTAAACGTGACAGAGATTTGGGAGATGTAGAGGGTTGACATTGGGCAGTGTTTGTGTGTGTGTGTGTGTGTGTGTGTGTGTGTGTGTGTGTGTGTGTAGTTTAGGGAGAGTGGGTTGGCAGGTGTTGCAGATATTTTTATCACTACTAAGATGTCTATGCTGTCTAGAAGATGAATACAGAGAGAAAACAAATAGGCAGATAAATAAAGAAGGAGAGGGACAGTTCTATATTGCAATGGAAGAACACTAAGAGTAGGTAAAACACCAGTGGACCTCCAGATATGGACAAATAAACAAATAACTGCCTAATATAGCAGTAACTGATGCAGCACTGTTAATGGGTTTGACAATCCCAGGGGTAAGAATGTAATTTGGAGACTTAAACCCCAAACGAAAACAAAAAACTAGAGCAAATGTTGAAACTTCTGCTGCATTTAAGTAAATTTGTAATTCCCAATCTCCAAAAATAGAAACCCCTAAGAAAACACACCTTAATTCAGAATTGTGAGGGGGGCTCCACTTACAATCTAATTAGCCCCTGTGTTCAGGAAGTGGTGTCAAATCAAAATGGCTGCTCACCGAAAAACTTGAATGTTTTACCTTTAAATGAGTTGCACTGTATATACGAGCATTTGTTTTAGATCAATCAACATACCGTCATTTTGACACAGCCTTGTGGCAGTAAATATACATGAATCTAACAGATGCTAACAAAAGACAAACCTGGTGGTGTCCATTTTTTGTTCACCCACACTGTAGCTCAGACACATGGTGGTTTACAAATAAAAATAAAAAAAAAAAGACACAAATCCAAGTTCCCCCTTCTGTGTATTTTCCCCTCACTGGTAATAAGAGCATGTGGAGTTTTGATCCCTAAGCTGAAGGAGCAATTCTAGATAGTTTCTAGTTTCAATTGAGTAAGCAAAAAATCTTGTCCTGAAAAAGGTCCTCTGGGTGTAGGTGGCCAGGTCAGAAATAAAAACTGTGCATTATTTATATAGAAATGATGCACCATGGCTTAAAATAAATAGCAGTACAGGAAAGGAAAGAACATGATATACAGTATAAAAATTTAGTACATTCACAAAATCCAAATTGCTTGCATAGGAACTGTACACCCAAAGCAGTGTTATGGTAAATGATTTAATTGTAACACCACTGAAAAAAAAAAGATGTGTGCATCGGGGGGATGCACACAGTATTTTGTGGTCATGGTCATAAATCCATTAGTCAGTAATAACCCATGCAATCCACACATACAAAGAAATCAAACCCTATATGTCCATAAATAAAGTTCTGTGTAATAATGTGAAATGGCACAGGGAAAAATAATTGAACATGTGAAGAAAGGGAGGTGCAAAAAGGCATGGAAAGCCAAGACACCAGCTGACTTGACTTGACTTGACTTGACTTGACTTGACTTGACCAAAAGGATGCCTCTTAGGATGTTATATTACAAACTATTTCTGGAGGACAAATGGCACTGCACAGCACTCCAAAAACATCATACCAACAGTAAAGTTTGGAACATGGGAACATCATGGTGTGGGGCTGTTTTTTAGCATACAATACTGTCAAACTTCATATAATTGTAGGAAGTATGAATGGAAAAATGTACAGAGACATTCTTTATCAAGAATCTGCTGCCATCTACCAGGATGATGAAGATGAAATGAGTGTGGACATTTCATCAAGACAATGATCCCAAACACAAAGCCATTGAAATTTTGACTTAGAGCTGCTAAAATGGTCCAGTCAATCACCTGACTTGAATCCCATTAAAAATCTACAGAAAGAACTAAAGATCAGGGTTCATAGAAGAGGCCACAGAACCTTCAAGATTTCATCACTGTTTTATATAGAAGAATGGGCCAAATAGCACGTTGTTGTTGTTTTTGATGTGTGGATTGCATGGACTGTTACCAACATCTGGTAAAACAACATCTGGTAAAAAAAATCATGTCAATAGGACCTTTACAAATATTTTTACTGAGAAAACTGGTGATGTTCAATACTTATTTTACCCGCTGTATATAAAATGTAATAATTTTATGTTCCTGTCCATATAGCAGAATATATTTTAAGCAAGAATTAATGACTCCCACTTTTTTTTTATAATTTTTTATTTTTATTGTCAAAGAGAAGTGATATAATGATGAATATATTGATGTGTCTGTTTTATGCATACATTAAGAGGAAAAAAAAGCTTGCTTGCTTGCAATTATCCTGGCTCTCCTCTAAATATCATATGGCAATGATAGAGATGTTAAATTACTAAGAATTAAACAATCTTACTCTTATTAAAATTCTAAAAATAAAAAATAATAATAAAAATAAAGTAAATATTCATATCTCCTCACAAATTTTCTGGCACAGCGAAAACACACACACACACACACACACACACACACACACACACACACACACACACACACACACACACACACACAAAATCTGATTAAACATGTACTATAAAGAGTATGCTGTGCTACCCACATGAATACCCATCAGCATTTTTGTAAAAAACAAAAAAAAACAAAAAAAGGAATCAATGTTTTGAAGCAGGTCTGTTTCAAAGTGAAAATAATGTTACTGTGGATGAAAGAAGAAGACTAAACAAAGAAACCAAAGATGAAGTAAGACTCACATACGCATGAAAGATGTTTGAGAATATGCTGTACCCAGAGATTTATGACTATGATGAAAATTCCTTATTCATGTCATGAGTTCTCGTGTGAGAAAAAAATAGATTTGATGTAGATAGTTTGTGCCAGCTGGCACTTTTTTATTTCCATGCCTCTTTTCTTTTATTATTCTCCACTTTGCTCATCAAACTGCACAAAGTTTACTTCAACACGTCTACAAATTTTTGATCGTTGTTCTAAACTGTGCTCTTTTGAAAGCTTACTATTATTCCTGAATATTTTAAGTTTTATTACACTACCTGCCTGCTTTCTGATCAATACACCTTAATTCCATTTCAATTTGTACATGACCAAATCGGATTTATTTGTCTGGACTGTCATGGGCATTTAAACAGATCGAAGGCTTTAGCCTGCAATTGAATTTAGATATTTATTCAGCCTGTAATTTTAGGTAGTACATTATTTTCTACAGCAGAGACAGAGCTACTGTTAGTAGTAGCGCTGCACTGCATGTTTGTATCGCATTAACCACCCATGGACGGCTCAAATGATTTCTAAGACCTCAAGTCATATGGCAGGCATGCTACTAGATGTTTTTATTCATTTATTTTTAAACACATATGTTCCCACAACAAGTTCCTACCTGCAATTATTGCCTATGTACCACTTGACTTGTTGACAAATTTAGATTAGTATTTTTTACTATTGTTTTCATGATACTGCCCATTTAATTTAAGGTAATATAAAGAAATACAAAGGTAAGAAGAGTGTAGCAGAGGTCATTGATGTCTCTGGAGAGTGTTTGTACTGTTGCTAGAACAGTTAACGCTGACAGCTAATACAACACTTGCAAGTAACAAAATCAAGTCACACATTTTCACCCTCATTAATGCATTGTTTCATTTGTGTTTAATTAGTAGGTAAAAGGAGTATCTAGATAATAAGTAAAAGAGGATTATATTAATGTAGGCATATAATGGTGCTTCTGGTGAGTGTACAGTATGTAGCTAGCACAGTTAACAGAGGCGGGCCATCAGAATTACTGATTTACATACATTTAAAATCCCCCCTGGAAAACCGTAATGCACAGAAATAAATGCACACAATTGCATGGAAAACCTGGGGTCACTTTATGAGGTTAATATTTATGCTTCTGGGCGAGATAATGTATGCGTGTGGTGCAGCTTTGGCTGCAGTGAAACGAGAACTGTTGAATTTTGTTAATTGGGTTTCTTGCTTTAGTATTAGCATTCATTAATAAAATGCATGGCACACCCAATTTTTTTAATTCAAACATTAGAAATGTTTTTTTAAAGGCAAATTGTATGCTGTAGTAACATCTCTAGGTTATGCATGTAACCTTGGTGCCCCGAGTGAATGAGACACTGCATCAACAACACTTTGGGAATGCCTCCACATGACCATGCTCCAAACCTCGTGTTTAATCAGTTCAACGGAAAAGCATGACTTAGAGGTGAGATGGCCAGTAGAAAAACAGTCTTGACTGTTGAAATCTCAAGGGCACCTCGGCAAGGGCTCGAAGGAAGAATTAGAGAAGGTCTCTAGAAGTATGGCCAGGTCTGAGAGGAGCTGCGCTACCCACATGAATACCCATCAGCATTTTTGTAAAAAAAAAAAAAAAAAACAAACAAAAAAAGGAATCTATGTTTTTGGTCTGTTTCAAAGAGAAAATATTGTTACTATGTGATCTTGATTGTGTGGAGTGGGTTGCCCTTCCGGAAAAACCCTCTGGTCCTGAACTGCTTTACAGTGAGTGACTGGCCTTTCCTCGCTCTCTTGACGGCCACGAGGATAGAGCCAAACTGAATCGTGTAGCCTCTTTCTATATGCCCTAGCAGTCTCCTTAGTGGCCATGAATGCCAGGTTTGTAGCACGACCCATCTCTAAAATGCCATTGTCTGTCCTTTCATCTTCCTTGTCTATTTCCTTGTGCAGTAAGCGTTACATTTTGGCTCCTACCCTTTCTCATAAAACAAGCACACAAACACACACACACAGGAAACAAAGGAGAGTATAGTAGCCCATGCTTCAGACCAGAAAAGCAAAAAGCAACCTGTAGCTTGCTACTGTGCAGTATACAGTATACAGTATACAACTTATTACATACAATAAAGACTTTGTTGACTGCTCAATGACATTTGAGATTCAGTAACAGTAAAAACCAAAAGTTTAAGAAAATATGTGATGTAATAGCCCTTAATGGTAGTATATGGTCTAATGTGTATTTTTGGCCCTAATATTGAGAAAATGTAAACAATCTCTGAATAGTGAAATTCTGTCTGAAAGCCTAAGCATGCATACAAAATTTTTCACAATTCTTAATGTACATCACATTGAATAACAGTAGAAAAACCTAGCAAATAAAAAAAAGGAGCATTTAAGCCACATATCCGAGTTAATGTCCAAGTTGATTTCTCTGGTATAGTTTTTTATGTTGATGATTATGATGATGATAATAATAATAGTAATATTAATAATAATAATAATAATAACAATAATAATTATTATTATTATTATGAATTAGTATTATTATTAATCAGCTTTTGATTTCTGCTTGTCTGTTTTTGACCTTGATAACTGTCTGTACTGCTCTTTGAATACTATAAACTCTTTCAAATTGGTAAACACACAATTTTTGGTAAACCAAGCTGACATTGATATATTGCTACTTCAACTACCTGCTTTAAATTTTGTTTGACAGTACAACCTTTTGGAAACTTACCTAAGCTTCATTCACTTTGATGGACAAAGCTACAAAGACTGGTACATTTAGAAGCAGTGCTGGACTATTTAAAATCATTTGTGCCCCAGGAGGTAATGTGAAAAAATATAAGTTTTGAAGATTCTTCAGGGTCACATTTAGACAGCCTGTACTCCTAACGTTTTCTTTATCCATAAAAAAAATAAGTCCCATACCTTACAAATTGCTTTTTAAAACCGACACACAAAGTGATCATGCAATTAGCATCACACTGCAAGAAAAAAGACTCCTCAAACATATTTTACTGGTTTTATTTTGTTACTTTTTTCTTTTTATCCTCTACAGGCCTGGTTGTGAAGTTGTAGCCCAGATGATTTTTTTTTAGAATAAATAATTGCCATGCTGAAGGTCAATTTGCATAAGCCATCAGCTTGTCCTTTGAGCATGACTGTTTTGAAAGGGTCTCGTCCCCATCAGAGACTCGCCGGCGTCACCTGTTAATGCTAATCTCCTCCTAAGTGGTTAAATGGATGGAATTAAGCAAACAAGGGCAGCATAAGGCAGATGCTTTCATGTTTCCCTGGGAGGACATCTTTTTCATGGTAAAACCAGTTCAAAGCTTAGTCAGGGGAATTCTGCAGCTCAAACAATATGTGAAATAGACTCACTGAACCTCAAGAAATTTCATTTCACTACGTTTAGAACTTTTAATTTAGAGATAAGATAAGTTTATGTTTCATTGTGTTCTTTGTGTTTTATTGTGTCCTTCATTCTTTATGCCAAGGTACAGTAGCTCACCTGCTATTTCCTATTTACCAGTCATCTCCTCTCTGTCATATGATACACATCCGCTGGTGAGACCGAAGGCTAACATGAGATTCCTCTGTGACAAATAAAGACAGCAAACTGCTGTTTTTCCTGCAGCGTGACACATTCAAAGGAAAGCATCATTTATCACTACTACATACATGAGCTCACAAATTTCTTACAATTGGTTTAGTGTTGTTGTGACTGACAGAATAGTGGCCCAAAAGCATGTTCAGAGAGGGCACTAGCCTGAGCTAGCAATCTACATCTGTAGCAAACTGCACAAGCTCAAATATATTTGTGTAGAATTGTGTGAAACAGCTGTTTTTTATTTGATTTACAATGGCTGATGGGAAAATATATTGATTTTGTCACAGATACACTTGCAAGGCCATTTCAAATTCTCATGAAAACCCTGATGCATGGAAAAAAATATGCACAAAAGTATACAGAAATTATAGAGTGGACTGTATTTTTTTGTCATTTTATAATATCAATGCTTTTGCTAAAGATGGTGTATGCTGGTGGTGAATTACTTATTTTTTGTACAGTAATATGTATTAATATATTCCCAGTAGTCTATTCTCTTCATTTCATAGCATTTCTTAAAAGGCCATTTTCAAGGCAGACTTTTTAAGAAAAGCTGGACATCATGAGGAAAAAGGCCAGCAAAAACTATACTAAACAGTTGTTAAGCTTTTTCAAGACCCAATTACACTTTTGCATTTTTCTTTCCTGAAGAAGTTTCAAATGCTCATGAAAACTGTGATTCGTGGGGAAAAAATGCACAAAAAATATATAGAAATTATGGGGACGACTGTATTTTTGTAATTTTTTGAGGATAATGTTGATGATTTTGCTAGAGATGATTGTTGTCATTTGGTTTCTCGCTTTGGTAATGGCATTTATTCTCACTGTATGTCTGTGATGCACTGCTTTATTATACTGCATTACTGAATAATGTTGATAGTTTCCATAGTTGTGGCATGATAATGATGGTATTGTGAAGTGGATCAACTCAGGTAGGACACAACTAAAGGCTATGTGGCTTGATGGTTGTAGACACCTAAGCATCACAGCCAAAAAATGGCTCTTCCATTTGGCTTCAAAGTCAAGTTTGAAGCACCCAATAGTCTTTGTATGCAGTAGCAGTATAAAAACCCAGCATTGGAACTAAGGGACCCAAACATGTTCTAGAATGAAAATATCCTGGTGCACAAAGGTCTGTAAAGACATGGTGTGCCAAGTTTGGAGTGGAAGAACTTACATGTTCTAAACACTTGAACTGAACTCTTCTGAACATCTTTGAGATAAACTGCAATGCATCACTTTATGACATCAGTGCATGACCTCAGTAAGCTCATTTGGCAAGCTCAAGTGCAAATCCCCCCCATCAACATTTAAACTTGTTGTGGTGACCATCCCAGAAGTGTGAAACTCATTATAATATCAAAAGAGGGGATAAAGCACAAACAGTATCTGTGTGATAAATAGCTTGCAATATGAATTGAGGTCTGGCACATTTTTAGTCAGCATAGTATGTAATATTATCGAAATAATATTGAAATATTCACAAACTTGCATGACGTTCAGAAATGAAGGTGAACATTTTTTTTTTTTGCTAGGGAAGGTAAAAGTTTTAATGTAGTTTGTAATAATTCAGAGAAATTGTTGCATAATATGATTGTTAAGAATAACAGCAAGAATAATAAGTTGTTAGATGTTAAATAAATAAAAGATTTGCAATATCAGTCTTACCCTATAAATTCGATTTATTTAAAGTTCAAGCAGACATATGCAAGTGCTATGTATTCTGTTAACACTTGAGTGTCGAAGCATACTCTCTGGCTATGAGCCAAGGCAAATATGCAGAAAATTACAAGAACCCATGGCAAGAGCTCAGGTCAATCTGACACGGTCTCACCTTCTTAAGCAAGTGTCTGTGCATGAAATTGAATCTCGCACTCAATCCGTGCCGGAGCACTTTCTCACCCCTCTTCCTCACCTGGGTAATAAAGTGGCCCGTTTATATGCACTTCAATGCCACTCTAAATTTGTGAGTTCCTTGAGGCATTATAGGTTACATAGTAGTACTTGGACAAGGTAGTGGATTCCTGAGCAATCCATAGGGGACTGAATTCACTTGTACAGAAACTGTATTCAGGAGATTTGTTCGACAATGGAAAATGCTAAAATCTGCAACACATTGAGTTCCAAATGTATTTTTCTATGAGTAGAAGACTGCCATCCTGTGATCTTTTTAATGGTGAAACCATTTCAAAGCCTAGTCAGGGGAATTCTGCAGCTCAAACAATATGTGAAATGGACTCACTGAACCTCAAGAAATTTCATTTTACTACTTTTAAAACTTTTAATTTAGAGATTAGATAGGTTCATGTTTCATTGTGTTAGAATTTTAGCACTTTGGGGCACAATTGTATGGGTCCATATACAGTATCTTGTATATTTAAGCCATTTTACCTTCTTTTTTTTTTGCCAAGGTACAGTAGCTCACCTGCTATTTCCAATTTACCAGTCATCTCCTGTCATATGTGAAGGTAATTACAACCAAAATTCTAATATTTGTTCAATGAAAATTAATTTATTCCCAACAGTTTATTCTCTTCATTTTGTAGCGTTTGTCTTGGCTGCACTGCTTCCAGTACGTGCATGTGGATTTTTTGTCCAATCAGATTTCAGCCTCTATGTGCTGCCATGTCAATCTAATCTGTCCAGGGCCTTCAAAGTTTGCACTGCTGGCCTTTTTACCTTAGTCTCTATTAGAAATATATCTGTTTCTTTAACCAATCAGATTTAAAATTCATCTAGCTAGCTGGCCCAGAATAGCATCAGCATTTTTTTTGTCCTCTGATTGGTTAGAGGGAAACTACTACAGCCAAGTTTGACTGGCAAAACACATGTGTAGCGATCTGCACACATAGATACATCTGAGTTAGACTTTTTTATGCTACGGAGGAAGAGAAATTGATTTGGTCTCGGACATTCATTAAAATACATTTTGAGGAAACGCTAGACATCGTGAGGAGGTCAGCCAACCCCAAAGCTAGCTACCTTGTCTTAGCCAGGGAAAGGGTTTGTTCACCACTTCCAGACCAGTAAATACGAGCAGTACCACTGGCTTACAGCATTTTCATGTTACAGGACATGAATGATGGCAAGACTGAGCACAGAAACAAAGATTTCAAAGCAGGCTGGGATTGAATATGTGCTGTTTAAGCTATTTTGAAAAAAAAAACACAGAAACAGGCAAGGTTCAGGACAGTAGATGCAGTAGCCGACCGAGGAAAATTAATTCAGCACACGAAAGACACACCATGCTTACTTCCCTTCAGCAGTTGAAGATGTCCAGCAGTGCCATCAGCAAAGAACCAGTGGGAACAAGGTAAACCAATCTACTGTCTTCCAGAGAAGTCTAAGTGGTTTTCATGGAAGAATTGCGACCAAAAAGTCATACCACTGACATGCAAACAAGACTCAGTGACTCAACAATGCATGAAAACATAAGAACTGAGGTGCAGAAAAATGACAGCAAGTGCTCTGGTCTGATGAGTCAAACTCTAAATATATATATTTGGCAGCAGCAAAAAAGACAAGCTGTTTGCAAAATCATCCATCATGCAATACCATCAGGGACATGTCTGATTGGCCCCAAATTTATTTTGCAGCAGGACAACAACCCCCCAAACCCACAGCCAATGTTATTAAGAACTATCTTCAGTGTTGAGAAGAACAAGGGACTAACAGTTTCAACCCCCACAGAGCTCTGATCTCAACATCATTGAGTCTAACTGGGATTACATCAAGAAACAGAAGGATTTAAGGCAGCCTACCTCCACAGAAGATCTGTGGTTAGTTTTTCAAGATGTTTGGAACAAACTTCTTGCCCAGTTCCTTCAAAAACTGTGGTCAAGCATACCTAGAATATTTGATGCTGTTTTGCAGGCAAAACGTGGTCACATCCAATATTTATTTGATTTGGATTTTTCTTCTGTTTATTTACTTTTCATTTGGTTAATTGACACATTTAAAAGAATTTATAAAACATCTTAAGGCAAACATTAACACATTATTAATCAAAGAAATATAATGGCAATGATTTTCACACAATTATTTCGGTTTTGATTTAAAAATAACTGTGGGGTTATTCAATCAATGAGAAAGGTTCAACAATATAATGGACTTGGCCTAAAATAGCCCTCTATAGTGTAATCATTACAAGAAGATATATTTTTGGACTGGTAATCTAAATATTTACTACGATGTGTGTTAACATACATCATAAAGTACACTTACATCATTTTCCAGATGCCCTTATCCAGAGTTACAGGCCTTGTTCAAGAGCCCAGCAGTGGCAGCAGGATTTGAACCTGTGACCTTCCAATCAAAAGTCCAATGTCTTAACCACTGAGCTACAATCCGTATGTGTATACAAATGTACACTTAAGCAAACATTCTTTGTGTATACATTTTCTAAAAGCTGGTTATAAATCTATAATGCTCTATAAATCTTCATTGGAGTGAAATTTCTATAAATCACCAATATGTGCAGTGTCTGGTTAATGTAAATGAGATGTTTTTCTTGTTTGTGCATTTTATTATCATATTTTACATGTTGTTTTGTTGTGATAAACACATAATAATAATAATAATAATAATAATAATAATAATAATAATAATAAATGAAGTGATTAAGAAGTAATATACATTAATTAATAATCTGTTTACTTACATTATACATATAATATAATATTATTTTAAATTAAGTTACAAGACAGAACACAGTAGTCTTTAGTTATATTATAAAATATAGATATTAGATTTTCAAAGATGAAAGTTGAACTATCAGCTGACATTTTGTAACGCTCTGCAGAGGGCTGATAAAATTGCATGATTATCTTTAGAATTTTCAGAAGGTTCCCTGGTGGTCTAGTGGTCTGGACGCGGCGCTCTCACCGCTGCGGCCTGGGTTCGATCCCCGGTTAGGAAACCAACCCCTGCCACTCTTAGTGCCGGTCCCAAGCCTGGATAAATTGGGGAGGGTTGCATTAGGAAGGGCATCCAGCGTAAAAACATGTGCCAAATCAAACAAGAGGATGATCTGCTGTGGCGACCCCTAATGGGAGAAGCTAAAAGAAAGTTTGTTTTCAGAAGAGCAATTACAAAGCATGTTCAAGATCACAATGATTATATTGGAGTTCATTAGAAGGATACATGCCACGTAAGATGTGTGTTCCTTTTAGTTTAACAGTAAGTGGAATAAATAAGCTGTTCTAAAACACAGTTTTGTAATTAAATGTGATCTAAAGCATTTCTTAAAACTTTTTTTTAAATTTACATTATAGGCTACCAAAAAACAAAAAGGAAAGAACGGCAGTAAGTTTATAATATGACAAGGGAATGTCTATTATTTATTTTCCAGACATTATTACATTAACAACAGTGAAGAATTGACATTACACTAGGTTTTATTTATTTATTGGTTTATTTATTTATTTATTTTAAACAGAAAATATTACTAACAAAACGTCATAGTCTAGTTGGAAGGCTGAGGAACACGTCAGTACAGATCGAGTTCTCTTTATCAGATAGATAAATAATAGATAAATTATTATTTGTTTTGTTTTTGAGTAGGGGCAAAACCACTTTCACAGTAAATTGTAGTTTAGAAGAAAGATCAGTCAGTGTTTTTTATATTAATTATATTATAATATATAATATTAATATTTTTGGATATCGCAAAGAAGGGATCTCCATTTATTAATATAATATTTAGAATATTGTTACTGATTCTTTGCGTAGTATTAATAATATTATAATAAAGCAACTCGATCCCTGGCGTCAATTTGTTGCATCATTCCACAGCTACGTGATGTTCCAATTTCCGGAAACCTCATTGGCTGAAATGTGTGGTCAGATGGCAGAAGAGCCCGCCCATTGCAACATTAAAATGCCTTACTATTCGCGGAGGGTGCTGTCAGTCAAAAGAAAACCCCGCCCACAAACTCACTATTACGTCAGCATGGGTGCCTGTGAGCTGGCTATATCCGGGAGGCTGTGTGCCGGCATAGTGTATCAAGACGTTACAAAAGGAGCGTAAGGAGCATATATTTGTGTTGCTGAGTTGTTTTATTATTGAGAGAATGACGGAAGTGGCCATTACTGATCAGATGCAGGAGCTCAAAGTGAAAGAAGGGAAGCAGGTAGTGTTCTATATTAAAGCTAACTATCATAATGTTGTTAGCTTGTTCGCTAACTAGCTTGTGGTTGGGTTTTGAGTGCCATGCTGTCAAACTGCTCATGCTTGTAATCAGCGATCTCTAAATTCCCCATAAGCCAATTATTCTAACATAACAAAAATGAGTGAATTATTTCTGTGGTGTAAATGAATGACTAGGTTTATAGTTCTGGTTAATACTGTACATGTGGGACCATGTTTGTATTAGTTCTTCTTGTAATTAGTACCAGCAGTTTAAGACCCCATGGTGCTTTCAGTAATGAGAGGTGAAGCCTCAGACTGACATTCTGTTTATCTTTATCAGGGCAAGACAGCAGGCAGTGGTGATGGAGGGAAGAAGAAGAGCAAAGCAGCTGGAGATGCAGGGGGTCTATCTGAGGTAGGGTTCCTTGGGAATTTGGGGCAGAACTGGCCATTCCCCCCCATCCTCTTCATTCATTTTCTTCATTTCCCTCCCTGTCCTTTTCATTTCCTTCCGTCCCCATCCTCTTCAATTCCCTCCCCATCCCCGTCCTCTTCATTTCCCTCCCCATCCCCGTCCTCTTCATTTCCCTCCCATCCCGTCCTCTTCATTTCCTCCCGTCCCGTCCTCTTCATTTCCCTCCCCGTCCCCGTCCTCTTCATTTCCCTCCCCGTCCCCGTCCTCTTCATTTCCCTCCCCGTCCCGTCCTCTTCATTTCCTCCGTCCCGTCCTCTTCATTTCCCTCCCGTCCCGTCCTCTTCATTTCCCTCCACTTCATTTCCTCCCGTCCACTTCATTTCCCTCCCCGTCCCCGTCCACTTCATTTCCCTCCCCGTCCCCGTCCACTTCATTTCCCTCCCGTCCTCTTCATTTCCTCCCGTCCACTTCATTTCCTTCCGTCCCCATCCTCTTCATTTCCTCCCGTCCCGTCCACTTCATTTCCTCCCGTCCCGTCCACTTCATTTCCTCCCGTCCTCTTCATTTCCCTCCCCGTCCTCTTCATTTCCCTCCCCGTCCTCTTCATTTCCCTCCCCGTCCTCTTCATTTCCCTCCCCGTCCTCTTCATTTCCCTCCTTGTCCTCTTTTCTTGTTCCCCCATCCTCTTCATTTCCCCCTTCTTCTTCACATCCTTTTCTCCCTTAACAGCATATTTATTTTTATCACAAACCATCAGTGGTGCACTGTAAGGAAGTAAAAGTTATTCGTTTCTGTAAGTGGCTTTTTTTCACGTATCTGTACTTTACTAAAATATTTCTATTTGAGGGAGACTTAACTTCGCTACATTTCAAAGTCAGATATCTTACTTTGTACTAAACTACATTTGTCGTTCCTTTTAATTTATGAGCGGATTAAAAACATCATTCAACAGCAAGCAGAACATTTTGAGAGCAATAAATGATGGAAGAATCTCTTGACTCCTACTTGCCACAACACCTGTGGCCTTATTTGCACGATTGTTTTTGAATTATTTTGTACTTTTTTTTTTTATATACATGTATTGTATATCGGCTTTGGCAAAATATCTGATACACTCACATAATTAACGATAGGAATGTGTGTTACGTTGACTTACACAACTCTTGTCATGGACTACTTTCAATTAATAACTTGTTTGCCAAGTCTGAAATAGATTCTTAATTTGGTTTGCTGTCACACTGTGCGTGATTCTTCAAATCGTAACTGATTTCACATATTCACTGTTCAGGTAAACATTAATCCAAAACATATCCTGCCATGTGCACATAAAAAGCCTTAATATCACCTGAATAAAGAGTTATTACTATGTGGAATAAATAGTATTAGACATATATGGGTTAAAAACATGCTGTGTTTTGCACCCTGCCTTTGTTTACTTTTTATAGGCAGATTTTGCAGACAGTAGGTATTTGAGTATGTGGCCTTTTGTATATGTTTTGACATTAATGATGGTGGTTTAGGGCTGGGGCAGTATTTGCTCATTATGTTGTTCCTGATTTGTTCATGATTCAGAGTAATATCTTCCTTTTGTCTCATTCCTGTTCTGCATATTAAATTGAAACGCCTGATGAAACGATGCTTTCATCACACTACTGCACTGTATTTTCACCTTTGGGATTCAACTAAAGGCTGATAACTTCCACAAGGTCATGTGACCTAAATCATGCCCTACATTGTAACTGCTGACTAAATATAGACTATTTAGACTATAAATGTTTATGTATACCTGAATCGCAAACTGTCTCCTACCAGCGTGTTTTACTAAATTCATTTTTTTTTTTTTACACTGAACCATATGGATTTTCTTCCTTTTTAAATTTTTTTTGTTGTGCACCACTGAAATGGGCAATTGGGCAATTTATTGATATAAAAGTTTTTTTATATTCTGTTGTCAAATTGAGTATTTTGGCTTGTCAAAATTTGATATCCTAATAAATTGTAGCAGTTGTTCCATATGCATGGCTGATTTCCGTTTTATTTGCACTAATACCATTATACAGAGTTCCAGTAATTTTTTTTTAAATAATGTATCTTAACAAAAATTATATTCGAATGATAAATTCTATTTCCTCATGCAGATGAATCCTCAACCACGATATATAGAAGACCGTCTGGTTTTGTACAGCAAGCTAAAGGCTGAACACGATGCTCTGATGGCTGAAAAAGCTGAGAAGGAGAGCAAGCCGATCAAGATCACCCTGCCCGACGGGAAAGTGGTGGACGGCGAGTCCTGGAAATCCACACCGTACCGGGTTGCCTGCGGCATCAGGTCAGTTCTACACAACCAATCACCAATGCGTTTGCCTGTTTTTCCGGCTTTTCCATTTCTCATTAGTGAATCATGAAAGTCTGGTTTCTGCTTCTGCATTGTTCATGATATTTGCTAATGAACAGAGCTGACGAAGAAAGACTTGATTATTAATGGACGCAAGATGAAGGCTGATTGATGAAAAAGCCAATTAACTGAAATGAGGAAGGATGCAGTGTTGCTCATTCGCTTTAGGCAATGAAGGAATTTGCTTCTGGCAGTGAGGGGAAACATGCGCTATTTTATAAAAATTTTAAAAAAGGGACACGTACAATCTTTTTTCAAAACCCAAAAAAAACCTACTTTAGTGTAATGCTGATCATTTAATTAGTGGTCATTAGTGGTATCTTTGTCTATTGGGGTCCCCTGGTGGTCTAGTGGTTAAGACGCAGCGCTCCCACCGCTGCGACCCGGGTTCGATTCCCGGTCAGGGAACCATCCCCAGCCACTCTCAGTGCCGGTCCCAAGCCCGGATAAATTGGGGAGGGTTGCGTTAGGAAGGGCATCCAGCGTAAAACATGTGCCAAATCAAACATGCGGAGGATCCGCTGTGGCGACCCCTAACGGGAGAAGCCGAAAGAAAGTGGTATCTTTGTCTATTGGGTATTGTTTCCGACCGCTCCCATAAGCATGTAAACGAAAAGCATTTCTAAAGCAGAATATAGCATCTTTTTTATTCTATCCACTTTAAATATATATTTTATGTAGTAATAATCAAGTTTTTCCACTCAAATCTGCTTAGGGGCTGCGAAATTTTGCATGTGTCAGACACAATCTAGAGAATTAATGAACTGAAATACTAAATTCATATCAAATGCTTTAGTGAATGTGAGCTCAATATTCAAAAAACAATTGACAAGTAGTCTCGAGGCTGCATATCACACAGCTCTTGTTTAACAGGTCATGACTTTTCTTTTTACTTGTGCATGAAGCAGCCGGATTACACTAGACACAAAGTGTGAGTGCAACATGCACGCAAGAACAAAGCCGCTGCTTTTTTTTTTTTTTTTTCTTTAAAAAAAAATAAATAAAAAATAAAAATAAATAAAAAACCCAAAGCAACAGAGGACATTTGAACATTATAGTTGAAATGTAAGCGTTTAAAAACTTTCTTTTGGCTTTTCCCATTAGGGGTCGCCACAGCGGATTATCCGCATGTTCGATTTGGCACATGTTTTTTACGCTGGATGCACTTACTAACATAACCCTCCCCATTTATCTGAGCTTGGGACCGGCACTAAGAGTGCACTGGCTTGTGCAGCCTTAATGGCTGGGTTTGGTTCCCTGACTGGGAATCAAACCCGGGCTGCGGCGGTGCTGAATCCTAACCACTAGACCACCAGGGAACCCCCAAAAATGTAAGAGTTAAAATGTGTAAATTAAGATAAGGTAAATCGTCCTTTGTCCCACATTGGGGAAATTTCCATGATACAGCAGCAAAGAAGATGTGCAGATATGAAGCAGAGAAACATTGCAAATTATATATAATATATATATATATATATATATATATATATATATATATATATATATATATATATATATATATATATATATATATATACACATACATACACACACACACACACACACACACACACACACACACAACATTGTACAGTTTAAATTGTTATATAAAATTTAGATGATTGTTACTGTTTAAGAAAAAAATTAAAAACAATTTGTGCATTATGGTGAGCGGTTCAATAGCAGCACCTCTGATTCTAAAGTAATATAGCAGCAGGTAGAAAAGACCTTCAGTATTGTTTCTTCAGACACTAAGGATGTAACAGTCTGTCACTGTAGGAGCTGCTCAGAGATGCAGCTGTTTTATACAGGGTGTACTGTGTCCAGGGGCATCCCCAGGACTGAAGTGGCCTTCCTGATCAACTTCAATTAATTAAGACTAAATAAGACAAAGTACAATGTAACATACACATTTCTTGATCTAATAATGTTATTAATGTAGAATTAACATAAAAAAAAAATCATGTTACTAGACTGGGTGCACCTATTCGCTGCATCTTGAGCATTTTCATTCATTTCCATGGTAGCAAACTGAAAACCTATTCTTCCCGTGTTCTTTCAAACTGTCAAACAGCCAAGGCCTTGCCGATAACACGGTGATTGCCAAAGTGAATAACGTTGTGTGGGACCTTGACAGACCATTGGAGGAGGACTGCAGTTTGCAGCTTCTCAAGTTTGATGATGAGGAAGCACAAGCAGTAAGTACAAAAATGCTGTTTCGTTCTTTGGAATTTGATTGAAAGCTTTACGCCTGAGTTTCTCTCACAGTTGATTGTAAAATGGCAGGGTTTTGTAGTGTACAAAAATGAAACCAAGATAAATCGTCCTTTTCCGCCTTCCTTTTCCAAAATGCATCATCAAAGAAAATACTTGAATTATTGGTGCGTATTGAAATAAAGGACCTCCTATAACTATAAAACATTGTACGCTTCTATTGCAGTAATATCCAAAAAAGAAAGAAATATTTGAGGGACAAACAGGAGGAATAAAAATGTAATAAACTGGTTGCATAAAGTAGGCAAATTTTGTTATAGGGTTTTCTGCCTGTGCAATTGCATTCAATTTTTTTTTTTTTTTTGCGCATCACTGATGAAAATCCCATGCTGAATATTTTTTAGAATCAGTGTTATCGGTTTCAGTCTTTGTATCCTGTAGCATTACAATTTTAGCCCCAAGCATGTTTCAGCATGACACTACCCCTGTGCACATCTGTGAGATACATGAGCACATGGTTTGCCCAAGTTGTAATGTTACTCCAACAGTTACTAAATGAGCAAATCCCCACAGCCACGTTCCAAAATGTGTGGAGGAGTGAAGTGTGTAATTCTAAAAGCTAAGCATGAATAAATCTAGATTGAGATGTTCAACAAGCACATATGGGAAGATTGGTTATCTGTGCACATACTTTTATTGTATTTATCGTAACATATTGTATTATACTTGGTTAATTTACATGAAATGTTTGTTTTTGAAGGTGTACTGGCACTCCAGCGCCCACATTATGGGCGAAGCCATGGAGAGAGTGTACGGAGGCTGCCTGTGTTACGGACCTCCTATAGAGAACGGTTTCTACTACGACATGTACCTGGACAATGAGTGAGTGTGCAACTGATATTTTACTGTATATATGTTTGTATTTGGTAGCATCTGTATCCTTCTTGTGCTTTAGATACACCTGGTATGAATTATTGATATTTTTTAAGTAAATTATTTTCCTAAAACAATAGAAGAATGGCTGTATCCTTAGAATATTTAGTGTTGTCATGTTTGAGTAAGTAGAATAAGATTAATGAGATCTTCTCCAGGGTACAAACAGCAGATTCAGAACCGCCAAGTGGAATTGATGAAATATTTATTACATTTGGTGGTAAATGGTGCGACAGCTGATACGTTTGACTTTCGCGTATACAGAATTGAATTTCTCATGGCCTAGTGAACCTCGCATACACTAGATTCAAGATTCTAGTTTTTTTTTACGTAGTTATATACTGAATACAACTTAAAGTGAAATTGTTCAACGGGAAAATGTCAACATATATGGACAAATGTTTGTGGACACCTGACCCAGAGACGTAGCAGCTGTTTTGAACCTCACAAGCAAACACAACAAACTCACTATATATTTAAAGGAATATCAATACGCCCCCGCACCCCCACTCCCAAGTTGCTACGCCTCTGACCTGACCAGTCGTATCTGCATTTTGAACACACTAGTTCTACTGGGAACATCATTTAGTCCTCGTTTGCTGTCATAATGACCTCCACTCTTCTGAGATGATATTCTACTTGACTTTGAAGTGTGTTGTTTGGATTCAGCCACAAGGCCGTTGGCTGATTGGGGGCTGATGTAGGGTGAGGAGCCTGGGCTGCAGTCAGTGTTCCAATTATCCTAAAGATGTTCAGAAATTTTTAGAGCAGAGCTCAATATTAGTCCACTCAAGATCTTCCACTTCAAACCATGTAAACCATATCTTCATGCTGCTGGCTTTATGCACAGGGGTATCAGCATGCTGGAACGGGTTTTGGTCTCCTAGTTCAAGTGAAGGGAAATGTTAACGCTACCGTGTCTACATTTTTGTGGTATCTGCTTGTGGAGGAACTACAGAGACCTGGAAAAGTCAGGTGTCCCTATACTTTTGTCTATATAGTGTATTTTGTGTAGTATTTATGTGGAAGGTGAATTTAGTCAGATGGTTTAATAACTAAAAGTTACAGGACTTGGTTTCTGTTCCCTGAGCACAAGGTCAGGCTTTTATTAGTTTAATGAATTCAAATCCGTTGATGGCTGAATATTCAGGACGCACTAAAGAAATGTTTATTTCAAAGACAGTGTTCGAAGCGATCTCGGGAAAGATGCGTTCTAAAAAATTTATTTGACCTTTTCCTTTAAGAGTGCCATCAAATTAGTGCGACGGGAGAAAATAATAATAAGTGCTGTTATTTTTGAACCGAAAAGCCAATTTTATGCTAACGATATTCTGGGAGATGATTTGACTGTCAAGTTGCGCCTTGTTTATGGTGTAGACGTGTCGGCTGCAGAACAGGCACACCGAATAAGGTGACTGGTAATAGAGAAAGTTCCTCTGAATGTGGCATCTAGATGTTTGAAATTTCTTTGGGAGTTTATTTATTTTTTTTAGCTCATGTGTATTCATGATGTGTATTCAACTATTTTCTTCCCCCCTCTCTCTCTCTCTCTCTCTCTCTCACACACACACACACACACACACACACACACACACACACACACACACACACACACACACACACACCTACAGAGGCGTATCGAGTAATGACTTCCCCTGTCTGGAGAACCTGTGTAAAAAGATTATCAAGGAGAAGCAGCCCTTTGAGCGGTTGGAGGTTAAGAAGGAGACTCTTCTGGAAATGTTCAAGGTACGAGTTTTACCTTTGACTCGCTTTGGCAGCAGGAGGTGGGCGCTCATGAAAGAAGATAAACTCTCGTTAAGCCCCGATTTGTGCTTCTGTGTCTTCCACAGTACAACAAGTTTAAGTGTAGGATCCTGAACGAGAAAGTTACCACCCCGACGACTACGGTTTACAGGTACGACTTACTACTTCTGTTCACCGTGCCAGTTTAAACTTGCGTAATCTAAATGAGTACCAAGGCATCAGAAGCGCTTTATTGTAACAGTGAATTCTGCATGCCAAGGTTTGTATTTAAAAATAATTTTTCTAATAGCGAGCATGAGAGCGGCTGACCCGTGCATGCAGAGCGCAGTCGGCGAGAGCGCTCATTAAAAATGAACACGAGGTGCCGTGAATTGCACCTTGACTCAAACGCATCGTGCGAATCCTGGCGAAAGGAAAAAAAAATGCGTCTGAGCGCTCAGTGCTCACTTCGCTGCTTCACGCCTGCATATACCTTTGTGTAAACACAATTCTCACAGCAGGCTTGAACTCCTATGAAGGTGTTTTGTATTGTAGGCAGATTATATTTCTCCTTTCAATATTTTTGTGAAGCAGAGCTTGCAGTCTGCTGAGTGAAAAACAGGATTGAGTAAATAAGGACAGTATCAGACTGATTGCCGATGCCAGGGTCAGGCATCACATGAAACATCTGGATCGAGAGAGAATTCTGTTCTGATGTTCTTTTATTTATTCCTCTAAAGGTGTGGGCCCTTGATTGACCTATGTAGAGGACCCCATGTAAGACACACTGGGAAGATCAAGGCCTTGAAGATTCACAAGGTACTCACCCATTCACTCATTTGACATGGATAGATTACATTCTTACCCTTTGTATAGATTGTATAGATCTAATAAGGTATCGTGTGCCTCGTCTTAATTGTAAACTTTGGAAATGTCCAGAATTCATCCACTTATTGGGAAGGCAAGGCGGACATGGAGACCTTGCAGCGCGTTTACGGCATCTCCTTCCCCGACCCGAAGATGCTGAAGGAGTGGGAGAAATTCCAAGAAGAGGCCAAGAACAGAGACCACCGTAAACTGGGACGGGTATGGACACGGATATGCAGATCCGCCATTTCTATTCAATCCAGTCTAATTTATTGTCTATTTATCATACAGAATTACAATTTTTCTGATTTCCGCTTGTACATAAACAGTGAAAATATGCAAAGACACATGTTCTACTAGAGCTGGATGATGTGGTGATATGAATATTTCTATTAATTAGCTAAACAGATGTTTTGATATGACTAACTGCATCGTTGCAGTGTGGCTGATTGGACAATAAGGATAATTTTTGTCCCAGCTGTTGAATTTGTTGTTGGGATTGTTGAATTTTGTAGACCATAATGTTTGTATCATAGCTTGAAAATTGCATTAGGTATTGTGCATGACTGATTGCTGAGTTGTAAAAAAAATATCTACCCTTAGATGATCCTATGTTTGTCTTATCCTATGTTTATACACGTTTCATGTTCCACGCTATAAAAGAAATGACATGGTTTAGAGCAGTTTTGATGATACTGGATGGAACATTTCTGATTAATGTAGCGCTGCAATATCGGGCAACTTGCTTGAATATAATGTTGGTTTTTGGAAGTGGGAGGATATCAAATACCAGTACCTAAAGCAGGGTAAAAAGGTAAATGAGTCTAAAAGATTGAATGGCGTTTCGTAAATAAAATATGGGGGGGATACAGTAATTGAATGATCTGAGGTACAGTGGTTGTTTTGATTGTTTCCTGCCCTTAAACCTTCCACCCCTCTGTGCCCACACACACCACCACCGGTAGTCTGTGGTGTACAAATGGTTGGAGACCCTTGGAAATTATGATGCACACCTATAATATTTGGATAATTGGATTATTGAATCATTTGCATTATTGGATTGCTGTAGCGAGTTCAGGTCACTTTAAGGTGATATGAGCTGAATGTTTGAACTGAGGCTGCAGCTATCAATAATTATAATGAAGTCTTCTACCGATTAGTCCATCGATTAATCGAGTAATCTGATAAAGTACTTTTGCTTCATTAAAGAGCAGCACTAAATATACAAGAAAAAATAAGACGGGTTTCTTAAAATAAACAAGTAATTTGTTTCCTTTTTAGAAAAATTTACATTTTTGATTGCTGATATTGCAGTCTGTGAAAACTGAACCCATTTAGTGCATCAAATTTCCATATTTAAGTAAAGTGCATAATACAAATATATAGATAAAAAGATGAAATATATATATATATATATATATATATATATATATATAATATAAATGTAATTACTTTAAAAGAGGTAAACGCACTGTGCGGTGTATTCTTTGTTTTCGTTTAAAATTATCACAAACTTTTGGAAACTTTCTTTCGTTTTCTTTGGCCTAAACCTTCCAGTCGTTGTTTTCTCTTGGTTCATCCATTTTTCGTTCTGCAGCGTCTTCTGTGTTTACCTGTCCAGGGGTCTCATTTATAAACTTTGGCCACAAAATTTCCTCTATTGGGGTGTTTTTTTTTTAATTAGAGTTACTCGAAGTATCATTTCAGCCCTAATTCTGAACCCTGTTTTCATTAGCCAAAATAAACCAATGAAAGGAGCTAATGCTAATTATTATGTAGTAGTTACACTGGATATTGCTAGCTAATATTGCCTACTATTTGTATCATTTGTATACACTCAACTGGTTGCTTACATGTGCATAAAGCTGAATTTAATTCTGAATATTTGTATTAGCTGATTATTTGCAGTGTGGGTTAACATAAGGATAATTTTAGTTGCCATAGGAGCGGTTGGCTTTGAGCAAAACACCTCACACAGTGTTTGCATGGGCAATCTCAACAAAAGCTCAGGCAGTATATAATTTCTTGTGGTTGCATGTGTGTACGGTTGAATCGGTTTTTCTCCAGCTGTTAAGATTAAAGGGGTATTTTATTGAGCACCCCCCCATGAACTTCTAGCTTTTCTAGTATGCAGTCACCCTCAGCAGGACTAGATTTAGTGTTTGTGAGGAATGATGGCTGTTCGAAATTAAACAGTTTTGATAGGTTGTTGATAAACCAGACACGAAGCCCGGACGTGATAAGGAGTAAAGAGTATTCCTGGAGTGATAATGACTCTGGCTGCAAGCTGGCCACGCTTTCAGTATCGCTCCAGTGTACGGAGAATCCCAGTGCTCCTGTGTGCTCTCTGTTAACTAGCAGCAAGGCCAGGGGGTAAAGCTGGCAGATGTCTGTCTCCTTAATGTGCCATCTGCCAGGGAGCACACCAATGGGCACAAGGGGAGCGCTTTGTCACAGCTAAAGTGAGAGTAAAGATCAGAAGCCTGAGCATTTTGCCTGTTATTCCCCCTTGATTTGTTATTTTGTTAGGTCTTCTTGTGCCACTGTTGTTTGTCTCTTTCACATGCAATCTTTGTGTCTTGAATGCAGACAATCTCACAGACACGCTGTTGTTGTTTCTTGTTTCCAGGAACAAGACTTGTTTTTCTTCCATGATCTCAGCCCTGGAAGCTGCTTCTTCCTCCCAAAGGGAGCCTACATCTACAACACACTGGTGGAGTTTATAAGGGTAAGCTCACTCTCTGGAAAATGCAGTGTAGAAAACACCACAAGGAGTTGTTCTTCTAAACAAATCAAAGTTTCCAGGAATATTATATGTACTGTTACTGTTCAAAGGTTAATTTAATAAGGCAAGCGATGAATCCTGAATTATTCCAAAATAACTGCAACAGTTTGTCGAACGGGAGAGTTTGATCGATTGAAGGTAAGATAGGTGTGTACATCACTATAATAACTGTCACTACATTAGCATTTTTTCAAGGGAAATGGTTGCAGGGTCATTCAAGCTCCGAATAACTAACCTATCACCGTATTTTCTCACATTCCCTGTCTGAGTTATACTGAATATACACTGCTTGGCCAAAAGAAACAACGCATACCTATATTTTGTTTTGAATATGGCACATATTTTCAGTGGCATTGCTTCAATACGTTTCTGCAATGTCACATTAATTTCTGTCCAGAGTTTCATTAAATGATTGGGAAAGTCAGGCCTCAGTGAGTAGCTGTCTCTAGCACATACTAAAGATTTTCAATGGGGATAAGTTCAGGACTCTGCAGATGCCAGTCCATGCTTCCTGAGGCACTCTCACTGTTTTGACCTAGATGAGTCCTGGCATTGTTATCTTTAAATATTCCTGTGCGATCAGGGAAAAACGATCCATTAATGGAAAAACCTGGTCGTTCAGTATATACAAGTACTCAGCTGACTTAATTTTTGCATCGTTGAACTTAGACCTGACCAATTGAAGCAACCCCAGACTATAACAATTCCCCCACAGGCATGTACAGTAGGAATTGGGCATGATCTTACACCTCTAGAACAGGGAAAATTGGCACTCATCAGGCAATATGACTTCTTTCCAATACTCCAGAGCAGAGTATTTAAAAGTTCTATTCCGATAAGTGGATTCCTTAAGGCTCTTTATCTGACCAAATGAATGCAATCATGATTATTTGAGATTTGTATTTTTGACCCACATTTCTTCCTTGAAGATGAGATCAGGTTTTATAAAAGCAGTGGACAGTTTAACCCAATTTTGGGTTTCTTTGCTTGATGCAGACTAATAATTTGACCCTTCAGAAACATCTTTTCTACAGCCACAGAATAGAAACATGGCAACTAGTTAAACAACCAGCTGAATCATATTAATCACTGCAGTAATTATCCAGTGGAAGACTCTTGTTATTTGCTTAGCTTAATCCAGGTGGTGACTTTTCTTTGGCCAGGCAGTTAATATTATATTTTAATGGCCCTAAAGGCTGTTCACACTGGACTAAACCCAGTTATCGTCATTCTAAATCCCACTTTTAACCTTTAAACCACTTTTAATGTTTCACACTCCAATTCCTAAGCAGGGTTCAACCGCTTTTTACAAGGTTATGAAACCCTGCCCTGAAGCAGCTTTGGCACCGCACTTGTGGTGTTAACGCTGCATTGTGGTGCCAAACGTGTGCAGTGTGAAATGTTAGAATGTTGCAGATGCTTAGCAACAGGCAACCAATCAGAAGGTGCCTCATGAAACATGCTTTGCACAGTCACAGAAACCCGGCGTGCTAACAGTAGTTGCCTTGTTTGAGGTAAAAAAATTAAAATAATAAAATAAAATTGTCAAATTGTGTTTTTATTTACTTTTGGTCTGTTTTATTTCCTTTGTGCCTTTTAGCAGGTTTTAAATAGATGGTTTTACTTGGACACTTTCCCCCCCCATTTTTAATGATGTTAAAACGTGTGACAAACATTTGCACATTTGTATTTATCCACTCATGGTGCTTGGCCTTGCAAATATTTACATAAGAATGTTAATCTTGGATTTGGGAATGTACAGCACAAAACATCAGATTTTAAATACCCAGAATTCATTGTTCGAGTATGAGCACAGAGATGTGAAAAAAAAAATTTGAAACTCAGGAATTCATTAACCCAGACTTTAGAATGACCCAGGGTTAACTATAAGACTTGTGAAAAGCCCTCTAGAGTCAAGAGAAATAATACGATTTATAATTGCAGTTTTCTGAATGAAAATTAATCAACTGCCGATTTGTTAGTGTAGAAGAATGTTAAAAGATTTACAGTATGCAATATTAATCTTTTTAAACGTTAGTTTATTTATATTTCTGTCATCAGCACAATCAACTCGCTGTGGTAGATGTATATATTTTCCTGTATTACCTGCTTTACAAGCAGCTTTTATTGTACTAGAAGTATCCTCATACTGTCACTGGAAATGCAGTCACCCCTATGATCATTTGGGTCCTTTTGTGTATGTTTAAGTGCGTAAACCGATTGTTTATCCACACGTGGCAGAAAGAGGCAACACCAGCCTATATGATGTTTTAAAAATGTCTCATTTTCAATCGTCATTGTAACGCCATATACCTGACCTTAACAATACTCTGGGTTTTTAACTTTAACTTGTGGTTTCCTTCTGATTCGTCTTTAATGTTTGGTCTTTAATGTTCGTTCAGAGCAATTGTGTATATGTCATATTTCTGCATCACAGAGTGAATACAGGAAGAGGGGCTTCCAGGAAGTGGTCACTCCAAACGTCTACAACAGCAAACTCTGGCAGACTTCAGGCCACTGGCAGCACTACAGTGAGAACATGTTCTCCTTTGAGGTGGAGAAAGAGACCTTTGCTCTTAAACCCATGAACTGTCCTGGACATTGGTAAGACTCATTCTCCCTTGTATATACAGTTCTAATTCACTTTGAGAACTACTTGGTTCATGAAAACATGCTAATATGGTAGTGAGTGTTAAATAACCCTTGATGTGATGCAATTCCAAAGCATGGTTTGTAATCTTTACTTTAGGATACCCAACTAGAGGCGACCGATATGGGTTTTCTATGGCCGATGCCGATATTTAGAGATCAGGGCAGCTGATGGTCAATATATATGATGGCCATTAATTAATAAGATGTGATGAGAACTATAAGGCTATATTAAAAATTAAGGCTTAGAACTTAAAGCCCTGGACAAACCAAGCTGACGTTCGGATGTCAGGGGTGGTTTTGAGCATTGGTCAGACCTCGTCAGCTGTTTTTCCCCTGATTCTGTGTGTTGAATTGGAGGCAGAGCTCGTCAGTGAGAAAGAGAACACCGACTGGCTGCTCACCTTAGCAAATAAGCACACGAGAAAAAATAGAACATGCTTGGTTGTCATTCTTATTCTTGTCTTTAGCAGACATATTGGGGGGGAAAAAAGCTTCACGAATCTTGCTTTATATATTGACAGTTCTAGCTCTTCCAGTTTCCCTGCTTGGATCCAGAATACACACTACTGCCACCTGTGGGTATGGAATAGTTATGTTCCTTCAAACAAGTGCAGAACGTACATGCACAGTTCTGTGGGTCAGCCTAATAATCAGCCTAATTTGCAACACAATTGGCCGATGCCGATTTAATAAAAAAATGCCAAAAACCTCTATATCCAATATTATAAACTCAAAATCAGCAAACTGACGGTGAGAAATCCTCCAAAGCCGTTACGCTAAGCCACGGTCGAGTTTCTCAGGCGATGTGTCATATCTCAAGCCCTACTGGCTATCGTGAAATCACAGCATGTTATGGAAATGCATCAACTTGCGGAATTAAATCCCAGCTCTTAAGTCATTTCATGGGCACTTTAACATTAGGATGTGCAGTTTTATCTCAATCTGTTTATTTATGTCCATGCAGTCTGATGTTCGATCATCGGCCCCGTTCCTGGAGGGAACTGCCACTGCGTCTGGCTGATTTTGGCGTTCTCCACCGCAACGAGCTCTCCGGAGCTCTGACCGGACTTACCCGTGTCCGCCGCTTCCAGCAGGACGACGCGCACATCTTCTGCGCTATGGACCAGGTGAGGAGCTTTCTGTCATTTAGAATCACTTACATATACATCGAACTGGAGCTGTAATGATTAGAATAAAAACAGTTAATACATGAAACTGAAATTATTAAACACGATGGAACGCAGCATTAATACATTTATATATATATATATATTTTTTTTTCTTCCACAAAAGCTATTCTATGATATATTTTAATATTTCTAATCATTTAATGGTTAATCACATTTTTCTACATGTTTAGATTGAATCAGAGATTAAAGGTTGTCTGGAGTTCCTGCGTGCAGTGTATGAGGTCTTCGGCTTCACCTTCAAACTGAACCTCTCAACCAGACCAGAGAAGTTCCTCGGGGAGCCAGAAGTTTGGGAGCAGGCTGAGAAGGTAATCTGGATTTCAACTTTTTCCCCGTTTCACATTGTTTACTTGTGTACTACCAGAACTCTTACAAACCAGCCAATGAAAGACTGGACACTAAACTTTTGTGGTGGTGCAGATCTCTGAATGAGGTTTCTTTCTTGTTTTGGTTTATCAGCAACTAGAAAACAGTCTAAATGAGTTTGGGGAGAAGTGGATATTAAACCCTGGAGATGGTGCTTTCTACGGACCAAAGGTAAAAAAAAAGAGCCAAAGTCTTCCAAAATGATTTATTCTGTAAATTACCTGAACACCTACTCTTATTTTCAATTTGGCAGATTGACATTCAGATCAAGGATGCCATTGGAAGATACCACCAGTGTGCCACCATCCAGCTTGACTTCCAGCTTCCCATCCGCTTCAATCTAACTTTCGTCAGGTAAGTTCCATGCTGTGGATTTTTACTTTTTACTGTATTGTCTTAATGTACAAACGTAACCAATACAACAGTGCCACCTAGTGCTTATATGTCTACATTACATTAATTTGCGACATTAGTTATTTGCATATTTTTCAAAAGTATTTACATGTTCTTTTCCTGCTGTGTAAGAAACTGTTTTATATTATAGATTGATATATGTGAAGCACAAATATAATATAAACAATAAAGCAATTTTGTTGACTGAATTCGTCAACCACTTTGTCATCTGTCTCTGTAGCCATGATGGAGATGATAAGAAGAGGCCAGTGATTATTCACAGAGCTATTTTGGGCTCGGTTGAGAGGATGATTGCCATCTTGACGGAGAACTATGGTGGCAAATGGTATGTCTAAATAAAACTAATCCTTTTTATTTTCTTAAAGCAAGACTGCATTG